>NC_092872.1:45319540-45629540 GCF_028372415.1 Notamacropus eugenii
TGGGGATAATAATAGCGCCTACTTCCCAGGCTCACTATGAGGATCAAATGAAATAATATTTGTATACAGTTTAAGACAGTGCCTGGCACACAGTAAGTTCTCTATAAAGATTTATCTCACATATTTCCTTACTCTCTCCCTTTCTATTCTTCAGAATCTTAATATCTTCAAGGGTCACAAAGCCAGATTAAAAGAGACAAACACAGGGACTAGGCACGATTATGTTCTGTTTTGTTGGTTTGAAGAAGAGAAAGAGAAGGAAGAAGGAATATACAAGGGAAGAAATGAGGAAGGAGAAAAGAAAGAACATATTAATTCACATCCAAGTTTCGAGAGGATAGTACACAAACATGAAGAGGACAGCCATTACTGACCACAACGTAATCAACGGAAACAAGGAGAACCAGGAGAATAATTTATACAATTAGAATGACAGAAGAAAGAAAAGATCATCAATGAAACATTTACATTAAAAAAAAGAGAGCAGAAGTTTTGAAGGAGCTTGGATAAGCAGGATAAGACAGGCACTGCCCTGTTTAAAAAGTTTATCTATGTCTATGTGTACATATGAATATATGTATGTGTGTGTATATGTGTGTATTTATATATATGTACGCACACACATTTTTTAACAGATAAACTATATGTGGTATGATTCCCATTTTCTGTTATATGGAAAAAGTCTTTCTTGATACTCCTAAGTGTTAGTGCTCTTTCTGTCCTTCTTATCTGCACATGCTGAATTCTCCTCTTTGTGGAGACACTGTTCCTCAGCCCGTTGAGGGCTGAGTGTTTCATTTTTGCCTATGTATTTTTCGTGCCTAGCACAATACCTTGTACACAGTAGGCACTTTGTAAATAAAATAAATGTTTGCTAAATTAAAAATATTTTTTCTTCCTTCTTTTTGTTACATTTTAAGTTCTGATCTGTCTCCTTCCCCAATCTGCACTAGAGAAGACTACCATCTGACCAAAATTTATAAATATATGTAAAAGCACACTATGTGTAATTCTATTTATCACTTCTTTCCCTGGAACTGGCCAGCATCTTCCCTTGTAGGTCCTTTATAGCTGATCTGAGTATTTCTAGTACTCAGAATATGGTTGTTCACAATTACTCTTTGAACAATACTGTATACACTGTTCTCTTGGCTCTGCTCACTTCACTTTTCATTATTTCATGCAAGTCTTTCTACGTTTTCTAAAATCAAGCAGCTCACCATTTCTTATAGCACAGTAGTATTCCATCACAATCCCATACCACAACTTGTTTAAGTCCTTCCCCAATTCATGGGCAACTCCTCAATTTCCGAGTCTTTGCCACCACAAACAGAGCTATTTTAAACGTATTAGAACATACACAGGTTCTTCCCCTTTTTACCCAGTCACCTTGAGAAACAGACCTAAAAGTGGTATTGCTGAGTCAAAGGATACATACAGTTTTATAGCTCTTTAGGCATAATGAAGAGGGCTCTCCAAAATGGATGAATCAGTTCACAAATTTTTTCACATCCCTCCAACATTTGTTGTTTTTCCCTTATCATTTTAGCCAATTTGATAGATGATACCTCAAAGTTGTTTTAAGTTGCATTTCTCTAATCAATAGTGATTCAGAGCATTTTTTCATGACTATACATAGTTTAGATTTCTTTATCATATGGTTTTGATTTTCTTCATCAAAAAACTACCTGTTCATATCATTTGACCATTTATTCAATAGAGGGATGACTTATATTCTTGTAAATTTGACCAACTTCTCTACATATTCTCTATATGTTACCTGAGAAACTGTCTAGACAACTACTAAATCAAACTATTACAAATACCTGAGACAGTAGTGAATTACTGGGCAACTAGATACCTGGTTCAAGAAATTACTTTTTAAATAAAGAAATGATCATGGTATCAAGACTTCCTTGTAACAAAAATAAGCAAACGCCCCAGAACTAAAAGACAGTAGAGATAGCTTACCTCTCATAAGCTTCAATTACTGTACAGCGGGGCTGCAAAGATTCTGTTCTAATCTGATCAGTAACATCTATCCTCTTATCAAAATACTGACATGAGCCCTGTATGCCATCCTTATTGTCCAAGATCATATGGATGGGGTAAACATCTTCCAAAGGGACCGGGTCTCTCCTTGACTCCAGGATTCCAGTTTCAAAGTCAATTTCTTCATACCTAAAATGAAAACACAAATAATAAGCCATGCTGATCTTCAGAAAATGAACCCTCAACATTTTCTACTGATTCTCCAAAGGAGAACAAGTAGATCAACCAATCAATAAGCATCTGTTATATACTAAGTGCCAGGGAATATAAAGATAAAATAGGCTTTATTCTCAAGAAATTTACATTCTACCAATGCAGACAACATTTATATAAATATACACAAAAATGAATGTGAAGTCATTTAAGGCAGTAGGACATTAACACCCGGAGGGTTTAGTAAGGCTTTTCTGTAGAAGGTGCTTTAGTTCAATCTGTAAGGAAGTAAAAGAGACAAGGCAAAGGTGAAAGAGTGTACTCCTAGAATGGGAAATAGAAAATATAAAAGCATGGTTTTGGAGAACAGAGTGTAACGTGTAAGGAACAGGGAAGGTTAGTTTGGCTAGACTATGTAGAGTAGGAATGGAATTAGTACATAATGAGGCTGGAAAGATAGGCTGTCACTGGAGCTGAATAGGGGAATGATATGGTCATGACATGACCATGACCATGGTAAGAAAAATCACTTTGGCAGCTATGTGGAAGACTGGAATGGGAAGAGGCTTAAAGTAGGGAAACAGTCTAAGTAAGGCTGTTGGCTATAAGGTGCTGTCTATGTAAATAATAAGAAGAGGATGAATGAAAGATATGTAGTGAAAGTAGAAATGACAATTGACTATATACAAAAGGTGAGGGATTAAGGAGAACATTGAGATGAACCTGGGAGTCAAGAAACATAAAGGTATCTTAGATAGAGAAATAGGGAAATTTGAAAGGGGGTGGATTTGGAGCAAAAGATACTGTTATGTTTTGAATATGTTTAACTTGAGATGTCTCTGGGATATCCAGTTAGAAATGTTCAACAGGCAATTAGGTAAGTAGAATTAGAGCTCAGAAAAGACTCAGTTGCATGTAAAGATCTGGGACTCACTTGAATAAAGAGATAAAGTTAGATTACTCAATTTTCCATGTAGCCTTAAGTAAAGACCATTTTCAGAGGCAAGAATACTCCAGCAGAAACCACCCCTCTATCCTAGCAGCTGACACAGTGATTTACATAAATTGGGAGCTTAATCAATGCTTGCTTTAGTTGAATTCTGTACTCCATCTCCAATTCACTAGAGCTATCCAGAGTACAGTATTTCTCATCTGTCTTCAAAGTTTCTCCCTTAGATCTGGATCACCTTAGTTCATAGTATAGTCCTTTTGGACCAAGCTATCTACCTTCTATTTTCTACCCCAAACCTCGTGCGTCTTAATCTCCCTCACAGTATCCCATCAATGAGGTAACTGATTTAATTTAAAGTTTTCCCAGATTCTTCTCTCTTTTGCTTATCATCCATTCACATTATTTTGACTGGCACCTCTATGCTGAGAAGTAGCATAGGATGGTAGAAAGAGAATTGTACTGCAAGTCACAAGATCCAAGTTGGAGTCCCTGTTCTGTTAGATTAGTGCCTTGTGACCATCACTTCTCTGGAACCTCTGCTTCCTCAGGTAGGCATGCCATACCCGTATTACCTACTCTACCAGAATGTCATAAGGGAAGCACTTTGTAAACCTTATGGGACTATATAAATGTTAGCTATTTTGCTAATGTTCTCCAGGTTACAAAGGAAAGTCAGTAATTAAGGTGTGTTTTCATTTTTCTTTCAGACATTTCTTACATTTTTCTCCTCTGGGACCTTCACCTTGAAATCACTAAATAATAGAATTTTGAGAAGTCTGCTTTCTTTTTCATAAAATCTTTCTACTTGTCTATAAAAAGATTCTGGCACATAAGCTACAACTGTTACTCTGGTAGTCAATTTGTTTATGTTTATAAAGGGAAATGTAAGGGACAGTGACCAAGTATCACATGAAATTATGCTTCTGGTTCCTCTAACAAGACTTAATATGCTTCACAAAGAATAGTCGCAAAGAATCCTGCCATTCAGCTTCTATTTTTTAAATGCTTTTATCCAAAGCAAAAATATCAATATACGAGTGGTTCAATTTTTCTGGTGGTGTATCAGTTTATCAACTGAATCACGGATAGGTATCTCATTGTTAGAGTACCAATACTTAAATTAATGTATACAGACAATCTAAAAACTGTCATTCTTAGAATTAAAAGATAAGGATACAAGACTATTATATAGTCTTATCTATGTCACAGATTTCCTTTGTTCAATGGCCAACATTCTACAAAAAAGTTGTCTGAATTTAGCTAGATTTGGTTGTCACACAGTTCTCAAGAAGTCAGCAATGATCTCTAAACAATCAAATAAATCTAGAACAGCGAAGAAGCGCAGTGCAGGAAGACTCAAGTTGAAATCCTGCCTCTGATAGTTGTGTAACCCTGGACAAATGATTTCACCTCTTTTGGCCTCAGTTGCTTCATCTACGAAACAGGGATAATAAAAGTACCTTCCTTACAGTCAAATGAAACAACATGTAAAGTGCTTTGTAAACCTTAAAGCATTAAGTAAATACTATTATTATTAAATCCCATAGTCCTTTCATCCTTTTCAACCTGTTCTATTTGACACTGCTGACTACCCTCTCCTAAATATCACCTCCACAGGTTTTTGTGACAATACTCTTTCCTAGTTGGCCTTCCACCTAATTCTCTACTCTTCTACTTTCATGCTATCTCTCCTTTGCTGGCTTATCATACATACTATATCCCCTAACACTAAGTATTTTCCAAGGTTTAGGTCTAGGTCTTCTTCCTAACATTTTCTGTGTCATGGGCCCCATTGAGTGTCTGGTGAATCCTACAAACCTCTCCTCAGAATGTTTGTGAATGCACATAACACAATATGTAGGATAACAAAGGAAGTCAATTACATGAACATACAGTTATATATTTTTTAAAAATTCATGGCCCCCAGAAAGTCCTACACTTTCTTGATAACCTTATCAACTTCTATGGGTTTAATTATCATCGCTATGCAGATGACTCAGATATATCTATATCTATGTAGAAAGATACAGACCTATTCTCTCTCCAGGCTCCAGTTCCACATCACCAACTGCCTAATGGATATTTTAAACTTGACATTCTACAGGCATCTCAAACTCAACACTTAGAAAACTAAATAACTCACTATTTCCACCCACTCCACCCAACTCCTTTCTTCCCAACTTCTCTATTTCTATCAAAGAACTACCATCCTTCTAACCTCCCAGGTTCATAATACTGATATTATCCTGGATTCCTTATTCTCCCTCAATTCTCAGTCCGCATGTACAATCAATCCATATTCTGTCATTTCTATTTTCACAACATCTCTCCCCTCTGACCCTTTCTCTCCATTTACACAGCTGCCACCTTAGTTCTGACCCTTACCACCTCTTTTCTAGATTACCAACTGCACCATTCTAGTCCATGTGGCTGCCAAAGTTATTTTTCTTAAGTAGAGATCTGTCCATGTCACTAACCTATTCAACCAACTCCAAATAAGAACTCTTCTGTTTAGCTCTTAAAGACCTGCACAGCCCACCCCAACCTATCTTTCCAGACTTAATGGACATTAATTACTACACTACCCTTGTACTCAGTGATCCTGCCAAACTGCCCCCTCCTTTGTTCCTCCCATGGGACTCTCCCTCTCTTAATCTCCATACAACTCTGGGCAAGTAATAAACTCGGCGAGGTTCCAAATTCTCACTTATAAAATAGGGGTAATAATGGTTCTGATATTATTATATTTTACATAGCTATTGTGAGATTCATCTGCAATACTGTAATTAAAATGCTTTTATGAGTTTCAAAGCATCTTATATGACAACTACTATTGCTGATGTTTCACTTGTTCCTCTTCCTTTTTCTTCTCCTCTGAGGGTCTTTGATTGCTTTCCTTTACTACTGTTTTGTTATTTTCAATTTGGAATATTATTTATCCATCTGGGGTGGGGACTCAGAAGCTGAGCTTATGAACTCTCTGCTCTCATGCCAGAGCATCATTCACTTCATTTCTTGAATTCAAGATCTATAGGCATGAAGCTTCTATGGTATCTTCAAGCCTTTGACTGCTTTCATTTCTTAAGAGTGAACTATATTTTTTCATTAAGCCTAAAAGTCCTATTCTGATGCCTTTTCTTGGTGGTGATACTGCATCCTCAAAGGCTATTTACTCAAGCACAGGCTCTGGCAGGATCTTCCAGGAGAGTAAAATTTCAAGTGCTCTATAATCGTAATAGATTTTTTTCTATTATTAAGCAACCAATAAGTATTTATGAGGTATATACTATGTGCCAGGCACTGTGCTAGGTGACGGAGACAAGTGCAAACAAAGAAATAATCCCTAAAATGTGGTTAGTCTTTCACAACGTAACTGTCATGGAAATGTTTTGCATGGGTACACATGTATGACCTATATTGCTTACTTTCTCAATGAGGGTGGGTGGGGAAGGAGGAAGGGTGAGAATATGGAACTCAAAGCTTTAAAAATGAATGTTAAAAATTATTTGTACATGCAATTGGGAAATAAGAGGTACAGGCAATGGGGTATATAAATCTATTTTGTCCTACAGGAAAATAGAGGGGAGAGGAATGGAAGAAGGTGGGGGTGTTAGAAGGGAGGACAGACTGGAAGAAGCAGTTGATGGGGTACACGCTGTCCTGGGGTGGGGAGAAAATTTGGAATTCAAATTCTTGTGAAAATAAATGCTGAAAACTGAAAAATAAATAAATTATATATAAAAATGAAATAATCCTTAGTTGCAAGGAATTTATATTCTAATGAACAAGTCCACGTGTGTATACATGCTATGATACACACATACACACATAAAATACATACATTATTATATGTATGTATGTAAAAATAATACCTACACATATATACATAGCAAAGTGAACAAATACAAATATAGACAAAGTACTTTTATACAAGGTAGTTTGGGAAGGAGGGCACTCACAACTGGGAGTTCATGTAGAAGATGTTCAAACCCAGGCTTTCCTGAATCCAAGAATAACACCACACATATAGCTTCATTGACATTCTAAATAATGGATCCAGATTAAAATACCCCAAAGAGAAATCAGCAGAGGGCAGAGAAAATGAATTTCGACAATGACCCAAGAAATGAAGCTGGACCTAGCACAAAACATCAAATTGAGCCATATACATTTCATAGGAGATGAAGGAGGATTTGGCATTGTTAAAGAAAAATATGACTTTTGTAATGAGAGGACTATTGTTGTTAAGCAGACAACAAGACAGATTGATAACAAAAAATCAAAAGCAGAGAAAGGGAAGGAAAATGTGAATAAAAGAAGAGAATCAATGGGAAAAAAGTCTCAAACTGTAAAGTCAAATTGGTAGACAGGGTAGAACACGCAACAAAACATGGTGAAAAGATGACTGAGACAGTCGGAGAATAATCAGATTACATGAAAAAATATTAAACCCACTCAAGACTATTTCCCCAAACAACCAAGATCAAAGAATTTATCACAAAATCTCAGAGTGAGAAGGGACAGAAGTCATCAATGAACGGATAAGACAATTCATATCTCTTAAGAATCCCCTATATGACCTGCCAGACAAGCAGTCCTTGTCCAACCTCCAACTTTTGATAAAAAAGCTCTAAAGATTGGGAACCACCATCTCCCCCTAGGTGGCCCATTTCACTTTTCCAAAGTTTTAATTGTGGGAAGCTTTTCCTTAACCTTTATGTGTAAACATTTTAAAAATTATAGAGTTGTCAACTACTCTAGAAATAGGAATTAGTTATTTGAGTGTATGTCAGAGTGTTTGAGTGTATTGATATATATTCAAACTTTGTACTTGGATCTTGAAGACTATGAGTAGCTATCAAAGCCACAAGGTTAGGCTCAGACTACTATTAGGAGTTACAGAAATTATTTCTGGTAAATTAGGTATCAAATTAAAAAGGATCAAAATAATTTAGCATTCCAACTATAGGATCATTAAGGAATCACTAACAGCTAAACAATATAGAAGCAATTATATATAGATTTAATAATGGTATAGGAACTAAAATTTAAAGGTAAAGTTTGATGAATTGCAAAAGGCTCCAGACAGAAAAACACTAATGGTAGGAGAACTTATCATTCTACTTTCAGTAAATATAAGTCGAACGGTATAAATATTTAAACTTTTAGAGCTGAATAGATCCTGAAAAAATTACATTTTAATAACTACATAGAGAGAACTCAATTAGAGAATTTACTTTCCAGTCAGATGGAATATTTACAAAACTTGATCACATTCTTGGATATACAGAACATAAAGAAGAAAAGCAGAAATTTTAAATGACTATTATAGCCCACAGAGCAATTAGAATAATAATTAGTAAAGGAAATATGACTGAAAAATGCAGGACTAAACTGAAAACAAAAGAATTATTTGCTTAAGAATGACTAGGTCAAAGACAAATTTAAGCAAATAATTTGAATTATATTGAAAGAGCAATTATAATATACCAAAATTTATGTAATGTAGCTAAAGCAATTTTAGAGATAAATTTACTTCTCTGAATGTTTATACCAATAAAAGGGGGAAAGTTTAGTAGGCTGTATTTGAAGTTTTTAAAACAAAAAAAATCAACAAGTTAGTACAATCAAAATAAGCACAAAGAGTTCATTAAAATCTTAAAAAGTAACAAAACTGAAAATTAAAGATTTAACAACACCAAAAGAAATAAAGTGATTTTTTCAAAGACCAATAAAATTGATAAATTATTACTTAAGTTAATTTTTAAGAGGGGGAATAAAATTAAGCTACTGAAACAAAAATAAGGGAGAAATAGCCAAGAAAAATACAGAAATAATGAAAATTAAAGAACATTACAAATAGTGATATGACAGCAAAACTGAGCACATAGAAAAAGGATGAATACCTAGAAATATATAGTCAAATTAATAAGCCAAGGAACAGATGATCCAAGTAAACTAATATCAGAAAGAATAATAGAATGAGCCATTAATGAACTGAATGTTAAAAAAAAATCAGAACTAGATGGATTCATAAGCGAATTCTAACAGAGGACAATTAATTCCTCTGACAGATATAAAATATTTTCAAAAAGAAAGATTCAAGTCTGTCTAATTCTATAAGGCATATTCTTCCAATCTCCAAACCAGGAAAGGATAAGGTGGCAGAGACAATATAGGTTAATATTATTAATGAATATTTGTAGTAGCTTCTACTAGGGTCCTAGCTACATAGACTAGGCTAGTTTTTCCTTAAAAGGCAAGAAAGTAGGACCTGAGTCACTGATGTGATTTCTCAATTAAGCAGCCATGACCTACAACTCTCCTGAACATGAATCTAACTAGATTAAAATGTCATTGAGAAAGGCATTCAAAACTCTTTAAAACCTGTCCCTTTCTTCCCTTTCCAGTCTTCCTCCCTCACATACTCTATGATCCTCCTGGGCCATCTCCAGCCATCCTGATGAATATCAGGCCACTGGACCCAGATGACTCAGGAGGGGAAAGTGAGGTTGGTGACCTTGCCCAGCTCTCCCTCACTCAAACCAAAGTCAACTGCAAGTCATGTCATCATCTTGCTGTTATGGTCCTCTTTGAGAAAAAAGGACAAACACAGCAACCACATAAATAAAAATATATGAAAATATAGATAATGTTAATATGTGATTTCTGAAGTCAATATGCAACCTATAGGCATCCTTAAATATAGTTGTGTTCCCTATTTCTATTGGAGTTTGACAACACTGAAAAAAGGCAAGTCCATGAAGAGTCAGTACCTCATAGACTTGATAAATGTCCCACTACTAATGGAGTCATCATACCATTCTTATTAACCAATACATTCTTCTGACCACACATATTTTCACAAAGAGACCATGGAGGACTGTATCTACTTTAAGCAAGTGATGTATCCTTTCCATGACATTAAGTAAAAGTTTTGGTAAATGTTGGAGGATCTACAAGTGTCTCGTTTCAATTCCTAGCCTGAACGACTGGACCAGCTTAAGTCAGGCCTGGTCTTGAATAATATTGATGCAAAAATACTAACTAAAATACTGGTAAATAGAATACACCAATACACAAAAACTATTATTAGGTGGAATTTATACCATTATCATAAGCACAGTTCAATATCAAGAAATAATTAACATTATAAATCAACTGGTTTCCCAAATTCAATTTTCTCTCCTTTCTAGATCATTCACACAGCTAGCAGTGATTTTCCTAAAACACATGCCATTCACCTGCCTAGGAAGTTCCTGTAGTTCCCTACTGGCTCCAGGACAAAATAAAAATATGCTCCTTCATCTTTGCCTCTTAGAATCCCCAGCTTCATTCATAGCTGAGCTATAGTAACACTTCCTACGTGCAGCAAGCTTTCCTCTCATAATCATCTTGAATATGCTTTGCATTTACTTATATGACTACATGTTATTTTCTACGTAGAATGTAATCTTCTGGAGGACAATGACTGTTTCATTTGCGTCTGGGTGTCCCTAGTGCCTTCTTAGCACACTATAGGCATTTAATAATGGCATGCTGATTGAATGATATCAACAATAAATCTTTTAAAATGATATCAAAACAAAAAATATAGAAAACAGTTGTTGAAGAAAAAATATTACCACTATGTTTAAAAAAAAAACCCCACAACAAAACAAATCTGAATATACAGGAATGGAACAACTTTTCCTTAATACAACAGAAAGCCTTTGCTTAAACCCAGTAAATCCACAGGTATTTATTAAATGCCTACTATATACAAGGCACTGAATGAGGAACTAGGGATATGTTAAAAAAAAAAAGAAACAGTTCATGCTCTCCAGGAGCTGACATTTCTTAAAGGGAAGACAACGTTCATACACACACACACACACACACACACACACACACACACACACACAAAGAATAAACGTAATACAAAATAGTAGGGAGGGTACTAGTGCTTTGGGGGGCTAATTAGGAAAGACTTTGTGTTGAAGATGGCACTTGACCTGCATCTTCAAAGAAGTGAGGGATTCTATGAGGCAAAGGTGAGGAGGAAGTACATGTCAGGCACTGGGAACTGAGCAAATACACTGAGAAGGGACTTGGGATACAATGTGTGTAGAACAACAAGTATGTCAGTTTGGGTGGTCCACAGAGTGTAGAAAGAAGAATGACATATAAGAGTAATGAGGGTGGAAGGATATGTTGGAGACAGTTTGTGAAAAACTTTAAATACTAAGCCACCTTCAAACAGGGAAGTCCAGAAAGTATTTTAGACCAGCAAAATATTTTTTCTTAATATTTCCAATTTTTGTAAGAAAGGACATGTTAAATATGCTTTATATAGCTTTCTGTCTTATTTTTCCTAGTACTGGGATTAGGATATATGTCTCATAGAATGAACTGGGTCGACTGCCATCTTTCTTTTTGAAAACAATTTATATATAATTGGATTTGCTTTAAAAGTTTGGAAAAATTCACTTATGAATCTATTCCTGATTACTGGTTTTTGTTTTTTTTTTCAAAACATGGTGGCTCATTAACAGATGACTGAACTATGTTTTTTTCCTCTTTTTATCACCAGTGTTTGCAGAATGCCTCACAAACAGTACGTGCTTAATCAATGGTTGTTGACTGACTTGAATAATATTCCTTTTTTTATAAATTTAATTTTTTAGTTTTTTGTAGCCATGTATCCTTTTCCTACATGCTTAGCTTTATTAGCATATCACTGTAATATTATCTAGTTATTTTCTTTATTCACTATTTGCTATGATTTACCCCCTTTTCATCAAAAATTTGATTTTTCTTCTTTTTGGCTAATGTTCTGTCAATTTTATTGCACTTTGAAAAACAGCCCTTTGTTGTTTCTATGTTGGACCATCACAGAGATGTGTTCTTTTCTACTTCATTTTTATTTATTTAATGATTCTTAAAAACTTCCCTCCTATATCTTTCCCCTGTTGGAGGGAAAAACCTTTGTAAAAATATGCATATTCAAGCAGTGTCCCAAAATACACATCTCATTCTGCACTGTGAGCCCATTAGCCATCCATAGGTGGGTAGCACACTTTCATCACTGGTCCTCTGGAGTCAAGGTTGCCATTACACTGATCAGAGTTCTGAAATATTTCAAGGTTGCTCATTTTTACAACGTTGTTGTTGTAAAAACTGTTCTGCTCACTTCACTCTGCATCAGTTTCAGTGAGTATCTGTTAAAAGTGACTTCTGTGTATAATTTGGTAGTCAACTTGATAGTTCAGAAAGTTTATTTAAACATGTTCTTTCCATTGAACTTGAATTCAGGACTCCAGTAAGACTCCAGTATTCAACCACAGCTTTCTCCCTGATAGTTTTATAGCTTTATGGTTTTTCCTAGAGGATACCAAACTATTTTGTAAGCATCTCCTTCATCCATTTCTACAACAGTCAATTTTACTTTTGGATTCAAACTCAAAGCCTTCAGTGTCTATTTTTCCTTTCTCTACATTAAGAATTTTGCACTTTTTTTATGTTATTATATTTTTATTTATTTTTGTAAAATATTTCAAAATTACATTTTTTAACTTTCTTTTTTTAAAATTTATTTAACATTTAACATTCATTTTCACAAAATTTTGGGTTCCAAATTTTCTCCCCACCCTACCCCAAAATGCCGAGCATTCTAATTGCCCCTATCACCAATCTGCCCTCTCTTCTAACATCCCTCCCTTCCCTTGTACCCATCTTCTCTTTTGACCTGTAGGGCCAGATAACTTTCTATACCTCATTACCTGTATTTCTTATTTCGTAGTAGTAAGAACAATACTCAACAGTTGTTCCTAAAACTTTGACTTCCAACTTCTCTTCATCCCTCCCTCCCCACCCATTCCCTTTGGGAAGCAAGCAATTCAATATAGGCCATATCTGTGTAGTTTTGCAAATGACTTCCATAATAGTTGTGTTGTGTAAGACTAACTATATTTCTCTCCATCCTATCCTGCCCCCCGTTGCTTCTGTTCTCTCTTTGGATCCTGTCCCTCCCCAAGAGTGTTGACTTCCAATTGCTCCTTCCTCTCATTGCCCTCCCTTCCATCATCCCCCCTCACCCTGCTGATCCCCTTCTCCCCCACTTTCCTGTATTGTAAGACAGGTTTTCATACCAAAATGAGCGTGCATTTTATTCCTTCCTTTAGGTGAATGTGATGAGAATAAGCTTCATGTTTTTCTTCACCTCCCCTCTTTTTCCCTCCACTGAAAAGACTTTTGCTTGCCTCTTTTATGAGAGATAATTTGTCCCATTCCATTTCTCCCTTCCTCTTCCCAATATATTTCTCTCTCACTGCTTAAATTCACTTTTTTAAAGATATGATCCCATCCTATTCAATTCACTCTGTGCTCTCTGTCTCTGTGTGTGTGTCTAATCCCACCAACTACCAAGATACTGAAAAGTTTCAAGAGTTACAAATATTGTCTTTCCATGTAGGAATGTAAACAGTTCAACTTTAGTAAGTCCCTTATGACTTCTCTTTGCTGTTTACCTTTTCATGCTTCTCTTCATTCTTGTGTTTGAAAGTCAAATTTTCTTTTCAGCTCTGGTCTTTTCATCAAGAATGCTTGAAAGTCCTCTATTTCACTGAAACACCAATTTTTCCACTGAAGTATTATACTCAGTTTTGCTGGGTAGGTGATTCTTGGTTTTAGTCCTAGTTCCTTTGACTTCTGGAATATCCTATTCCATGCCCTTTGATCCCTTAATGTAGAGGCTGCTAGATCTTGTGTTATCCTGATTGCATTTCCACAGTACTTGAATTGTTTCTTTCTAGCTGCTTGCAATATTTTCTCCTTGACCTGGGAACTCTGAAATTTGGCCACAATGTTCCTAGGAGTTTCTCTTTTTGGATCTCTTTCAGGAGGGGATTGGTGGATTCTTTCAACATTTATTTTGTCCTCTAGTTCTAGAATCTCAGGGCAGTTTTCCTTGATAATTTCATGAAAGATGATGTCTAGGCTCTTTTTTTGATCATGGCTTGCAGGTAGTCCCATAATTTTTAAGTTGTCTCTCCTGGATCTATTTTCCAGGTCAGTTGTTTTTCCCATGAGATATTTCACATTCTCTTCCATTTTTTCATTCTTTTGGTTTTGTTTTGTGATTTCTTGGTTTCTCATAAAGTCATTAGCCTCCATCTGTTCCATTCTAATTTTGAAAGAACTGTTTTCTTCAGTGAGCTTTTAAACCTCCTTTTCCATTTGACTAATTCTGCTTTTTAAAGCATTCTTCTCCTCATTGGCTTTTTGAACCTCTTTTGCCAATTGAGTTAGCCTGTTTTTCAAGGTGTTATTTTCTTCAGCATTTTTTTGGGTCTCCTTTAGCAAGGTGCTGACCTGCTTTTCTTGCATCTCTCTCATTTCTCTTCCCAGTTTTTCCTCCACCTCTCTAACTTGATTTTCAAAATCCTTTTTGAGCTCTTCCATGGCCTGAGCCCATTGAATATTTATTTTGGATGTTTGGGATACAGAAGCCTTGACTTTTATGTCTTTCCCTGATGGTAAGCATTGTTCTTCCTCATCAGAAAGGATGGGAGGAGATATCTGTTCACCAAGAAAATAACCTTCTATAGCCTTATTTTTTTTCCCTTTTGAGCATTTTTCCAACCAGTTACTTGACTTTTCGGTCCTTTGTCAAGAGTAGGGTATACTCTGGGAATCTGTGAGATCTCAGTTCCCCCAACGTGGCACAATCAAGTGCATACTGGTCTGGATGCAGGGAGGAATTTTTATGCCAGAATCTTAGCAGATACCTCTCCACAGACACTTGACCTCCAGTTTCCAAGTCAGCACTGGGGGCTGATTTTCAGATAAGCTGGCTGGGCAGGGCCACCACTGAGTGTGAGACAAAGACCAGCTCGGCCAGGGCCTCTACCCAGGGAGGAGGCAAGACTCAGCTCTTCAATGCCCCCAGGGGTTTTTACACTCCAACAATGGAGCTTCTGTATGGGCTGCTGTGCAGGCTCTGTGGCTGCTGCCTGCTACTGGAGCTATGGGAAAGCCCTTCTCCCTTCCTGGCCTGCTGATTAAACCCCGTCACTGACCTTTGGAGCCTGTGGGCTGAGGTATCTGAGGCCCCGCTACAGCGACTGGAAATTCCGCTCCCGAGGTGTCCTCCTCCCAGTGTCTCCTTGTGCTGCACGGCTCAGCCAAGGCTGGGCTGGACTCCGTGTCCGGTGCAAGCTACGTTTCCATGGGCCCTTCAGGTCTCTGTGGGCTGGAAATCTCCTCCACTCTGTTGTTCTCCACTTCTGCTGCTCCAGAATTTCTTGAGAGTCCCTCTCTACAGGTATTTTATGGGCTGTGGGGAGGACCCTGCCTAAGTGTGTCTTTCTAGTCTGCCATCTTGGCTCCACCCCCCGCCCCCAGAATTTTGTACTTTTAAGTCTAAATGACATTTTGTTATCACTGTAAAGAGTCCATGGGAAAAAGCTACTTAGTGATTTTTAATGGGAGTCATATAATTTGAAGTCATTCAAGTGCATCAAATGCTTCATAAAAAATTTTGATTTGACTCATTAATTTGGAAGCCATGCTTTGTTCTTTCTAGGAGGGGGCAATGATTGATTTAAAGCTAAGCAAAAACACCATGGGTTTAAATTATTACTTTATTCATTCATTCAGTTATTTACCAGATCTTTGGTTTTCTCACTGTATTAAGCTCCTGCTCAGGAACTCCTCTACTAATGTACAGTAGCATCTCACTGTAACTCAGTCTTGAGAGGTGCCTGTGTCACTGAGTGGTTAGATGACTTTGCCCAGAGTCACAGAGGTTCTATCCTGGGACATATTCTCTGCTTCCTTTATGCTACTTTACTTGGTGATCTCATCTGTTCCCATGGATTCAAACACACACAAACGTATAACATATGTAACACATATTATCTGTAGTGTGTGTATATATGTGTGTGTATAATATACACACATATGTATGTATATATATCAAATGTCCAACACAACCCCATGTAGCTCCATAACACTCCTAAGTGTAGCCAAAACCAGATTAAAATGTAGTTAGTAAATATTTAACATAACAAATAAATGTACAATACAAGAGGTAAATTACATTTTAAAACTAAGTCAAAGGGGCAAGTAGGTGGCGAAATGGATACAGCATTGGCCCTGAAGTCAGGAGGACTTGAGTTCAAATCAGGCCTCAGACACTTATTAGCTGTGTGACCCTGGGGGCAAGTCACTTATCTCCAATTGCCTACAAAAATCCCAAAACAGACAAAACAAACAATTAAATCAATATGCAGGGATCTTTGTGTACAGATTAGTGGTCTCCATTTCTATTTGAGTTTGACATCACTAATGTAGATGATTCTCAGGTTTATTGGTCCAGTCCTAACCTCTTAGACACTAGCCAGATCCTAAGAATGTGACCCACGATTCCAAAGAAAATGTAAACTACCTTGAGGAAATGTAAACAGCAAAAGAAACCCCCACTACCCCATGGGAGAACTTGCACATGACCATAGGTTCATTCTTGGCACTATGCCTTCTTTATTCTGTTTCTATATGACACCTGGCTTGGCCTGGGGCTGGTGAGGGAATTCATTTTACTTTATCCTGCTGCTACTCAGGACAACTGGCCTCTTGTGAGTAAACTCCACCAATTAACCTTAATAAAACCTATTAATAACCCACCTGGCATATGCCCCTCTTTCTTCAGTATTTTCTCCCCATGGTTGGCATAATTAGAGCAGATCGCTGCCCCCTAACACTTGGCATAGTTGGTAGAATAGTCTGTCTCTCTAAAGATCGTGAACCCTTACACCTCTCTTCTGACTTCTACTCTCCAATCTTCAACTGCTGAAGTGATTGATTGTTTCTATGACTGGTTGTTTGACCACTCATTCTTTAGGATAGATCATTTGGTTCTCAAATTTTGGTTCATCTTTCCATGGCCCGTTATTACATGTAATTTTTATTACATCATGTTCTGAAAAGGATATATTTAATATTTCTGCCTTATTGCATTGGATTCTGGGGTTTTTATATCCTAGTACATGGTCAGTTTTTGCATAGTGCCATGTACCACTGAGAAAAAGGTTTATTATCTTTCTACCCCCATTCAGTTTTCTATAGAGGTCTGTCATATCTAACTTTTCTAAGGTTTAATTCACCTCCTTAACTTCTTTCTTGTTTAATTTGTGGCTAGACTTACCTAGTTCTGAGAGGGAGTGGTTAAGGTTTCCCACTAGTACAGTTTTGCTTTTTATTTCTTCCAATAACTCCCCTAACTTCTTCTCTAAGAATCTGGATGCCCCTCCCAGTGTATTCTGTCTATTTTTTCTTTTCTATTACAGGGGCCATCCCCATGTCTAATTTTAAAGACTGAATGGGCATTACCTCACTTTAAGTGAGTGCCTGAAAAGGTCTTATCCTAAAATGTCAAGGTCTCCCATTGTATCCTGGGCCATCTCCAGTCATCTTGATGAATATTTGGTTACTGGATCCAGATGGCTCAGGAGGAGAAAGTGAGGCTGGTGACCTTGCACAGCCCTTCCTCACTCAAAACAAAGTCCAGTGCAAGTCATGTCATCATATCTCTTATGGCATGGTCCTCTTTGGAAACGAAGGATGAACACAACAACAACAACAACAGCTTATTGGATATCTTGAAATGGATGGTCTGTGGACATCTTAAACACAACCTGTCCAAAACTGAACTCATTTTCCTTTTTATCAAACCCTTCTCTTTTTCCTAACTTTCCTATTATTGCCAAGGGTAAAACCAGCTTCCCACTCACTCAGGCTCAAAATCTAGATGTCACCCTCAACTCTTCACTTTCTCACCCCCTCCATTCCTCCTCCCCCATTCAATTTGTTGTCAATTCCCTTTGCAATATATCTGACCTGTGGTCATTTACCCTTTTATCTCTAGTGAGGGAAACCACCACTTCCTCATGCAGCACATTCTACTTCAGTATAGTTCCAATTACAAATCCCAAATCTGCCACTTTGCAACCTCAACCCATTGCTTCCAGTTCAAATACTTGAGGGCAGTTTCTTAAATTGAACCATTTACGCCATGATCTTAAGGACTCTCACCACTCTCAGAATTCTCCAACATAGTGAATGCCAGAGCAGACATACAGAACAGTGGCATGACTCCATGAGATGTGTGATCAATCAATCAAAGGACAGGAAAATAGGTCCTATTCTACCCTCCCCATAACTGCCAATTGTGGGGCTTATCTTCAACACAGTCATATATCCTCAACCTCCCTTCACCCATAAGATGCTAATATTCCTTTACTTCACTTCTCTCAAGTGTGTAAGCTCCCAATCTTCTGTAAACTGTATCAGGTAAGGTGCCAGCCCTTTATAGCAGCTAGAACCTAACCCTGTAACTAGGGCACCCATACCAGCAGATGGAAAATTCCTTATGTCCCAGTGAGACCTCTTCTCTTCAATCTTCATTTTGGGGGGACCATAGTGAGCTGCATAAGATGAGTGGGCATGAATAGTGATCCTCAAATCTCAATATAGTCATACTATCTATTCCCCCAAACCTATCCCTCTTCCAAATTCCCTCATTTCTGTAAAGAAACAACATTCTTTCAGCCTACCGGGCTCACAAGCTTTATGCCAACCTTGACTCTTCTTATTGTTGCCATCTCCACAACAGCACAGATGTCTCCCCTTCTCAACACTACTAAAACCACTGTCCTAGGTCAGGCCTTCATTACCTCCCCTGAATTAATGCAAAGGGCTCCTAATCATTCTTCCAGTCTCAAGTTTCTTCCTAATCCAATCCATCCTCCACATACCTGCCAAAGTGATTTTCCTAAAGCACAGGGCTGACACTGCTGCCTCCCCAATAGGGAGTCAATGACTCCCTATTATTTTTAGGATCAAGTATAAATTCTTTTGTTTGGCATCTGAAGTCCTTCCTCACCTAGCCTTAGTCTACCTTTCCAACCTTCCCATACATGACTTTCCTTCCTGCACACTCTAGAGTCCAGCCAAACTAATCTTCTTGATGATTTCTCACACCTAAAACAAATGCAACTAAAATATTCATACATGAATATGAATTTAAAATACAATACCAATCATTAAACAGAACCACACAAAAAAAGAGAAATGGATGTACAAAGAAAACTTTCTACTGTGCTAGGATCAGACAATTTACTTCTGATTACTATTTTTACATGGCATATCATGAATTATCTACCTACAAGAAACATGACTCCTGCTGAAAAGCTGTTATGTATTCAGGGACTGCTATGACTTATTATTTGTTTGTTGTATTATCTATTTTCAAGTCTGCCCTACCCTCTAAGATATACACCTTTTTTTTTTTTTTAGAAAATAATGAAGCATATTCAATTATGTTGCTTAAAGGCAATAGTTTTTTATATTGTTAATAGATAAAATTTGTCAAAACATTGTCATGCTTAGCTCTGCCTTTTTATATTTTGATGCATGTTTCATAATGTGCACAATATATAAGTAGAGTAGTGCATATTTATAATTTATTTAAAAACATATATTTATTGGAAAATTCAAATTGAAATTTTTTTTAATGACAAGTGGGTACTCCAAAGTTTGGAAACTACTGTTCTAACTTATCAATGTCCTTCCCAAAATGTGGTATCCAGGACCAAACATAATATTCCAAATATAGTCTGATGAGGGTAGAGCACAGTGGTATCCTAGACACCACACCCCTCCTAAGTAATTCAAGATAGCATTAGCTTTTTTATTTTTAGGCTGTCGCATCATGCAAGCTCACAAGCCACCAAAATGTCCAGATCTTTTTCAGTCAAACTTCTAACTAACCATGCTTTCTACATGTAAGTGGCACTGTGGACCTGAGTTCAAATCCATTTTCAGACACTGGCTAGCTGTGTGACCCTGCACAAGTCACTTAACCTCTGTAAACTTCAGTTTTGTCATCTGTAAAATGGGGATAATAAAGACACCTACCACCCAGAGATGTTGGAAGGAGAAAATGTAATATTTGTAAAGCACTTTGCAAAACCGTAAAGTGTTACATAAGTGATGATGATGATGATACCTTGTCCCTATTAACTTTTATGAACCCAAACGAAAGACCTGAATTTATATGAACTCCTCCAAAAAAACCTCCTTTCATGATGTGGGAGAAAGAAAAAGGGAGAGGTAAAATAGGGTAAATTATCTCACATAAAAGAGGCAAGAAAAAACTTTTACAGTGGAGGGGAAGAGGGAGGAGGTGAGGGGAGAACCTTATTCTAACCAAAATTGGCTCAAAGAAGGAATAACATACACACTCAATTGGGTATAGAAATCTACCTTACCCTACAGGGGATAAGACAAAGGGGGTGAGTGGTGATAGAAGTGAGAGTAGATTGGGGGAGGGGATAGTCAGAAGCACAACACTTTTGAGGAGGGACAGGGCAAAAGGAGAGAGAATGGTATAAATGGGGTGGGGGGAAGGTTTTGCTTAGGATGGAAGGAAATACAGTCAGCAATAGTAACCCTGAAAAAAATTTTGAATCACATTCTCTGATAAAGACTTGAGAACTGAGTCAAATTTACAGAGATAAGAGGCATTCCCCAATTGATAAATGATCAAAAGATATGATCAGTTTTCAGATGACATAATCAAAGTTATCTGTAGCCGTATGAAAAAAATGCTCTCACTCCCTATTGATTAGAGAGATGCAAACTGAAACAATCCTGAGGTACTACTTCATGCCTTTTAGATTGGCTGATAGGACAGAAAGGGTAGGTGACAAATACTAGCGGGAATGTGGAAAAAATGAGACATTAATGTATTATTGGTGGAGTCATGAACTGATCCAACCATTCTGCAGAGCAATTTGGAACGATGCCCAAAGGGCCATAAAACTATGCATTCCCTTTGACCTAGCAATACTACTACTGTGTCAATGTTTCAAAAGAGAGAAGAAACAAGAAGGAAAAGGCCTTATATGTACCAAAATATCTATAGCAACTCATTTCTGGGGGCAAAGAATTAGAAATTGAGGGGATACCTATCACCTGGGGAATGGCTGAACAACTTGTGGTGTGTGATTAGGATGGAATACTATTGTATTGTATACTGAGCAGGATGCTCTCAGAAAAACCTGGAGAGCCTTGCATGAGCTGATGCAAAGTGAAATGGACTGTGTACAAAGTAACAGCAGTATTGTAAGGTGATCAGCTGTGAAGGACTTAGCTACTCTCAGCAGTACAACGATCCAAGACAACTCTAAGCAACTTAGGATGAAAAATGCTGTCCATCTAAAGAGAAAGAACTGATGGTGTGTGAATATAGATTGAAGGATCCTTTTTTAATTTTATTTTTCTTGAATGTTTTTTTTGTCTGTGTTTTCTTTCAAACATGACTATCATGGAAATGTTTTGCATCACTACACATATATAACCTATATCAAACAGCTTGCATTCTCAATGTGGGGGGAGTGGAAAAGGGAGAGAATCTGAAACTTAAAATTTTAAAAATGAACACTAAAAATTATTTTTACACGTAACTGGGGAAAAATAAAATAGGAATAAAAAAATCTTTTTTGTACAAAAAAAGGAGAAAGTAACCTTCCCTATTCCACACCACATTTACTTCCCTCTCCTTTTTAACTTCCTATAAAACTAACAATCTCCGTCAGCACTTAGCAGAGTGCCTGGCACATAAATATTTACTAAATATTTATTAACTTCACTACCTCCAAGCTAAGCCCTCTATTATGTTTCTTCTTCTAGTCTTTCTCAACTAGCCGTGAGCTGTCATTTCTTTCTCTTCTATCCTACACTATCAGTACAGGTCTGGACACACAGCATGGCACTCAACCACTTACTGATATCATTCATTTCTTCCATAGGAACTACCACTAATTTTGCCTAGATACTTTATTATTTCAGTAGCCTTCTACTTGCTCTGCTTACCTCCATTCTTCATCTGTCAGTCATTCTTGCATGCCACAGTAAGAATACTCTTTCTAAAGTACAATTAAAACCATGCTGTTCTCCTCCCACCAAATTTGCAGTGTTTCCTTACTGTCTAAAGGATAAAGCTCTAACTCAATTAAAACCCTAATGTCTGGTCTTTAGCCTGCCATTCAGTTCCTACCCAACTGTGCCTCCAACCTATCTTTCCAGCCTTATTTCCTACTATTTTGGCTCCAATCAGACTGGATAACTGAGTTTACCTCAAACATGCCCCCTATATTTTCTCCATTTCCCTATCTTTGCTCATGTTATTCCTTCTACCTTGAAAATCTTTTCCACCTACAGAAACCTTCTTAACATTCCAAAACTAAGCCCGTGATTCTCAGCCAGAAAAGGCTATTCCTTCCATAAATTGAGCACTTTGTAGCTCCTTTTGGAGCTTATTACTCTTTCTCCTAGTAGAACTGTTTGTTTTTGTGTGCCCTGGAAGTCCCTCCTTCCATTCTTCTTCAGCAGACTGTTACTACAGTCATCCCCTTCTCTCTTTCTACTCTGCACCCTCTTCCACCACCACTGCTTTCTTCCCCAACTGTTTTCAAGCATGGCCAACTCTCCTCCACCCTTAAAAAGCCTTCAGTAGAACCTATTGTTTTCTCAAGCCATAGTCTTCCCTTTCTCAGCCAAACTCCAAGAAAAGCTGTCTATACAAAAGTGTTTCCTTCATTCTCTCTCATTTCACTTTTCAACCTTTTGCAATCTGGCTTCTTTCCTTATTATTCTACTGAAACTACTCTCCTCAAAGTGACTAATGATCTCTTAACAGCCAAACGTGATGGTTTCTCCTCTTTTCTGTTTTCATCCTTCTACACATCTTCTTCATTTGACACTCCTGACTACCTTTCCCCCCCTGACATTCTTTCCTCTGAGTTTCCTTGAACCTAATCTTTCCTAGTTTTCCCCTACCAGTCTGACCACTCCTTCTCAGTCTCTTTTGCTGGTAAATTATCCATATCATATCCTTTAATGTGGGTCCCCATGGTTCCATCCAGAACTTTCCACTCTTCTGATGACCTCATTAGCTCCTCTGAGTTTAATAATCATCTCTATGCATATGACTTTCAAATCTATAAATGCAGTTTCAGTCTCACATCACCAACTGACTAATGGACATTTCAAACTCAATATATATAAAACAGAATTCATTATCTGTACAGTTCCCTATCCCCACCCCACAAGCCCTCTTCTAAACCTCCCACTTCTGAGGAAAGCACAATTCTTTAGTCTCCAGATTTGTAGCCTCAGTTTTATCCCTAACACCTCACTCTCCTTAAAAGCACATATCCAATCAGCTGCCAATTCTTTCCATTTCTACTTTCACATTATCTTTCATATTTGTCTATTCACTTACCTTAGTTCAGACCTTTGTTAACTCTTGCCTTGATTACTGCACAGGCATCCTCATTGTTCTCCTAGCCTCAAGTTTTCCCCCACTCCAACCCATGCTTCAAAAATCTGCCAAAGTGATTTTTCCTTAAGCACAAGTCTGACCATGCCACTCCCCTACCCTACTCAATAAATGGCTTTTTATTGCTTCTAGGATAAAATGATTTTTTTTTATTTAGCTTTTAAATTCCTTCACAACCTGTCCCCAAACTATCTTTCCAGCCTCTCCCTATATTACTACCCTTCCAATTTGGCTCTTTCTCTTTTCCTACCACATGAATACATTCTACCACTTGTCCCTGCCCTTGTATACTTGGTTGTCCTCATGATAAGAATGCAATCCCTCCTCATTTTAGAATTTATTTTTCCCTTCAAGACATAGCTCAAGCAGCATCTTCTTCCAAACCATTTCTGATCCTTCCCAACTACTAGTACCCTCTCCCTAACTCACATGTATCTAGTAGATATTCTCTTTATATTTACTCTATGTAAGCTCCTTGAGAGTAGGGAATGTTTCATGCTTGTATTCCCAATGCCAGCCCACAGTGCTGGGAAGACAGAAGGCATTTAACAAACGCTTGCTGATTGAAATGAAGTCTTATTTCCCTTTCTAGACTATGGTGTCCTAAGGGTTAGGGGAGTGGAAGGCAGGAACTTTTTAATCTATGTATCCCGTGCAACATCTGGCACAAAGCTTTGCACATTAGTAGGTACCTGGTGAAAGTAGAACATGAAGAGAGCTTAGAGTTGAGTCACTGAAGATCATAGGCCTTAGAACTAGAAGAGAATTTAGAGGTCTTTTAATCCTAACTCATTTTACACATGAATAAAATGAAGCTCAGGGAGGTGGAGTCGATTTGTCCAAGATTATGTATGTAGTGTAATAAGTGGCAAATCCAAAATTCAAATCTTGGTTTTCTGGCTATAACTTGACTGCATTTTCTACCATATGATGCTGCCTCACCTCCTTCTTTAATAGAGGGGAAAATGGCATCAAAGGCTGTGGGGTACTCAATTAAGTGCTTCAAAAATATTAAGTTTCTACTACATGCAAAATGTATACAAAAAAGAAAAGTTCTCTTTTCTTTGTTTTCCAGAAGCTTAATCAGTATCTGTTAACTTAGCAACTGCAAAGTTTGACACTTTTATTCTATATAACATTCCTCTGAGAAGGGATATAAAAACGGGAAATGAAAAACTAATCAACTTATCCCTAAGCAAAGTTCTATCAATTAATCAATTAATTAAGCGTAATCCCCTTAATCACAGGTGAACAAATTGATATGTATATAGAATATAAAATACAAAATGAGGTGTGATGAGAGAGAAGGATAGTTCCAACAAAGTGCTCTAAGAAAGTCTAGGAAGGAGAGCACACATTCTGCAATGGGTATCAGGCCTGATGGAGAAGGTGAGATCTGAGCCAAGACTTGAAAGATGAGAATGATTTTAATGAGATGAGATGAGGGAGTACATTTCATGCATAGAGGATAGTACAGCATCAAGCTGAAACTGGGGAACAGTCAGTAGCCTAGTGTGGTTGGAGTATAGATTGCTTGAAGGGGAATAATATGAATTAAGCTACAAAATATGGATAGAAGGCAGATGTAAAGCACCTTAACTGCTGAGCACTTGTATTTTATGCTACAGGCAATCAAGAACCACTTAAATTTTTTGAGCAGGAGAATGATGCAGTCAGAATAGTTTGGCAGCTTCATGAAGAGTTATTTGATGAAAATGAAAGATTTCTAACAGAGTAAATATTCGGAATATTATACACATATGGAGTCCTGGACTAGGATTTTTTTCCTGGTTCTGATATATATTAGTTGTTTGACCTTTAGCAAGTAATTCTCCTAAACGAGGAAGGGTCTATACTCCAGATGACCTCTAAGAAAAGGAATGTGATGTGATGGAAAAAGCAACTGACTTGTGGAGTTAGGAGTACTAGTTCTGAGTACCAACTTTACCACATGCATTATTTTAAATGCCACTTTCCCTCTCTGGATACCAAATTATTCATACAACCAACTCAATGTACTGATTCAATTTAATAAGCATCTCCTATGTGCAGAGTACTGTACTGGGAACTAGAGGAGAAAAAAGGTTTAGGTGAGATACACAGTTTCCCTGCCCTCATAGAGCTTACAAGAAGGTAGAGTGTTCTAAAATAATCCAGTTGGAATACATGATGTTGAAAGGTCTCTTTTAGTTCTAACCATCTATACAGCGAGAGCTTTTCCATTTCCAAAACCCAACTTAGTGTTATGGAATGAAGTCACACAGGTGGGGGGCTGGGGGCACAGTCAAGTGCAGGGCCTAAAGTCTAAAAGACTTATCCTACTGAGTTCAAATCCAGCCTCTGACACTGACTAGCGAGTGTGACCCATGGCAAGTCACTTCACCCTGTTTGCCTCAATTTCCTTATCTGTAAAATGAGCCGGAGAAGAAAATGGCAAAGCGCTCCTGCATCTTCGCCAAGAAAACCCCAAAGGGGGTCACGAGTGAACAACAACAAAGCGGGCCTGCCGGCCCATCGGCCTGTCCGCAGGCCAGCACCCCTAAGACGACCTTGGGGGGGTCACTTCCCCGCCTCAGGCCTCAGTTTTCTCCGTCTGTAAAACGAGGAGGCCGGCCTACACAGATCGCCAAGGTCCATCGCCGGCTCCTCGTCCCCCCCAGCCTAAGGTCCGCGGCCCAGCTCGGGCTCTCCGGGATCTGGGGTCTCACTTCGGATCCCCGCTTCCCGCCCGCCTCCGCGTCCTCTCTCCTTCCCGTCCCCACCCCCCGAGCCGGCCGGGCCGGGCCCCTGACCGGTCTTGCAGCAGGAGTTCGGGTCGATCCCTGGGCTCCACGTAGAAGCGGATGTCGGAGTGGGCTGCCAGCGCCCGCCACAGGAACTGCTGGGTGTGGGGCTCCATCGGCAGCGGGAAGGGCGGCACCCGCGACTCCAGGCGGCTCCACAGCGTGGGCACCGACAGCCCGTCCAGCCCCTCCAGGGCCACCTCGTCCAGCAGGGACTCGAGCGCGTCCATCCTTGCCCGGCTCCGTCAGCCAGCGCCTCGAGGAGGCCCGCAGCGCGCCGGCGCCGGCGCTGACATCACTTCCGGCGAGGAGGCGGGCCGGGCTCCCCATAGGCTGTAGTCATTGGCCGGCGGCAGGTTTGTAACCAGGGGAACTGCAAACACTGTCGGGGCCGCTTCCGGTCCAAGAACCCGGAACCGCCGCTGCTTAGGGATGGAGGGTGAGTGTCCATAGGGCCTGTGAGCCTGCCCCTCGGGGATCCTGGGGCCCGTCCCCTTGCCTGCTCGGTGCCCCCTCATTCCCATGGATCCGGGTGTGGGCTTTCCGTCGTCCCGGGTTGGTGGTGGTGCTTCTTAGTGGTCCTGGGCCCCTCGGGGCTCTCAATGGCGGGGTGTGCTGGAATGAGGGAGGGGAGATCTGGAGGCCCGACCCAGGCCGGGTTTGCTTTTAACATGTCCAGGCCTTCCTTCTCCTTCGGTAAAATGGGGCGGGGCGGGGGGGGGGAACATTTGGGTTCGAGGAGGGAATGAGGAGGAGAGATAGGATAACAAAGATTCACATTTATAAAGGGCTTTTTACCAGAGGGTGCTTCTTACACCCCACCCCTAGGGAAAAAGTGCAAACCTTTACTTTACCCTTTTTGCAGATGAGGAAACTGAGACGCAGATAGGTTCAGTAATTGGCCTAGGGTCACAGCCGGGTAACCAGTGGCAGAGCTGGTCGTCTAGAACGGTGCTCTTCCCGCTAACCCACCCCCTGGCCTGCAAAGGAAGCCTAAGTGATGGCTGAGACTTGATTCCCATCGCCTCGGCCCTGACTTGTGCTCTTCCAGTTATTCTTAGCCCTACCTAGCGCAGGACCTGTGGCTGCCGGCCTCGACTGCAGACTTGACCATGTCAGGCCCCCTGGAGAGACTACCCTCAGTCCGCCCACTGCCTTCCCCTTCTCCCCTCTCTGCAGTGGCAGACGTGATGAGTACTGACTGGGAACCTGTTGGTTCCAGTGTTTTCACAGACCAGAAACAAACCAGACCAAACCCCTTACTTACACAGGACTGGTTCCTCTGAGATTCTAGTTCCTGCTAGATATTGAGATGGGGGAGGGGCAGGAGAAATCCTGCCAGTTGAGCTGTGTGCAACCTGCTTGAGGGAGACCTCTGCTCATTACAGTGGAACAACACCAGTTTGCCCTTATCTGGAAGAATGAGCGCTTTTAGAACATTTTTAAAGACTTCTAATTTTATTTCTAAGCATATGTGAGTAAATCGTATTTATAGATATTCTTGTATATAGATCATAAATTTATAGATGTATTTATAAATAAAATTAAGATGTAGTTATTCACTTTGTGAAAGGATTCATTATATAATTCATTTAAGTGTCAAGCTCCCCAGTATATATATATATATATATATATATATATATATATCAAAAAATTAGTTTAAAGAGTTTGATTTATATTCAGCTTTCCCAAAGAAGATATATTTCTTGAGACAGTGGTATTAGTCCTATTTATAGTTGCATCTCCTCCACATATTTCGTCTGTTATAAATATTTAATAAATGTACTAGATGAATGCATTTGAGACTGCAAATGGTCTAACCTCTGCCCAAGAGAAATCTTTAAAGAAGCCCAAGTGTTTCCCTAGAACTATGGAGTAGGTTTATCTGAAATTATTAACAGCCCTCTTTCACCTTATATTGTCATTTTAATTTAGATTTGACTAGGTGAAACTCTGGTTATTTTGAGATTTGTAGCTCCTCTATAAAGGACAAACTTTTACACTGTTGGGGTGGGAGGAGATGCTATTGGGAGAATGGATGGGAGAAAAATCTTAGGAAATTTGGTACTTCTAAGAAAGAAAGAAAAAATATTTTATATTTAGCACAGCCAGTTTAAAGGACAATCCAATCTATGATATTTCACATTCACATTACCTAGAGATTGATGGTGAATTTTCTGTTTTTGAAGGAATCTTTTAAGTTTCCAAAAGGATTCACAGTAATATTGAATATCAGTTTGTCCTTGAATAATGAAAATACGTGTCATTAACTCCCAAAGATGTATATACAATAATTTCCATAAAAATGAGGCCATCCTGCCTAGTTAAAAAGCTTTGTGAGAACCATTGATGATTTTTTCACTTTTTGCAGGATAAATGTCATTTGTTTACTCTATTAATTTGTTTAGCAGCCTATTAAAGTAGATGATGCAAAGGCCACATTCAATTCATCTCCTCAAAACTATCACAGACTAACAATTTGTAGAGTTTGAATTGGAAAAACGTACTTAGGATGTTTAAGAAAAAGAAACCCTCCTTCTTCTGTCCTTGAGCAGGCATTTTGTGATTTGTGTGTTTCTTTTCCCATTTAAATAAACACCATTCATGAGGCAAAATAAACTTATGTAACACTAAAACTCTGTGTCTGTTCTGTTATCCTCTATTCTTTCCTTCCACTTTCCAACTGAATTCATTTCTTTTTTCTCAGTTTTCTTCAGCCTTCATTTAGTATCTGTTAACTTAGCAACTGCAATGCTTGACACTATTTTGTTCTATATAATATCCCTCTGAGAAAGGATGTGAAAATAGGAATGAAAGCCTCATCAACTTATCCCTAAGCAGAGCTCTATCACTTACACAGATAAAAGTAGGATCATTCATTCATAACTAGTTAGACTGTATAATATTTATAATACTGCCATTTTATAGTACTAAAATACTATAAAAGTTTACAAAGCACTTGTTTACAAGTATACTTGTATACAACATTTTGAAGAAATAATGCAAGTATTATCTCAAAATTATAGCTGAGGGGAGATAATGTAACATAAGTTTTTATTATTCCTATAATGTGAATGATGTTTTCACAAAAGGCCCTTCTTCAGTGCCTTATTGTGGTATATAGGGTGATTTTGGTTATCAAGGATTATGCCAGAGAAATATGAGCTCTGGAAGGTTCTGCCAAAATGGGAAAGGTTTTGTAAAGGAAAAGGAGGCACTAAGCACTTGGATGGTATCCACTGTGTACCAGGCAACTGTGCTAATTGCTTTAACAAATATCTCATTTGATCCTCACAGCAGTCCTTTAGGTAGGTGCTATTATTATCTCTACTTGAAAATAGAAGAAGCTGAGGCAAACAGAAGTTAACTGGTTTACCCAGGATCACATAGCTAGTGAATGAGTGAGGTCACATTTAAACTTGAATCTCCCTGACTTTGGGCCCAGTGCTCTATAAAAAGATCACAAGTCCCCAGATTTATTGTTTTGGAAAAACCACAGAAATTCCAGGAGACCATTTACTGGTTGTGGGAGCTTTACAATCTGTATTGGAAAGAGTGCTGACACTGACGAAAGTCCAGATCGTTAATGATAAGGAAATAAGAAAGGAGATTGAAACTTGGAAAGTTAAAATGATTTTCTGAGGGGGACAGCTAGCAAATGGTAGAGTCAGGGGTCATTCCAGATGGGGTATGCATTGCAGTATGCCAAGCTACTTTCCAAGTGTGTAGCATGAACAAGTGACCTTGACTCCACCTCATCATTTACATGTTGTCTCCCCCATTAGCATGTACCCTTCTTGAGGGCAGAAACAGTTTTGGTTTTTCTTTATAGTCCCAGCACTTTAGCACAGTGCTTGGATCATACATAGTAAGCACTTAATAATGTTAACTTGACTGACTGTCCAGGGACCACAGCTTCCTTCTCTCTCATAGAGGTAGGCATCTGTATCCTCTTAGAGCTCAGAGAGAACTTAGACATCAGCTAGCCCCACCTTATTTTATGGTGGAGGAGAGTCTCAGAGGATTAAAGTAATTTATCCAAGGCTACATAGCAAGTTAGTAGCAGAGCTTGGACTGTTACCTATTACTATCTCCTGACTCTCGATCCATATTCTTGGGACTCAAGAGGTTGATTCTGTTGAAAAATATAAAAAGGGCAGCCCATGTCCCTTTGCCTTCTGGATGATTTGACTCTGTCTTAGTATCTCCTTTCCACAACTCTTCACTAAATCATCCACTCTCCTTTTGTATCTTTTCTTTCCCTCATTTTCTCATTTCTTCTATCATTGTATCCATTCTCCTTTTCATTCTCTCTTCCTTTGCTCCACCCCCTTCCTTTTCTTGCTAACATTACTAAAGTTTTTCCCGTGCCTCATTTACTAGCATACTACCATCTTTTCTCTATTTAAAATCATGGAAGAACCACTCAAGTCAGTATTATCTCAGTACACAGGAATCACAAAGTTACATTAAATTCCATAGTCCCCCTCACCAGCCATTTAGTCCAACCTGTATCCTAAAGGCACCTAAAACATACCTGAGAAGTAGTCTTCTGGCCTGTGCTTAAAAGATCTTCCCTGAAGAGGAGTCCATCACCTCCACAGGCTTTTGGATAGCTTGTTAGGAAGGACTTTAAGCCTAAATTTGTCACTTTTTAACCTCTTATTACCCCTGGCATTAAGTAGACCAAGTGTAACAAGAACTTCCACATATTTTAAAGCACTGAGAACATTTTCCAACCTGTTACCCAGGATACCCTACCTTTCCCTCTTTCTTCCTTATGCTCTGAGATCAGTAATCAAATCGACACAGGTGCTTTGTTTCTGGAGTTTGGCCACAGTCCTGATATGTCTTATTTCCACTTCTTAAAATGTGAGCTCCTTGAGAACTGGGTCTATCTTACTTTTGTATTCGTATTCCTAGGGTTTATCATAGTATCCTGTGCACAGTAAGTACTTAATAAGGGCTTTCTTTATTAATCCAAATACTAGAAGAGGATTTCATAGGATTTTAGTCTAACTGCCCACCCCCATGATTTACTGAGGGTTACAGTGAGCCCCACAGTAGGAAAGTGAGTTACCTGAGGTCACATAGCTAATAAATACAAAACTAAGATTTGAAACCAGGTCTTCTGTCTTGCTATCCAAGGGCCAGTTTAATGGTAAATTATCAAGCTTCTGTAGTGGAGAGGTGGATAGCATCTCTGCAGAAAAATGCTGCTATGCATCCTTGTAGGACTACAATGTGACCATTTGTTTCTGAAGACAACAGATAGACTTAAAGTCATAGAATCCTAAAATGTTAGAGCATGGAATGTTAGAGTAGAAGGGACCTTAGTGATCATTTAATCCAACTTCTCAGTTTACAGTGGATGAAAGTGAGGCCCAAGAGGGTGAGATGGTTTGTCCTGAATCACAGAGTTAATAAATGGCAGAGCCTCTACTTAAACCTCCCAGGGTTCTTCCCACTATGCCACACTTATGCATTCTGTTTCTTTATCATTTAAATACTTGTTTTGTGGATACCTTTTATTTTTATGCTGCATCTTATACATTTTATACTACAGTCCTGGAAAGCTTGGGAACTGTCCCCAGGCAGAACCCTCTCTTATGGCAAAGAAAGCAAGCACAGACATCTGACTGTGATATGAGCTCCTTGACGGCTGAGACTTTGACCTTTTTTTTTTTTTTATCCTCAGGACTCTCCAAGTGCCTGGCACAATGTAAGCACTAAATAAACGCTTGTTTTCTAACTGATAGAATCTAACAAGGTATACAGTATTCTGTTGTAGTAGCGTGCCCTGTGTGCCTTCCTCCTGCCCCCAAAAGGAGTTATAATTCATTATTTGGGACCTTCATTGACTTTTCCATGTTTGCCTTCCTGTTTCAGACTTTGATTCAGAGAATGGCTTCTTATTAGTGACCTTTTCATTTAGTTTGTTGTAGTCATTGAATATATTGTTCTTTGGTTTTGCTTATTTTACTGTAAAACACCAATTTTCTTTCCCATGTTCTCTGAATTCCTCATTTTTGTCACAAATTACTCCCCAATCTTATTCTATTACCTTCAAATAATAGGTTTTTTTTTCCCTAGCCATTCCCCAGTCACTTTGATTCTAGTTCTTTACTGCCACAAAGAAAGTCTAGCATTACTTTTCTCTAAGAGATCAAAATTATTTATACACATTTTGTGGATCAACCCCCAAATCCTTTTGAGCTAGGTTAGTGGGAAGAATTTATCATTTTAAACTGATAATGTCACTTGCAAAGGCAGAATTAGAATTAGTCTTCTGATTTTTGATGACTCAATCTGCACTTTTTTTTCTCTTTGCATTATTGTCACTAATACCTACAGAATTTCCATCCTGAAATTTTCTAATTTCTGGAATAGACTGAACAAGAAATATGAATTTCTTTTTATGAATTAATCTTTTGCACCATTTCCCAAGCTTCCAGAGGCAATTTGGCAGAGTAATTTTGTAAATGCAAATTAATCTTCAGTGATTACTTTTTGGGCCATTCTAGGATGTTTTCCAGAAAGAAAAGTAAATGCTTTTTAAAATTTTCTGTACCAAGTCCCTGGGGTAAAAATAGAAGGAATTAGGAATAATTCTAAGATGGATGCAGATCCAAAGTGCATTAATTAATTGTAAGTCCATTTTTTTAAACATGCACGTCTTACTTTGAAGTCAAGTATAAAAGTTTCTCTAATGTCTATTGTTTGTGAAGGATTGTGCTAGTAACTGAAAAAAGAAAAGATAAAATAGTCCCAGCCCTCTAGAAACTTACTTGTTTTTCTGGAGGAAACCACTGATAAGTAAATATGAGATAATTTGATAAGGGCATTAGGACTAGACTTAGGTGTAAACTGGCACCAGACTTGAGCCTTGAAGCAAGCTAAGCTTTTAAGATGCAAGTATTAGTACGTTCTTGGGGATGAAGGACAGCCTTCTTGAAGGTATATAGATAGGGCGAGGAGAAAGGCCAAATTCAGTACCTGCTAGGCTATTTTGATTTGAGCAGAGAGTTATACATAATGGGAGAAAATAGTAAATAAACCTGAAATGATAGGTGGAGGTCATGTTTTGGAGGGCTTCAAATGCCAGGCTTGATGAATCTTATCTTAGCAGAAATAGGGAATCACTGAGGAGTTTTGAACAGGGGTATGATATAGTCAGACTTGTGCCTTAGAAAGATTATTTTAGCACCTTTGTGGAGGAGGAGAGATAGGAGACTAGATTTGGGAAGCAGGAAGAACAATTAGGAAGTTATTTTAATAGTGTAAATGTAGAGGGGGTCAAAGAATGACATAAATTTAGAGACCTGGAAGGAACCTTCTGAGGAAACTGTGACCCAGAAAGATTAAGTGACAAGGTCACACAGATAGTAAATAGCAGATCTTGGATGGGAACTCTGAGGCCTAACTAAAGTAGTGTAATGGCTCTGGCCATGGACCAGCTGGAGAGACTTTTTATCAGTTCAATTCAACAAGTATTTTATAAACATCTGTACTTTCTGCAAGGTAGCAAGGATACAAAAGCAATGACAAAAGGAGCTTTGCCCTCAAGGAACTTTTATTCTACTAGAGATAGGTGACATGTATACAAGTAAGTAAAAATGTATGTACACACACACACACACACACACACACACACACACACACAAAATAATTTCAAGAGGGAGAGAATCCTAGCAACTGAGGGCATCAGGAAAGGACTTCTTAGGATATGGAGCTAATTCTGTGTTTGCAAGGAAATTAGGGGCTCCAAGAGAGAGATGAGAAAGTAGTATATTCCAGATATGAAGTGGACCTCTTTTGCCAGGGCACAAAGGTGGGAGATAATTGATCATTTATATGGAACAGGTAGCAGTCCAATTTGACTAGATTAGGGCACTTGGAAATATATTTAAAATGCCAGCAAAGAGTGATTATGATATTGGCTTTTCAGATAACTGAACTTAAAGTTCACACAAAATTTATTTGACTAATTGAGAGGTGAAGGGATGTATGTATCTTAGATCAAGAAGTTTCATAGCTAACTTGCTGATTTTCACTTTCCTTTCCAAATGTTGCCATTATTTATGTCAGATTCCTTTAAATTGAGTCCCTATGAAGAGATTCTTGATAATGAAATGGAGAATAGAATAAATGCTCACCAGTACCTCCTCCTCCCTTCTACACAATACCTATGACTCATTCATAGTTTACTTCTGGCAAGGACTGAGATGGAAGGTTCAGGAGATGGAGCTAGGCTGAGTGGTTCAGATGGTAACTGCCAACTGTTTTTGGACTTTTAAAAGGTCAGTGAGGATACCAGAGAGACCTCACAATTTCTAGGATTTCCAGATGGATAAATAGGATGCTAGTTACTTGTAGAGCTAGGAAAGACCTCAGAGATCATCTGGTAGATACCTTTCATTTTACAGATGAAGAAACAAACCCCAGAGAAATAGAGTGACTTGCCTCAGGCCAAGTAGCAATCTTACTTTTATTCTACCCTTCCTCCCACCTTCTTTCTGATCTCTGAAGAAATGGGGTTCTTGTAGCATCCCAACATGTACGTGAATATTTGTAAATTGCTGTTAGCTTTACTAAGGAGGGCATGGCCACTATTAATTCAATTTTGAGAAACCATATTTTGTCATCATTTAGTTTTCATCTTTTTCTTCATGGTTTAAAGTAATCCATTAAGTATAGTACAATTTGTCTCTTCCTAATACCATATAAATCTTTTTTTTTTTTCAGTTACCATTCAGGATATTTCATTCTGATCTTCAGGTTTATTTGAATCTTTTTTTTTTCTTTAACAAATTGCATTCTTTTGGTTTTTTGGAGAAAGTCCTATAAAATTTCTCAGCATAAATAGGTTCTTTATGTGAGAAAATGTCATACAAGGGGAGTTTTTTTCCCCCAGGGGATCCCATTATAGTGAGAGCCATCTTTCTTATAGGATTTGTGCAGTCTCACTTTCATTCTCTATAGTAATAAAGATTTCATTACTTTTCACATTTCATCTCATGTGCTTGCATTTCTGATGAATTCATGTCATTGCCCAGCCCATCTTTTCCAACTTTTCACTTTGCCTCAAATAGCTGCTAAGAGCCTTGCAAATTGTTGAGGTTTCCATAAATTATTTTAGTCCTTAACGTGAGGATTAAAGGGAGAGAAAGATAGAAAGAGAGACAGACAGGCACAAACACACACAGTAGAGCTTATTGGACTTTTAGGGACTTTGGGGTGAGATTCAAATCTCAGAATCAGATCTTCATATCTTAAGAGAGCTTGGAATTCAGCCTCATTCTGTTACTGAGATTCACAGTGAAGTGACTTTCTCAATGTCACCCAGATAGTAAATGGAAGAGCCTAACCTAGAATTCAGGTCTTGAACTTCAGTGTGATGATGGGGCCAGCACTGGATTTGGAGTCATTTGTGGTACACATTGACTTTGGAATCAGTCAATCTGAGTTAGAATCCTGACTCTGCCACTCATTACCTGTGTGAATTTGGGAAAGTCACTTCACTTATTCGCTTATTTTAGCCTCACTTTCCTTACTTATAAAATGAAGGGATCAACATAGATGATCTTTAAGTTTCCTTCCAGTTCTACAGCTATGATCCTGTGATCTTGATTTCAGTTCTAGCTCAGCTGTTTACTACCTGTGTGACCTGGGGTAACTTAATTGCTCTCTCTCAGCCTCAGATTTCCTAATTGTGAAATTAGAGGGCTAAACATTCTTTAAAGCCCCTTCTAGCTCCAACACTTGTGTTGTCATGACTTCTAGTTCAGGGCTCTTTTTAATCATGTCATGTTGCCTTAGTGGTCACCAGTATTCTTTCTTGACTTCACTGAGAGCTGCACTGAGAGTTAATACCAGTTGGACTGCCTTAAACAAGCTGAACCTAATATGTCCCCAAGAAGCAGTAGCTGCCCCAGGGCTCTTAAGTGTTGGTTTGCAGATCTGCAGGTACTTAAGAGAGCACCCTTACTACGTTTAGCTACACAACATCTCTTGCATTGATTCCCTTCAGTCATACAACCACCAGCCTAGTTCTAGACCTAGTTTCTGGGCAATTGTACCAGCCTCCCAGTTAGTCCCCCTGTCTCCACTCTCTTCCCTCTCTGCTTCAATCTTTACATGCTTGCCAAATTCAAATACCTAAAGCACAGGTATTGCCATGACATTCCCCTAATGAAAAATCTTCAGCAGCTCCCTATTGCTTCTACCATAAAATATAGATACCTCTATTTGTCATTTAAAGACCTTTACAACGTAGCTCCAACCTGTCCTTCTAGATTGATTTCCCATTATGTTCCATTCCAAGCTAATGGCCCACTTGCCAGGCTGTCTTCCTGCCCTGGAAGGTTCTCCTTTGTGTTCCCCATCATCTTTGCCACCTCTTGGAATCTCTAGCTCTCCTCAAGATCTAATTAGAGTATTACTTCTTGTCCAAATCCTGTTTTGATTCTTCTAGGTGTTATTACCAACAAATGCATATTTGTTTTATATATATATATATATATGCATATATCTATATATATTTTGAAGTTCATTATCCAAATATAGTGTATTCCCCCTATTCAAATATGTTCTACAATAAAATGTAAGTTCCTTGAGGGTAGGAACTTCTTAATTTTGGTTTTTGCAACCTCCCCACCTCTTTCTAGCTCAGTGCCTTGCATATGTAGGTACTTAAAAAATGCTTATCATATTGGAACAAATTAGAGGTTGGGAGGAAAAGACCTTAAAAGTCATTGAAATAAATAAATCATTGAAGAGTAACCAGGTGTGGAGCTAGAGCATGTTGGAAATTGATGGAAAGTAAGTTGATGCGAAAATAGGATTTCACTCCCAAAATGTAGATTGAATATATGTACACATCTGCTAAATAAAGTGATGTCCATTTGCATAGCATATACCTGGCATTACTTACAGAACCATAGCTACAGCATGTCACCTTGTATAATACAAAGAAAGGGCCCTTTTCCCTAGAAACATTGATTTGCATTAATGTAGTGCATTATACGCTTGAGGATAAAGTGAGATAATAGACATAAAAGCATTTAGGAAAATTAAAGGCATCATTCAAATTGACAGACAGATGGGTATAATGGAAAGAAATATCTGGAGATGGCATCCAGTTCAAATCTTCCATTTGCTGCTTATTGCTTATGTTACCTTGGCTCTTGGGTAACTAGCTTTCTAAGAAATTAGAGTACTAAATGTACGTAATGAAGGAAAGGAACCAAGCTCCTACTATGTGCTGTGTGGACACTAGCTTTTTTTTCTTACAAATATTATCTCTTTTGATCCTCATAACAACCCTGACATGTAGGTGCTATAATTATCCCTATTTTATAGTTGAGGAAACTGAGGCAGACAGAGCTTAAGTGACTTGCCCAGGGTCATATAGCTAGTAAGTGTCTGGGGCTGGATTTGAGCTAAGGTCTACCTGATTCTAAACCTAGTGTTCTATCCATAGTGTCACCAACTGTCTCTGTTGACTAATGACAGCTAACTAAAGGGAAATTCAAACAAACAAATTGTTTTCCAAATTGATAAACAAAGGTACATGCCGTTAACTCTAGTGGAAGGTTCATTTTTGAAATTATAAATGAGAATTTTCCCTCTAAATTAGCTAGGTAATGTATATGCTTTTACCATGGTAATTTTGTTTTGTTTTGTTTTTATACTGTGTCCTAATTTTTAACTTCTGCTTGATTTTTGTGGATGAATTGTAAAATCATGGAACCTTAGTAGTGGAATGCAGAGTGGATGTCACAGAGCTTGAAAGACTCTTAAAGTGAACAACTAAGAATGTTAAGAATGGAAGAGACCCTAAGGACATCTAGTCCAAGGGCCTCATTTATCAGAAAGGTCATGGAGGCACAGAGTAAGGAACACAGCAGCAGCCCTCAGACTAGAACTGGGGCCCCTGACTCCTAGTCCAGGGCTCTTTACTCACATGATGCAGCTTCCTTTGAGCTGTTTGCTAGTTTTGCTTATTCCTTAAATTTGGGCCCTAGTTCAGGCCCAAATTACATTGAACTTTTAATTGGTTACCCTGCTTCCTGTCTCTTCTTTCTTCCATCCCTCTTCCACACACCTGCTAAATTTATATTCCCAAAACGTATTTGACCCTGTCCTTGCCCTTCTCAAAAATCTGTGGCTCCTATTGCCTCTGGGATAAAAAGCAAACTTTGCTGTTTAGGATTTGGGGGATTTAAAGTCCTTCATAACCTGCCCCCAAACTCCTTCTTGTAATTGTACTGGACTTTACTCACTTTACCATCCATGCATCCCTGTCTGGTTGTTCCATCATGATTGGCATGTTCTCATGTCTCACCTTGGCTTCCTAGAATAGATTCTTAGCTTTCTTCAGAGCTCATTTTCCATGCTACCTCCTCCATGAACCCTTTCCTAATTCCTCACTTGCCCTCCACAGTTGCCTTGTATTTACTTTGTCTATATTAGGTTTATACTTGTCTGAGTACATTTAGTTTTCCTAGTGAGAAAGTAATTTCTTTGAGATCAGAGTCTGTGTTATTTTTTCTCAGTATCTCTTGCACCAAGCCCAAGGGACATGCTTGAGAAATGCTTGTTGATGGACTGTTCGATTGATATTCTGCCCCCTCTCATGCATTTATCAGCTCCTCCTAAGTGATAACCCATCTCCCCTCTCCTTGCCTTTGCCCTGGTTACTCTCCACATTTGGAGTACAGTCCCTGCTCATTTGTGCCTTGTAGGATCCCTAGGTCAAAGAGCAGTTTGGGTGCCCCCTTCAACACAGCACCCTCCTGATCTCCCCAGCCCTTAGTGTCTGTCACTAACTTGTAGTCATGTTAGATTATTTTGAAACTATCCCTCAGTAGAATATAAGCCCCTTGAGGGTCAGGGACTGTTTTGTTTTATTTCTTTGTAAACCCAGTACAATGCCTCTTAGAGAGTAAGAATTTATTCAATGTGCATTGAACTGAGCTGGACAATCTTCCTGTACGTTTTGTATCATGGGCAATTTCTTACCCACTTCAGCAAACATAAATTTGCCTGTTTCACCAAATCGATAAAATGGGCAGAATGTCATGGTGGAAAAAGCAGAAGATTTAGAGTTATGAAACTTGGATCGGAATGACAGCCCTGCTCCTTACGAGCTGTGTGATCATTAGCCTCAGTTTCCTCATCTGTAAAATGGGGATAATAATACCTGGAGGGAGAAGCAGCTTGGTGTGGTGGGTAGGTAGGTAGTCATCCTTAGAATCAAAAGGACTTGGGACACATACTAGCTACGAACATAGGCAAATCACGTAACTTCTCAGTGTCCTCACACATTGATCTAACCCTGTTTGTACCAGATGAGTTGCTGATCTTCAGTGGTTGAAAAGGGAATTTCCCCTCCAGTCCTTGATGAGATCACAGGGCTAGACTTCTATCCTTGCCTTTCCTTCTCCCACCTCCCATACCTGGAGTACTGACCTCACTGGGTTATTGTGAGGTTTAAATGAAATGCTGTATGTACAGTGGTTTGCAAACCTTGAAGCATGACATAAATATCAGTTATTATTGTCAATGTTATTTAATGATTTTTAAACTTCAGTTTCCTCATCTATAAATTGGGGGTAATAATACTTGTACTAACTGCCACACAGTGATGTTTTTAAACCTTAATCCCCTCTACAAATGTGAGTTATTGATATTATTGTAGATAACTTTTGGAAATGAGTGCCCAGCAAACCAAGGAACACTTGATTACGAGCACTAGGTTGGGGATGGGGTGATCAAGGATACAAATACATTTAGCCTTCAGATCCCTCTCCTTCTGCCTTCTTAATTTAGACACATGAAGCTAGTTCCTCTCTCAGGCTACATGTCCTGGGAAAGAAGGTGAGTTCAGGAAAATGCAGGCTGATTTTCTGTGAAATGAAAGAGGTGCCTCGATGTCACTGCAAAGGGGCACTACTTTTGTTTTTGTTTTTTCATTCTTGTCACCATATAGAATACAAGGATGCCCTACAAAATTATCACAGGGACTGGAGCTCAGAATTGGTGGCAGGTGGGTATCCCCAGACCCCCCAAATATTTGTATATGAATGTCTGTCTATGTAGATGTTACTTAAGTGTACAAGAATATTCGTGAATTATTTCATGGGAACTCATAATCATCTGAGGCTCAGTTGAAAGAACTAGAGATATTCAGATATTCAGCATGGAGACATGAAGATCTATGAGGGATACTATCTTCAAGTGCTTGAAAGGTTGTCAGGTCAATGAGGGATTAGCCCTAACTCTGTGGTCCCAGAAGGCAGAATGTGGGTCATTTGGTGAAATTTAAAGAGGCAGATTCCGGCTCACTATGAGGGAGAAGCTCCTGACAGCTAGGAAACAGTAGAATCATTTGAAATGAGATAGCTCATGAAATAGTGAATTCCCCATCACTGGAAGTGCTTTAAGTAGAGGCCAGATGACCACTGATTTGGAATGTTAGACTTATAAAACATCAGAGGTAGAAAGGACTTTAGAGTTCATCCAGTCTAGCTCCTTCATTTCTCAGGTGAGGAATCTAAAACTCCCAGAGCTTGTCCCATGTCAGGGTGTAGGGAAGCTTCCTGACCCCTGAAAGTCCCTTCCAATGCTAGGATTACATAATTTGAGGCTCTAATTTTGACAGTAATTTTAGTTAGAAAGATGAAAAGATGCCTGCTTATTTAGGCCAGAGAAAATAGAAGTGAGGGAGAAAAGAAAATGCTTCAGCTACGTGGAAGAACTTGTGTTGTATGAAAACATTGAAATGCTAAAATAAATGAGCAGAAGAGCACAGGATATTTCTCTCCCCCCACCCCCACCTTGAGTACTAAATGCTTTCCATTATAGGACAGTGTAAATATGTCCCTGCTGGTACCCTCAATGATAGGAGGTGTGTCAGCCCCTAAAGATGATAGCTAAACTAAGTGGGAAGCAAAGTTACTCTTGCAGAAGATAGACTAATGTTCTGGAATTTGGCAGTTTAGTTCCTAATATGTATGTTCTTTAATTTCACACTTTAAAGGAATTCAATTTCATGTGACTATAAAAGTTTTGAAAAGTGAACTTGAAACAGTATATTTAAACATTATGATATTAGTCTGTTGAATTTAGGTATATCTATAAATTTCTATTTCCCAGTTTATGTGAAATATGTGATTACTACTTATTCAAGTAGCAAGGTTGCCCATTCCTTGGATATGGTAAGTTCAGGTGTTCAGTATTATATGGTGGCATGTGTTCACCAGAAGGTGTGCATAAGCTTGCTGTGTAGGACATTTTGTGGAAGTCAGTTTATGCAATTCCACACAGTTTAATAAAGATTGAATTCAACTGGGAAACTAAAGCCTTCCAGCCCTTCCTGAATGCAGATAATGTATTAGATGAAAGGGTTCAAGGCTTTGTTCATTATAGTCAAACAATGTGAGTGTGTGAAATTACCATCTCTGTGTCTTGGTGAATTTTTGTTAAGATGCTATTTTCTCTTCAGTATAATTATAGGCTACATTTTCTTAAAAATCACTTGATAATGATTGGTCCTGCCTATTGAATGAACAAATGAAAGAGTTTTATGTGATAGTCTGTTGCTCTAAAGTACCTATAAATTCTCCAACTATGCTTCTGAACTGCTACAGGTCATACTCTGCGAAAGGCTGGAAGAAGCAGGTCCTGTTCACGGGAAAAAAAGGAGGTAAGGTGTTCACATGCTGGGAGTTTGGTGGGTTTTTAATTTATTATTAAATTTTTAATTTAATTATTAAATTAAATAAAATAATTAAAATTATTATTAAATTTTTAATTTAATTATTAAATTAAATAAAATAATTAAAATTATTATTAAATTTTTAATTTAATTATTAAATTAAATAAAATAATTAAAATTATTATTAAATTTTTAATTTAAAGGGTTTGGGGACACTTGATAGTGAAAGGGATCTTTGCCTGGATCTTTTGACATTTTCCTTCTGATGTAAAGTCTTTAATTCCAGATAAGTCAATGACTATTGACAGCTCTGATTTTAATAGGGTAGTTGCTAAAACCAAGAGATTGCTTCTTAGAATGTAACCATAGTATTCCATGTAGAGTGTTTCTTTTAAGTAAAGTAGCATACTTGGATCCAGGGATTGAAAAATATTTTAATTGACAAATTTTGTTTTAATTTAGGAAACATACTCACAAAAGCCACAATACACACTCTTCAGGCAGACAGCACAATGTAATTGTGACCCAAAATGCATGTTTACTGAAAAGAAAGGTTTTCTTCTCTAACTTTAACACATAGTGTCATCATGGTCCATTGTATTTAACCTGTTTTGTTGTGATTTGACATTGTCTTCATGTAAGCTGCTATTTGAAGCCCATAGATTGGACAACAATGGGTCCCTGCCCAAACTCCATTTAATGGCCATTTTCTGGACCCTCCTGGCTTAAAGTGATTATCAATAGTATAGTAGTAATAATAGTAGTATAATAGTAATAGTAATAATAATAGTAACTATTGCTCTTTCCCTCCCAGCTTGATTTAGTCATATTTTTTTTCTTTTGCTCATTAAAGGGGCCATTCCCTGATTACTTCTTAAAGAGGTCTATTCGCTGAATGGATATATCTCACTCAAAGTGAGACTGCTATAAGTCCTTAGCCTAAAAGGGCCAGGGTCTCACATTCCATCCTGGGCCATCTCCAGTCGTCCTGATGAATATCAGGCCACTGGACCCAGATGGCTCAGGAGAAGAAAGTGAGGTTGGAGACCTTGCACAGCCCTCCCTCTCTCAAGTCAAAGTCAACTGCAAGTCATGTCATCATCTTGATGTCACAATCCTCTTCAAGAATGAAGGACAAACACAACAGCAACAAAAGACTATGAAGTCTGTTAGGAGGACCCAGTCCAACCACAGATTGTGGGTCTACAGATTACAGTCACTCCCACATACAGAGTATTCTCTCTCTCTCCCACTCTCCACCTCTCTACACACACACACACACACACACACACACACACACACATACATATATACACACATACATAAATACATACACATACACATATACCGATTGATTGTTGTCTTTCATTCTCATAAGATGCTATGGTTGAGTCAGGGTTCAGTGTGTCCCACCGTGGCTGATCAGACCAATACAAGCTGCTGCAGGTCAGGCACAGATAGTGCATGTGAACATTGGGGTTGATTCTCTAAATTTGCACATCTTGTGTTTCTTTTGAGCTATTTCACTCCTGCTTAGCTCATAGAATACAGCACCTTCTCTGATGAGGGCACACCATGCTGAGTGGTCCTGTGGCAGTATCTCCCATGTCACACAATTCCAAAGTTCTTAAGAGAGATCTTGAGAGTGTCTTTGTATCGCTTCTTCTGACTACCGTGTGAACATTTGTCCTGTGTGAGTTTTCCGTAAAAGAATCTTTTTGGCAAGCATACGTTTTGCATTCAAACAACATAGCCAGCCTGTCAGACTCGTGCTCTCTGAAATAGAGTTTGAATGCTTGGCAGTTTAGTTAAAGAAAGGACCTCAGTGTCTGGTATCTCATCCTGCCTGGTGATCTTCAGAATCTTCCTAAGACAATTCAGATGGAAGCAGTTCAGTTTATTCAACAAGCAGCATTTTATAAAGTTCTTATAGATTACTACCTAGCATTTATAAGATCCTGTCCTAGCCCTAATTAAGAAAAAATTAATTGAAATTAAAAAATTAACAAAAGGGAAAAAGTAATAGAAAAACAAGCTTTCCCTTTCAGAGAGAAAGTCTCATCCTCTCCTAAGATCATTTAGGTACCTGGCATCTACAAGAAGCTCACAGAAACAGGAGAAGCAACTTGCATGAAAATTCTTTCCTAGATCCCTTCAGCACATGGGACAACTCATACCTTTCTCCATTGGACCCATTGCCAGTAAATAGAGAAATCCTGATAGGGGTCCAGACAAAATCTCTATGCAGCATATATAGCACCCTATGTTTCTCAAGTGGATCCTTTCAAAACCACAGGACTTTCTAAAATAAAATCTGATCTCTTCCAATTATAGGGCAGAATAACTTCTTTTTGAAAAACCTGTAAACTCAGATGAACTTTGCACATTTAGAATTCCAAAAAATGATTAAATGCTTATGTTTAATGGTAATATACAGAAACACTGATGATTTGTGTGGGTTTATTTTATATTCTGCAACTTTGCTGTAGTTGTTAATTGTTTTGATTAATTTTTTAATTGACTCTCTGGAGTTCTCTAAGTAAACCATCATATCATTTGCAAAAATGATATTTTTGTCTCTTCATTGCCTATGCTTATTCCTTCAATTTCTTTTTCTTATTTGGAATACATTGCTGTAATCTCCTTACTAGGAGTCTATTTAAAATTTTTCATCAGTATTCATTAGGGAAATTGGTCTGTAGTTGGTTTTTTCCTGTTTTTATTTTTCCTGACATAGGTAACAAGACCATATTTTTGTCATAGAAAGAATTTGGTAGAATTCCTTCATTTTTTTTTCAGACAGTTTATGTGGTTTTGAAATTAACTGTTCTTTAAATGTTAGAATTCTCTTGTAAATCCATTTGGTCCTAGATTTTTTTCCTTTGAAAGCTCATTTATTGCTTGTTCAGTTTCTTTTTTCTAAGATTGATATTTAAGTATTTTATTTCTTGATTTGCTCATCTGGGCAATTTATACTTTTGTAAATATTCATCTATTCCATTTAGATGTTAGTTTTATTGACATGTAGTTAGGCAAAATAGAATCTAACAATTGCTTTTACTTCTTCATTGGTTGTGAATTCACGTTTTTCATTTTTGTGACTGATAATTTGATTTTCTTTTTTAAGATCAAATTAGCCAGTGACATTTTATTAGTTTTTTTAGAGCTCCTAATTTTATTTATTTAGTTCATTGGGGTTTTTTTAATATATTTGAATTTTGTTAATCACTCTTTTGATTCTCAGGATTGCCATTTTTAATTAGGATTTTTTAATCTGTTGATTTTCTAGTTGTTGTTTTAGTTGCATGTTGAATTCATCAATCTACTCTTCATCTTTTTATTGATGTAAGCATTTGGGTGTGTAAATTTTCCCCTCAGTACTGCTTTGGCTTTATCCCACAAATTTTAGTATGCAATTTCATTGTTGTCATTGTCTTTGATGAAATTATTTGATTGTTTCTATGATTTGTTCTTTAACCCATTCTTTTTTAAAAAACATTTTATTTCCTCCTCTTACATGTTACAACAATTTTAACATTTTTTAAAAATTAAAACTTTGAGTTCCAAATTCTGTCCCTCCCTCTCTTTCCTTTCTTCTCCTTGAGACAGTATGTAGAATCTGATATAGGTTATACGTGTGCAGTCTTGTAAAAGCATTTCCATGTTAGTCTTTTTGTTCAAGAAAACAGAGAGACAGAGAAATACCCTGCTTCAGTCTGTATTTAGACAAGATCAATTCTTTCTCTGAAGGTGGATAGCATTTTTCATCATACGTCCTTTGAGATTGTTTTGTATCATTGTATTGATGAGAATAGCTAAGTCAGTGAATGTTATTCATCGTATAATATTGCTATTACTGTGTACAATGTTCTCCTGGTTCTGCTCATGTCATTTTGTATCAGTTCATGTGTGTCTTTCCAGTTTTTTTAAATCATTCTGTCATTTCTTATTCTATTACAATCATATACTATAACCTCCTCATTCTTTTGGATTAAGTTATTTAGTTTCCAAATAATTTGAATTTCTGTTTCAAAGGTCCTGTTTTGGTTGTAATTTTTATTACATTATGGTCAGAAAAAGATACATTTGATATTTCTACTTTTCTGCATTAGTTTGTGAAGTTTTTATTCCTCAATCCTTAGTTGATTTTTGTAAGAGTACCACACACAGGTATATTCCTTTCTATTCTCATTTGATATTATCTAAAAGTCTATCATATCTAACTTTTCTAAAATTCTATTCATCTCCTTAATTTCTCGTTTATTTTATGGTTAGATTCATCTAGGGCTGAGAGGGGTAAATTGAATTCTCCACTATTAGTTTTATTGTCTGTTTCTTCCTGTAATTCATTTAACTTTTCTTTTAAGAATTTAATGACTATGTCATTTAGTGTAAAAATGTTCAATACCGATATTAATTCATTATCTATAGTACCTTTTAGTAAAATGTATTTTACTTCTTTATTTCTTTTAATTAGCTCTATTTTTGCTTTTGTTTTTCTGAGATCATGATTACTATCCCTGTCTTTTTTATTTCTGCTAAAGTATAATAGATTTTATTCCATACCCTTACTTTAACTCTATGTGTATTTTTCTGTTTTCATTTGTTTGTCTTGTAAGCAACATATTGTTGGATTTTGGTTTCTGATCCATTCTGCTGTCTTCTTCCATTTCCTGGTTGAAAATTCATCTCTTTTGCTTTTACAATTATGATTGCTAACTGTGTATTTTCTCCATTACACTCTCATAGACTGTCTCCTCCTTCAACCTCTGTTTTGTTTCTGGCCCCTGCTTCACTTAGTCTATCCTCCCTTCCTCGTTTCTTTTAAACCCTTTCCTTCCTACTTCCCTGTGAGGCAGGATGAATTTCTGTACCAACTGTATGTGTATATGTTTTCTTCACTCCCTGAATCAATTTAAGTGTGTATATATCTATTCTTCCCTCCTTGAATCAGTTCAGTGAAAATGAAGTCCAGGTGTTGTTCACTCCCCATCACTGCCTCCTCCATTTTATAAACACTTCAATGCATTCCTCATTTATGTTAGACAATTTTCCTCATTCTTCTACTCCTTTCCTCCCTCTCCCAGTGCACTCTTCTTCCTCACCCTTCCATTCTTCTTTTGAGATCATTCACATAAAACAGAATCACCCTCATAGCCTTTATCTAATTAGGCTCCCTCTAAAACCTTTGGTGATGATAAAGTTCTGAGGGGTTACATGTATCATCTCTCCATGTAAGCATGTAAACAGTTAAGCCTTGTTTAGTCCCTTATGATTTCTCACTCATGTTTACTTTTTAATGCTTTTCTTAAGGCATATGTTTGAATATCAAATTTTCTATTCAGCTCTCATATTTTCATTAGGAATGCTTGAAAGTCCTTTATTTCATTAGATGTAATTTTTTCAAGAGGTGACTAATGGATTCTTCCAATTCCTCCTATATTTCAATGAAGACCTTTCTATAACTTAAAATACTTATGATTTTGTTTTGTAACTCATACGGTTGATTATGTGAATTATTTTCCCAGTTCTTAACCATCCTTGCATCTCTGTATGAATTTAGATGTCATTATGAATTTTCTTATGTATTGATGAAGTCTCTTTACTGTATTTTATTTAATATTTTTGCATCTATATTCATTAATGACATTGATCTAAATGAACAAAACAGGCTAAATTCTCATTCTTTGTTTTACACTTCACTGATTGAGTTATTAGGACCACATTTACCTCATAGTAGTTTGGTAGAGTCCATTCTTTCTCTGAATTTGGAAAAAAATTTCTGTAGCTCAGCATTATTTGTGCTTTAGATCAGAACTGTCAAACATTCATTGCTGAGGCAACACTTTAGTGCCTCAGAACCAGATTAAAATGTAATTGGGCAAAGTGGTGGAATAGAAGAAACTCTATAGCTGAGCTCTCCCAACATTCCTCTCCAAAAAACTGTACAATAATGCTTCACATTGAATTCTGGAGTAGCAGAACCAAAAAAAGTTTGCAGTGAGACTTTTTTCCAGCCTACAGCAACTTAGGAGCTTGAAATAACAGGTTTGTTGCACTGGGGTGTCAGAGTGCGTGCAGCAGTAACGTGAGCTGTGGGTTTTGGAGGCAGTGACAACAGAAAACAGCTTAAGGAGCTCTCAAACCAGAGACAGTAAGGGGATTAGGCAACTGCTCAGAAAGATATTACAGAGGATTCCTGTGCTAGCATTGGCTGCAGGACCAGGCACTGTTTGACAACTCCATTGCCCATACCTATGTCTGGGTTAGAGTTCTGGGGTGGAGAAGAGTACTTGTGGTCATAAGAGAGCAGACATCCTGAAGAGAAGCATCACTTACAGCTGCAGATGAGGGACCCTTCTTGGTAATGTGACAGGTGAAATCGGAAATAACTGAGGAAACAAAGGTCTGGTGCTTTTGAGCATATTCATTTATTAAGCAATGCATGACAACTGCATATGAAATTGGGACCAGCCCTCCTTAGGTTGATACTAGATTCTGAATACAGAGACAGGTTTTTATGCATTAAAAGAAAACAATTAATAGGATATAAACCAGAATATAAGATAAGGTAATCTGATTCCTAATTTGAGGAAAGGTTAAGGACTTTTCAAGTTGGAAGAAGGAAAGCATATTGGTACGATTCTCTAAAGTCAGAAAAAGAGGTGTTCTACTCATCCTCAAGTGCCAGTACTCCATCAAAGGATCATGGAAACAGTAGCTGATTGACCCCATACAGGGCCAATTTTCAGATAAGATGTATGGGTTGCTTGAGATGTGTAATGGTGTGCAGCTGTGCAGGCTTAGCCTCCAAGAATGCAATAAAGTTTTCTCATGATTCCCGTAGTTGAATAAAGCTTTCTCATAAGACAGAAATTAGACTAGACCTGTAATTGGATGGGAAGGAAAATGAGCTAACTCCAGAACTGAATCAGAAGATGTAGTCTTTGTGGTTCACTCACTTCCCACAGTTTCCTCAATAAAGACCAGAGTTCATAGCAGGAGAGCAGTGACTATACATCTCCTCAGATCATACCACCTTAGAAGCACTGAAAACTTCCAAACTCCCAGAACTAGTTTTGAAAACAGCAGTGCAAAAAAGCCTAAAACTTGGGACAGTGTCCTACCCTTAACTTTAACATAAATTTCAAAGTCAAGAAATAAGGTGGAAAAATGAACAGACTACCAAAAAAAAAGATCGTGTCCATAAAAAGTTACTATTTTAATAGGGAAGATCAAGACACAAATTCAGAAAAAGACAATGATGTTGAAACTGCTACAAGCAAAACCTAAAAACAAAACAAAATGTGAATTGGACACAGGCCCAACAAGAATTCCTAGAACTAAAAAAAAAATTTTCAAAATTAAGAGTGGCAGAGGAAAAATTGGGAGAATAAATAAGAACAGTGCAACAAATTATGAAAAGACAAGTAGGAGCTTGGTAAGAGAAGCACAAAAAATACTGAAGAAAATAGCACCTTCAAAAAAAACCACAGCATTGGCCAAATGGTAAAAGAGGCAAAATTATAACTCCTTTATAATTATAATTGGCCAGATGGAAAAAGAGGTACAAAAGCTCACTAAAGAAAATAATTCCTTAAAAATTAGAAATGGGCAAGTAGAAGACAATGACTCTGTGAAACATCAAGGAACAATAAAACAAAGTCAAAAGAATGAAAAAAAACAGAAGAAAATATGAAATATTAAATAAACTGGCCTGGAAAATAGATCAAGAAGAGATAATTTAAAAATTATTGGACTACATGAAAGCCATAATCAAAGAATGAGCCTGCATATCATATTTCCAGGAATTATGAAAACTGCCCCAATGTCCTAGAACCAGATGGTAAAAAATAGAAATGAATGAGAAGAATCCACTGATCACCACCTGAAAGAGATGTTAAAATGAAAAATCCCATGAATGTTGTAGCCGAATGTTGCAAGCAGCCAAAAAAAAAAAAAACCACTCAAATATCCTGTAGCCACAGTCAGGATCACACAAGATTTGGTAGCTACCCTGTTAAAGCACCAGAGAGCTTAGAATATAATATTCTTGAAGGCAAAGAAGTTAGAATTACCACTAAGAATTACCTACCTAGCAAAACTGAATGTAATTCTTCCGGGGGGAAGTGAATGTTTAATGAAATAGATGACTTTCAAGCATTCCTGACAAAAAGACTGGAGCTGATTAGAAATTTTGACTTTCAAATATAAGACTCAAATATGAAAAGGTAAACATGAAAAGGAAATCATAATTAACTCAAGAAAGTTCCCATATGGGAAGATGAGATGGGTAACTCCTGTTAGGGCAGTTAGAAGGATGCTACGTAGACAGAGGACATGGAAATGAGACAATTATGTTGAGGTAATCTCCATACGCAAAAAAAATGGATCAGTCAGAAAGAGGGATGCCCTAGGCAAAAGAAGAAGGAAGGGAGAGGGAAAATGGGGGAAATTATCTTATATAAAATAGCCATGAAAGGAAGACCTTTTACAGTGGAGGCTATATGGGACATGGGCAATGCATGAACCTCACTCATCTTAATTGATTCAAAGAGGCAAGAAGATGTATGTGTGTGTATGTGTGTGTGTGTATACATATATTCATATGTATGTATGTGTGTATGTGTTCAGTGAGAAGAGAAATCTATCTTAACCAACAGAGAGGTAGTAGTAGAAGGACATAAGAGAAGGGGGAGGATGATAAAAGGGAGGGCAGAATAAAGGAAATAGTTGTCAGAAGCAAAGCAGACTTTTGAAGAGAGGCAGGGTAAAAAGAGAGAGAGAGAGAAGAACAAACAGAAGAAAATAGGATGAAGGGAAATACACAACTAGTAATCCTAATCGTGAATGTGAATGGGATGAATTCATCCATAAAATAGAAGTGGATAGCAGGATAGAAATCAAAATTCAGCAATATGTTGTTTACAAGAAACACACTTGAAACAGGAAGACAGAGTTAAAATAGGGAATTGGAGCAGAATCTATTACGTGTTAGCTGAAGTAAAATGTATAAATTAATATGTGATCTACAGGTGTCCTTATATATGGAGTTAGTGTCCTCACTTTCTATTTGAATCTGATACCACTGCTTTTAATAACGATTAGAATTTATATATGTGTATATTTATTTCTAGTCGAGAATTTTTCCATTGTAGTTTGTTTATGGTTTGCTCAGTTTCTATTTCTGAAGTTGAGTTGTATAATTTAGCTCTTCTATTTTGTAAATTTCAGCATTTTGTATTTTTTGTAGATATTAGTCCCAGTTCAATTACATTTTCAATTTTACTGGCAAGTAATTAACTATAATAGATCCTGGTATTTTTCTTTATTTCCTCTTCATTCACTGATTTTCTTTATCTCATTTTTCATTTTAGTGAGTTAATTTTCTTCTCCTTAAAAGCCAAATTAACCAGCAATTCATAAATATTATTGGCCTTTAAAATAACTTTTTAATTTTCAAAATTTTCTCTTTTGTGATTATTATTTTTTCTAACTTAACTAATTATTTCATTATTCTGTTCTAGTTCTGTTTTGCCGAAAGATATGCATTTTCCTCTATGGATTGCTTTAGGTTTACCTTATGAAAATTTAGTGTGCTGTATAGTTATTTTCATTTTTAAACTTTTATTGTTTGTATTTTTGAACTTTTTATCAAATATTTAGTTGTATTTTTTTCTAAACCTGTATCTTATTTTCTTTTTCAATGACTGTTCTTATTGTGTTATAGTTTAAATATTTAAGATTTGTTTTTCTGCATTTAACAACTTATTTATTCTGTATACCATGTTCAGTTTTTATAAAAGTCCCTATGTACCCTTTTCAAGTAAATATAACATTTCCAGATATATATTGCCATAAACCTATCAAATTCTGTTTCCCCAAATTCTTTGATTTAGTTTCCTTTTTGCTTATCTTTGTTATATTTGGCAAATTCCAAAAGACTTTATATCCCAGTGTTTCATACATAGTAGGTACTTAGTAAATGTTTATTGATTGAGAAATATTTAATGTCTGCAATTAATTAATTAATGCCTTTTAAAATATTTTCATTTTTCCTTTAACAGTAAGTGAATGTATATTTAATATTGCTTTTATTTCATTATCTATAGTGCCTTTAAGCATAATGTAGATTCTGTTTCTCTTTTATGCTTTTTTTGACTTTTGTCTTAAAAGAGTGATTGTAACTTCTATTTTTCTGGATTCAACTGAAACACAATAAATTTTATTCTGCCCCTTAATGTTAAATTTGTAGGTAAAGGCAGCATTTTGGGGAGTTACCTTTTCAAATCCATTTTACAACTTTTTTAAATGGGGAATTTAATCCACTTAGATTCAAAATTAGACCTGTTAAGTTTGGTTTTCCCTTCATTATATTTCTTCTGTCTGTCCCTGCTCCTCCATTTCTCTCCATCTATCTTCTCCCTTCAACATTTCAAATAGTAATGACAATCATTCCTTGCTGTAAAATGCCATTTACTTGTTGGTTTGCCTTTCAAAACATTCCTAGTGCTTATCTTTTTGGGAGGGGTAGAGGGGTTAGTGAAAAGCTGATAAATTCATTAGATCCTACTAAGAACACATCTTTTCTCCTGAAGAAATGTGCTCATTTTTTTCTAGATAGGCAATTTTGGGGTTAAGGTTTATTTTAGTAATTTCACTTCTCTGGCTCTCAGTTTCCTCACCTATAAAGTGAGCTGACTGGATTAAATGACCTCTGAGTTCCCTTTCAGATTTAAATCCATCATCTCATGATCCCTAGCTTTTTACTATTTTTGGTATATCACATTCCAGGCTTCTCTTCCTTCTCCTCACCCCCTTTTATGTCCTTGATGAAAATTCCTACATTACCAAATATGTATTTCCTGGTGTGTGGTTTGTTTCTTCTTACCTTTTTGTAAGATTCTTACCAAAGCTCAGGAATTTGATAGGGATTGATTTCTGGGTTATTTAAATGTGGAATTCTCTGTTGCTATGTTGTGGATTTTATTAATTTATACTTTGCCCTCAGTTTTAATTTTTTTACTTAGTTATATGTTCTATGACCTAGACATTTTTGTCTTCCATCTGAGCTATTCTATTCCTCAGAGGATCCAGTGATTTACTAAATATTTTCTACCAGCTATTCCAAACTACCAAGTCCCATGTTCATTTTTTTTCCTGTTCTTCTGTGATTGATTTTTATCAGTTTACAGATTCTAGATCTTCTTAAGTTTCTCCTTGGTGGAGAGATATCTTTCCTTTTGGAGATTCCTCTTAATTTTCTTTTACTTTATAACATATATGAATTGTATTGGGGCTATTTTTTTCACTTATATGCATTTTTCCAGTAACATTATTTATTTTTTATAAGTTGATTTTTTTCTCTTCACACATTTCTTAGCCTTTCCCTCCTTTCAACACTTTTGTCCATTTCCCTTTATTTGATGCATTGTTTCAAGATGAAGAAGAAAGAGGAGTTGGGTTTAGTTACAACTTCTCAGTCAGCTGTTTTGTTGTAATCCTCAGGACTTGAAAAACTTAATAGAAACCTTGATGCTGTACACCAAAAACGTTACTCCTGAGGCTGACCTAGAGGGATAGTTTCCTATTTCATCGTTGCTGACTTTTTTGGAAGTAGGAACAAGGTGTGCTTCGATTCCTGCAAAATCCTTATGGAGAACTAGTGGGGTGTAAAGTAAACATAAGCTTCTGTGAGTCTCAATCTCTCTTGGAAACTTGACCCTGGGTAAAAAAAAAAAAAAGTCACCACTGCCAAACTAATGATACATTTTTAAGCATGCCCAATATCTTTGGATCATAGTATAGGAGAGTCTGTCTCATTTATTCTTTTTAAGAAGTTATCTATAAAATTAAGAAGCATGGACATAGAAAGCAGGTATAGGCAAGTTCTTTAATTACCACTTTCCCTGACAACTTTTGGTAATTATTTATAATTTTTTGGTTTCCTGTTCTTCTGGTCATTGCATGAAGTGGAAGAAAATAAAAGAAATTGCATAGGAGGGTAACTTGGTTTATATGTCCTTACATTTGAAAAAGTAGAGAAATGCTATGCTTTATGAAATTGTCCAGATTTAACTTGGAAGGCTAGTATGATAGTTTGGGGCTCTCCTAAAAAGACCTTATTATCTTTTGTAATCCCAGTGATGCTTCTTCCCCCCATTGCTTCTAACCACAACTGACCCTCACTCCCTCAACCACAGTGTTTTTCCCCATTATATCCAATTATTATTCTTTTTATTTCTCATAATATTCATTGTCAATTATTCTCCAAAGTCAACTTATTCAGGATTTATTCAGTGTCTGCTCTGTCATTGTGCTAGTTGCTTGAGATATAAAGACAAAAAAATGAAAGTTCCCACTCAAGGACCCTGTACTCTACTGTGTTAGAGAAGACTGACATGCAAAAATAATCATGTACTGAATAGATTCAAGGTAAATTTTGGAAGGGAGGAAGGCATTAGCTGGGGAATTTAGGAAAAGCTTCATGTAGAATGTATTACTTGAGCCCAGTTGTAAATGAAGCAAGGGATTCTAAGAGACAAAAGTGAGGGAGGAAAGTACTCCAGGCCAAGAGAAGAGCCTCAGCAAAGGAATCTTGTGAATGATGAATAAGGCGAGTCTGATTTGACCATAGATTGCAAGAAGAGGAGCAATGTCCTTTAACTTCTTCCTCCAGTTGGTGAGGTGCTCTTTGGGTCTACCATTTCAGGAAGTACCCATTCCCCTCATACCACCTATGCTTCCCTCTAAATTGGCTCAGCTCCTGACTGTTCCCATTACTTTTCTAATTTCCCCCCATGCAAATTTGTCCTTTCCTCCATTAGAATATGGACTCATTTAGGTCTCATCTTGATGCTTCTATTTATATTCATGGTGCTTAACACAGTATCTGGCACCTAGTGAGCTTTTAGTAGTTTACTAAGTATTTACATGCTTTATCTAACAAGTTTGGAAGATACATTGGGCCCAGATGATAGAAAAAATTTAAAGCTAAATAGAAGAAGTTATATTTTATTTTAGAGAGATATGATAGAGAGCCATTGGAGTTTATGGAATAAGAAAAGGACATGATCAAGCTTGTGCTTGAGGGAGACCACTTTGTCAGCTTGTGTGGAGGATAGGTTAAAGAGGAGAGACAGGCAAGGAGATCATTTTGGAGGCTGTTGTAGTAGTCTAGGTGAGAGGCAATGAATTGCTAAACTAGGGTCATGCCCATAGAAGTTGAAAGAAGAGGACAGATGTGAGAGGTATTGTAGAAGTAGAAATGATAGGATTTGGCAGCTGACTGGATATGTGGTTATAGTGAGAGTGAGAAGTCAAACTCAGGATACTACTGAGTTTGTGAGCCTGAATGACTGGAGAGTAATGGCACCCATGACAGAAGTAGAGCCATTTGTTAGGGAGGTGGCTTTGGGAGTAGAAAGGATAATGTGTTCTCTTTTAGATATATAGAGCTTAAGGTGCCTATCAGAATGTCTATTTAGAAATATCTAGTAAAAAAAAATAGAAATGCATCACTGAAGCTCAGTGTATACTTCTTTTTGTAGGAATTTGGTTGAGAAAGGAGAGATAGAGAACTGTGGCTTGAGGGAAAAGTAGGATCTACTGTGGATTTTTTCACTGTGAGGGAGACTTGTATTTTTAGGCATCAGGAAAAGAAACAGTAGATGGGGAGAGATTGCCCCACAATCATACCTTTTCTTTCTCTAATCTTCAGTCTGCAGGATAAGATGGAAGGGAGTGAAATCAAGGATACAACATATAAAGGGATTGGTTTGGTGAGAAGAGCTGCCTTTTCATGAGGGATTGAATTGAGGGACAATATGGGAATGATATTTCGTGGTTTTGAGAGATAGAGAAAGGGAGAAGATGGTGTTCATGAGGAATGATTTCTATTTTTTCAGCAAGGCCCTTTACTTAGAGGGACGAGGAGGAAATAAGGTGGGAAACTTGAGGGAAACAAAGAGGGCTGGAACATCTTCTCTGGGGAATGGGATAAAGAATCAATTAGGGAAGAATAAAGTATAGTTTTATTATAGTGAGGTCTAGTTGAGATTAGATAACTTGAATTTGTAGTAGACTTGATCAAGTAGACTTGATTTCCTCCAGCTCCGTTCATGTGCTATGAGTTGGAACAGAGGAAGCAGATGGTAGGAATAATCCAGGGTTGGGGTGTGGCAAGGTATAACTGTCAACAGGAGAGTGAGCAAGGGATTTGGGGACAGAGGAGAGTGTGAGTTTAGCTGGGGTTTATAGGGTCAAGATTGAGAAGGGAAGAAAGTGTATAGTGGGGATGACAGCCTGACAACAGTAAGGAATAAAGAGAATGAGGGCCCCAGGGAGGATGAAGAATGGATTTAGGAGAGGTAAGGAATAGGAAAAATTGAATGATAGGAGTCAATGTTCTAAAAGAATAATTTCATGGTTTTTCAATGTCCAAGTGGAATACTTGTGGATGATGGTGAGATCTGGGTGTGGCAATCCTTGTGTATAACTGAGGTGCAGTAGAGTATGTTAGGTGGGTTGAGGACACTGAGGTATTAAGAGGTTAGGCAAGTGTTAGAGGGGACATCAACATATATGTACAAGTCCCTTATTATTCATCCAGGAGTTGGAATGGAGAGAAAGATTGAACTAAATATTGAATTCCTTGAGGGAGGGAGGAAAATTTCTAGCAGGTGATAGGTAGTTGCTACTAAGACCTCTATTGAGTAGCAAATGAAGAGACATTAATGCAAACAGAAGCAAAAGGAGAGTCTGAAATTGGCAGTAGGGAGCAAGGAGTATGCTCTCTCTAGGACTAGTATATGGGAGTGCTGGTATAAGAATGAGTTCAGCAAGTGCAGAAGAGAGTGGCTGGGGATGCAGTGACTTTTGTGGGGAGCTTGGCCTTTCAGTAAATGGAAGGACCTCAAGAGGAAGTTCTAGGCACAATGTGAGAGGTTGTTAGGCTTGGAGTAGGATATGGGAAGGACAGGCTTGAGGGGAATGGGAATGAGAGAATGGTAGATGAAGGCCCGAAGTAGGTGCTATTCCCAGGTGTCTTGTTCCACATTTTGACCCACTTTCTTACCTCCTTTAATTCCTTCCTCCTTATTTTCAAGATCTTTTATTACTCCATTGACATGTATGTGGAATTGTATGTGGAATTCTCTTTTTTGCAGGAGTTTGAGAAAGAAGGGATATAGGACTATAGCTTGAGGGAAAATTAGAATCTACTGTGGCTTTTCACTATATGGGAGACTTAAATATACAAATGATTCTATAATACAGTTAGGGTGTGATTAAATGCTTTGGAAAAGTTATATAGAGTAGTGTGAGAAATTTGAAGATGGGAAAGGATAACTTTTAGTTAGGTGCATTCAAGAAGATTTCATTAAAGAGGTAGCACTGGAACTGAGCCTTGAGCCAAGAAAGAGATTTTTAAACACTTTTCTAGGAAAAGGGGCACATATAGTTTGGACAGTGCACTGATGTGGAAAAAGGCAGTTCAAAATTAGGGAATGGTGTATGGACCTGTTAGGTTGGAGCATGGAGTATGTGAAGGGCATGAGTATGAAATAAGGCAGCAATTGTATGGAGCCAAAATATGGAAGGCCTTAAATTCCTGGAAAGGGAGATTATATTTTATTCATTAGGCAATGGGGGGCTGATGCAATCCTACCTAGGCATAATGAAAATGACGTCTGCCTTGTACTATAGAATGTGTGCAGATGTGTCTTATATCTCCTACTTGGAGGTCAGTTGATGTGAAATTTCTATAGATTACTTAATTCGGAACACCAGAGTAACTGCACAACTAGGGATTTATGGCTCAGGAATTGGAGGCATGATTAAAAATCCAGTGGAGCTCCTTTATCACTTTGAGTCTTGGGGATCCTTGGACCATAGACTTTGCACTGAAGGGACTCAATTCAGTTCCCTCATTTTACTGATAGAAAATCTAAAGCTCAGATAGGTTAAGCAGTTTGCCTGAGCTTAAACAGGTGGCCCAGCTAGCACTTGAACCCATATATTCTAACTCTAAATATGAACCACATAGCTGACTGAGGGTTCCATTTTATCGATCTTATCACACACACTTGTGTGTGAGTTGCTGTAACTCATTGAGAAAAGTTTGGAACTTAGAGAATGTATGCTGTATATTTGTTGGGGGGAAAGGATTACTTCCTCTGGCATTCAGTCTCTTCAGGATATGGGGTATGGGAGTGAGCTGGGTGTGACTCAATCTTCTAGGGTCCCAAAGAACCAGTCTGTGATAGGAAATGTCTCCAGGCTCTGCTAACCTGCTTGTGTGTCTGGCTGAAAATGCCCAACCATTCTTATATATAAATTCAAATCAACAAACATTTATGAAGCAGGGAAGGAAAAGGGAAAGGAATATGCTTTTATATAGTGCCTACTATGTGTCAGGCACCGTGCTAAATGTTTTACAAAAATTATCTCACATGATAAGCAGCTACTAAATACTAAGTATGAGACTGGGGGAAGCAAAGGCAAAAATTATAGTCTTTGCCCTCAAGAAGCTTCCTTTCTAATTGGGGATTACTAAATATACATGCATAAGTATAGTATGAAGTTATTAGTGAAAGAATTAAGCAATAGCAATTGAGGGAATCAGGGAAAGCTTAAAGGAGGAGGCAGCCCTTGCGCTGAATGTGGGAACAAGAATGCTGAAAATTGGAGGTGAGAGTATATATCTTAAGCATGGAGGAAGACTTGTGTGAATACATGTAGCAGCAAACACCCTGGCACATCCAGGAGGGCCTGCTAGCACAGGTTCTTAGATCTGCTTTTCTAAAAAGAAAGCAACTTTGAAGGGGGTCAACAAGTTACTTTAATTACATTTATTAGCAGAGAAAATACAAGCAGAGAAATGCAGACTAACAAGACAGGGCTTCTGTCTGACCATAAGCAATATGTACATCACAGATCAACAGACAGATCCAACTGTCTGACCATTATATACACATATATGTAGTGACCAGAGAGAGAAGCACCAACATCTGGGTTTTCAGGGGTAGGATGGGGAGTGGGGAAGGCTCCTTAACAGCTACCCAGAGTCTCATCTGGCACAGGAACCTTCTTCCAAAGAGTAAACCCCCAAAGCAAAACCTCATTTCAGAGTATATATACACTTTTCAGAATCTTGTAACCCAGTGCCTTATTAATTAACAAAAGGTGTGGGCTTTCCTGCTAAATAGCCTGCTCTAATCAAGCTTCCCTTAATGGGCTTCACTTGAGGTCTATTAATGGGTGGGGAAGACCTTTAACTCCCATTACAATGCACAGTGATGGGACATAAAATGTCAAGTTCAGGAAATAGCTAGTTTGACTGGAACCTAGAATGCAAAAAGCAGAGAAATATGAAATAGGATTAAAAAGATGGGTACAAGTCAGATTCTGGAGGTTCGTGAATACTAAGGTAAGTTGTCAATATTTCATCTTAGAGAAAATTGGGAGCTACTCAAAGTTTTTGAGCAGTGGCATGATATGGATAGTGGAGATTTCTGAGTTAGGGATACTGTTTTGGTACCTGTGTGGAAGATCAGTTGGAGAGGGGGAGACTGGAGGCCAGGAGTACAATTGGAAAACTTTTATTCAAGGGCTTAGACTAAAGTAGGTATTATATGCAAGGAGAGAGGAAGGGACAGTTATGAGATTTGTTGAGATAGAATTAACAGATCTTATAATTGACTGTGGGGGGATAAAGGGAGGATAGAGTCAGCAGTTACTAGGTGATTAGGAGAATAGTAATGTTCCAATAGAAATAAGGGAGTATAGAGGTGAGTGATTTTGTGGGAAGATGATGAGTTATTTTTTCAGCATTTTGAGTTTGAGATGATGGTGGGACATCCAGGTAGGGATATTTTAGTAGGCAGTTGGAGATGCAGGACTGTAGTTCAGAAGGGAGATTAAGGTTAGAGATGTTGGTGTAGGAGTCATCTGTATAAAGATGATAATTGAACCCAAGGGAGCATGAGATAAGAGAGAAGAGTGGAGGACTTTGGCCAAAACCTTTGGGGATACTCATGCTTAGGGAGTGAGGGAAGGATCAGAAGCCAACAAAGGTGACTCAGAAGGAGCATTCAGACAGGAATTAGGAGAACTTGGAGAGAAGACTTGCAGAAGCCCAGGGACAAGGTGGTTGATAGTGTCAAGAGGGAGGAGAGAGTACTTAAGAGAAGGGAAGAGTGGTGGACAATGTCAAGAGATAGAGATCAAGGAGGTTGAGAAATGAGAAACGCCATCAGATTTAACATGTTAAGAGACCATAGATTAATTTCAGTAGCTTGATGGGTTCAGAAAGCAGATTACAAGGGACTGAGATTTGAATTAGTGTTGTGGCAGTGGAGGCATCTAGATTAGCAATGAAAAGGAGGAGAGATGTAGAATAATAGCTTGAAGAGCTGGAAGAATCAATGAAAAGTTATTTGTTTTCTTTCAGGATAGGGGGCACATGAGAGATTTGTAGCCAGTGGAGATGTAGCTAAGAGATAGGAAGGGAGGGAAAATGACATGGGGAGAAGGTGAAGCAATGCAAGAGAAAGAAAAGGCAATGATTGATGAGAAATTGGGTGGAAATAGGATAAAATACAAGTAGAATCAGGTGAACCAGATTGCAAAGAGTTGAGAATTTCAGTGAGTAGTGAGGAAAATGAGACAGTGAAAGTCAACACTTAGTAGGACATTAGTAGAGAGGTTAGCTTTGCCAAGGAGTAGGGTCACTTCTTCCTCAAGGAGAAGGATGGGTGATGGTATAAGGAATGAGGGAACTCACAATGGATGACTGATTTTCTCAGTTAAGTAGGAGGTGGAGTTGACTACTGTGAGAGAAGAGAGGTTAACGAGAGAGGAGATTTGGAACAGCTGCTGTGGGAAGTGTGATAGAAATTCAATAAGAGAAGAATAAAATGATTGCTTTCAATAGTGAGAACCCAGCTAAAATTAGGAAGTATGAATTTGTTCACCATCGTCAGCCAGCATCCATCAGCCCTGGAGTAGCTTATGGAGAAGGGTAAAAGTATGGATGAACCAGTTAAATATTGGCAGGGTATAAACTGGACAAAGAGACAAGGGATTGAAGGGTAGAGTACAATGTATAGTTGAATTGTTTAACTATAGGATCAACTCATCATCTCCCCTTTTTCCAATGGGGAGGGAGTAAAGTGTGGATCCTTGGTCTTGGGGCCCAAAGAAATGGGTCTATTCCTCACAGGAAACTTGGTACTAAATCACCCACTCCTGATTTATGGTTTTATAAGTATAGTTAATAAGTCAACAAATATTTATTAAGAACCTTCGATGTGCCAAGCACTATGCTCAGCATTGAGGATACAAAGAAAGACAAGTAAGTCCCAAACCAACCCTGCTATTGAAGAGCATACTTTTCAGTGGGAGAAACAAGATGTAAATATCGAAGTACTACAAGATCCATACAGAATAGATGAAGGTCATCTGAAAGAGAAAGGCATTAGTGGCTGGTAGAACCAGAACAGGCCTTCTGCAGGAGGCAGAAATTGAGATGAATCTTGAAGGAAACCAGGGCTAGTAAGAGGTGGAGGGAAGAGGCAGAGCAGTGCAGACGTGGCGGACAGTCAGTGCACACCTCTGAGGAGACATGGCCATGTTTGAGAAGCTGTAAGGCAGCCTGTGTAGTGAGTGGAGGGGAGTAAAATATAAGAAACTTAGAAAGTAGGGAAGGGCCTGATTATGAGGAACTTTAAATGCCAAACAGAGGACTTCATATTTGATTTTTGAGGTAATAGCGAGCACTTGGAACTCTTTGGAGAGGAATGCAAGGGGATGGGGATGGGGCATAGTCTGGACCAGGCATGGGGAACTATGCTTTAGAAAAATCACCCTGATAGCTGAGTAGACAATGGATTAGAATCTAGAGAAACTTTAGACAGGGAGATAGGGTAGAAAACTCTTGCAAGTAGCTTCCTCACTGTGAACTATTGAAATTCATCCCTTATTTATTTGTTCATTCATTCATCCATTAATTTAGTTTTGTTGTTTTAGAATAAGCTTTACTGATACATTTTATTTTTTCTCATCACAGGTATTTCTGAATGTGATACTTCCCAATTCTAGCATTGAAGCCTCTCATAATTAAAAAGAAAATTTAAAAAGCAGTTCTGCAAAAGTAACCCAGTCTAACATATACTGCTTCTATAGTCTTCCACCTCTACTGAGAAGAGGGAGATGTGTTTCTGCGTCTAAGACAGATAATTACAGTTATAGTACTCAAAGGTTGCCATCCTTATTGTGTTTTTATGTGTTTTCCTTTTTTCCCCCAAATTTATTAATTTATTTGTTTTCAGTTTTCAACAATCACTTCCTTAAGTTCCAAATTTTCTCCCTCTCTCCTCCCCTGCCACAAGGTGGCATGCAATCTTATATGGGTATTACACATATATTCCTATTAAACACACCTTCACATTAGTCATGTTGCATAGAAGAATTAAAATGAATGGGAGAAACCATGAGAAAAACAAAGAAGAAAACAGTCTGCTACTTTCTCTGGATGTGGATGGCATCTTGCATCATGAGTCCTTTGGAAATGTTTTAGGTCCTTGCATTACTGTGAAGGACCAAGTCTGTCAAAAACAGTCCTCCCACTCTGTGGCTGTTACTGTGCAAATGTTCTTCTGGCTCTGCTCACTCCACTCGGCATCAGTTCACATTAGTTTTTCCAAGTTTCTCTGAAATCTGCCTGTTCGTCATTTCTTATAGCACAAGCATTCCATTACATTCATATACCACAACTTGTTCAGCCATTCCCCTATTGATGAGTGTCCCCTCAATTTTCAGTTCTTGGTCACCACAAAAAGAGCTACTATAAATATTTTTGTACATGTGAGTTCTTTTACCAGTGTGTTTTTCTAGATTTACATTTCCATAATCATTGTATACATTGTATATTCAGTTTTAGCCCCTGGTCTTTCCCTATTCCCCTGCTTTGTGATTCTGTGATACTGATACTTATTCCCCTAACAGTCTTCTCTCAATCGGAGTAAGAAATCACAACTGTTAGAATATCTGCTGAAGATCTCTCTCTGTGCTAAAAGCAAAGCAGCTTCTAGATTTGATCCAAATTCATCTTGCTACAATTAGCAAAGTCAGCCATACCTTGTGGATGAGAGGTGGTGGTACTGATACACTTCTGATTCAGTCACTAAGTTAGCCTTGCATTTGACTAGTTTTCTTGCTGAAGTGATAGTCGTTCCCATTCTCCCTAAAGCCTCCCCACTTCCAAATTTCCCCGTTACTGTTGAGGATGCCACTGTCCCCCCAGTCAGATAGGCTCACAACGTACATGTCATCCTTGTCTCCTCACTGTCTCTCACCCCTCATATTCAATCTGTTGCCAAGGCCTGTTCCTTTACCTTTGTAACATCTCTCAAATATATTCCCTTCTCCCCTCTGACACTGCCATTATGCTGGAGCAGGCCCTCATCTGGACTATTGAAGTAGCTGACTAGTAGCTCTATCTGCCTCAAGTCTGTCCCCACTTCAGTCCATCCTCCACTCAGCTGTCAAATTAATCTTCCTGAAACACAGTTCTGACCATGTCAGACTCCCCCCACCCCCTACCCGCTCAGTCAGTAAAGTCCAATGGCTCCCTATCATCTCTAGACTCTAATATAAAATTCTCTCTTTTGCATTCAATCCTTCATAATCTACCCCACTGCTCATCTTTCCTAACTCTTTCTTAAACCCCTCCATGTATTCTTTGATGTAGTGACTTTGGCCTCCTTGCTGTACTCCAAAGAAGACATTCCATCTCCCTACTCTGGACATTTTTGCTAGCTTTCCATCATGCAAGGAAGGCTCTGCCTCTTCTGTGTGAGAGCTTCCTTCATTTCCCAGCTAAAATGCTGCTTTTTGCAGGGAGACTTTCCTATTTCCTTTTCATGCTCATACCTTCCTTTTGTTGATTTATTTCTGGTTTATCCTGTATATATAGCTGGATGATACATACTTGTTTTCATGTTGTTTCCCTCCCCCCCCACCCCAGTTAGATTGTGAGCTCCTTGGAGTCAGTAACCGTATTTTGACTTTCTTTATATTCCTTGATGCTTAGTACAAAATACAAGTAATACATGATGATTGTCTGACTGATTGATAGAGGTCTGTGCATCTTTCTTTGTACTATTTTGTCCCTTTGGTAATAGAGTTAAAGGGCTCAAGAGCAGTACATCTAAGTCCTCTAGTTTTAGACCAGTCTTAATCAGCACCTGCTCTCCCCTAGCCATCAGACTAGCTCAGGCCAGTGTAGAGTCCCTTTTGCCACCCATAGATAGGCATGGACTAGCACACCTTCTCTTCCAACCAGATACTCCCATATTATCTTATATTCCACAGCAATCAGAAACATTTGTTAAGTACCTACTATGTGCCAGGAACTCGTTTAGGTGCTGAGGATACAAAGATCAAAGTCAAATAGGCTCTGCCCTAAAGGAGGTCGTACTGTACTTGGGAGACCACGTGCACACAGGGAGGTAAATATAAACTATGAACAAAGACCATGTATGGTAATTTCCAGGGGAGGCTATCAACTGAGGAAGTCAGGATAGCCTTCCCTTATGAAGGAGGTGCTGCTAGAGCTGAACTTTAGGGAGACAATGGGGGATGATGCAGTAAGAAGACTGAATTAGAGATGGCCAATAGAAAGTTGTAATTGAGATGGACTGGAGCTAGAGACATATAAGTTTGGGGATCAGTTGCATAGAGGTGATAATTGAACCCCATGAGAAATGATGAGATTACTGAAAATATAGTCAGAGAAGGCCCTGGGTTACAACCATTCAGAGGAGGTGATTCAAGGATGATGACAGGAAAAGGAATAAGCATTAATATAGTGCCTACTATGTGCCAGCTACTGTATAAGTGCTTTACAAATATTACTTCATTTGATCCTTACAGCAATCTTTGGAGGTAGGGGTTATTATTATCCCCATTTTACAGTTGAAGAAACTGAGGCAAACAGAGGTCAATTGACTTGCTCAGGCTCTCACAACTGGTAAGTATCTGCAGTTAGATTTTAACTCAAGTCTTCCTTACTCCAGACTCTTCACTATGCCATCAACTGTCAGAGTTCTCAAACTTCAGGAACCTTTCCCAGTATGCCGTGATGGGAGGGAGTGGTTCCTGACAGCACAAAGCAGTAGCTTGATGATTCTGCACAGGAGACTGGGCTACAGCAGCTGGAAAAGTAGAGCACCGAGGGGAGAGTACTACCACAAGAATCCAGGAATGAGAGGATGTCTGGGAGGGGGTGTTGGTAAAAAGTGTCAGTTGCTGCAGAGAGATCAAGAAAGGCAAGGACTGAGAACAGGCCATGAGATCTGATAATAAATAGATCATTGGTAACCTTGGAGAGAGCAGTTGCAGTTGAGTCATATAGTTGGGAACCAGATTGTGAGGGGTTGAGAAGTGAGAGGCAAGAAAATAAAGATGAGTTTAAAGAGTGTTTCTAAATATTCTGCTCTAGGATCTAACAAACAAACTCACAGTGGACCAACCCCAAAGTCATAACTCTTCAGGACAGAAAGATTCTTCTTATAGGAGATTCCCAGCTTTGGAATTACTGATTCCCAGCGTGCTAAGATAGGAGAGAGTTATGCTTGAAGGATGAGAGGGGAAAGCAGTAGACTGATGCCATCACTGAAGCACTGGATGTTAGTAAATATGATCACAGGTTAACTATAACCTTCAGGTAACCACTGGGCTGGCTCATAGTTTGAAAATCATAGCACATCAGGGCTAAAAGGGACCAGAAAGATCGTTGAGTCCAACATCTTCGTTTTACAGATGAGGAAACTATATCTCATAGATGTGTGAAGCAAGTTGTCCAAAGTCACACAACTTTGATAAGACAGTTTTTAAATTACCATAGCAAATTAAGCACTCTCAATGAGTGTTCTCCCTTCATCTCCCATCTGACATCTGCAAGCTTACATGCCTGATAATCATCTCCTATTTTATTCAATCGTAACTCTTTTAGCCAGTGATAATAGGGGACTAGACAGTCTCTCTCCCTCTCTCTCCGTCTCTCTCCGTCTCTCTCCGTCTCTCTCCCTCTCTCTCCCTCTCTCTCCCTCTCTCTCCCTCTCTCTCCGTCTCTCTCCGTCTCTCTCCCTCTCTCTCCCTCTCTCTCCCTCTCTCTCCCTCTCCCTCTCTCTCCCTCTCTCTCCCTCTCCCTCTCCCTCTCCCTCTCTCTTCCTCTCTCCTTCTCCCTTTCTCTCTCTCTCTCCCTCTCCCTCTCTGTCTCCGTCTCCTTCTCTCTCTCCTTCTTCCTCTTCCACTCCCTTTCCCTCTCTGTGACATTTTTGTTGACTGAGAGCTTAAATCAGACAGGATCTACCTGAACTTCAAATCCGAATTCTTGTCTTTCTAAACCAGGAGTCTGGTTATATTTTTCAGACTCTACTTAATTTGCAAAGCAAGGCGCTCCATTTCTTCACTTACATTTGTAGTCTCCTCGAGGCCTTGGCCTTCAGAGAGCTGTCCCTTAGGTATTGACAGGTCACAAGTATTTGATGGGAAAAAAATGAAAACTGTCAGTTGCTTATCCCAGGAGCGCATTGTGATAGCTACAGTTCCAAACCTGTTACAGTTTATTGGAATCGAGAGTTTTTTAGTTTATAATCTTGAGCACATGAGGATTAAATCTGCATTGAATCTAACTACCAAATTCGTTCCTGTTGTTGAAGATGTGAAGCTATTTTCTTAAAAGGCAGTTTTCCTGCTTCTTGAGATATTTGTCTTTCCCATTCCATTCTACCCATTGGGAATTTAGGAAGGTTTTCACAAAAGGATCAGTCAGTCCAGTGATGCATAAAGGAGTAGCAGTAGACCTTCATTAGGCACATTTTAACTGGCACAGGGGAAGATTTAAAGCTTAATATGAGACAGGAACAGGGGAATGGGGTAAGAGGCAAGAACAGAGGGATTCAGGGCAATGTATACCACTGGGTTTCAGTAGCCAGAAGGCAATCCTAGGCCTCAGATTCAGGTATTTAGGTGGCATAGTGGACAGTAGGCTGGGCCTGGAATTGAGAAGTTCTGAGTTCAAATCCAGTCTCAGACACTGGGTGTCTGGCTGGGTGGACCCTGAGCACATCACTTAACCTCTGCTTGCTTCAGTTTCTGTAACTGTAAAATGGGGATAATAATAGCACCCTACCTCCTTGGGTTGTTGTAAAGATCAAATTAGATAAGATTTGCACAATGCCCTCCACATTATCGTTGCTCAATAAATGCATATTTCCTTCTTCCACAATAAGAGGAGGAAGAGAATCACCAGTGGTCCTGTGAGAGGCTGCTTTCAGATTTGACACACTCATGTTATGTCAAGCTCTAGGTATTTAAGTCAACAGGACACTTAGGTCCTTTGTTAGGAGGGGATCATAAATTCTTTATAGAGATGAAGTGTTGCCTCATTCAGGTGCATTTGATGGCTTCCCCATCTCTGATGTCACAGCCAGGGAAATTTTGGAGATTGACTAGTATAAGACCTTAGGGATACAGGTGTGATCTCTGAAAGGTTTTCCTACTGGAGTTCTTGACTTTGTAGTGTTGTGAACCTCTTTGGCAGTTTGATAAAATCTATGGATCCCTTCTTAGAATAATGTTTTTGACTGCATAAAATACAATATCACAAAGGAAACAAATTATAGTGAAATAATGATGTAAATTTTTTCCCCTACAGATTCCCAGACCTCTTAAAATCTATCCATAGACTCTTAATGGGTTGAAAACCCTTTTTCTAATAGTTTTTAGAAATAAACAGAGTGGATTTTAGTGGGGGAATCTAGGGTAAAGGAAACCTGTAGCAAAAGAAAGAGAAGTCTTTCCAGCTCTCACATGATCTTAGCATCTTTGAGTATTTGAACTTTAATGCTACTACTCGCCTTTGTGTTTCTTGGTTTCTTTGAAGGCATGCCAATTATTCCAAGCGGACAGGACAAAGCAAATTACTTAAAAGCTGGTGCATAAATTACCTGCACAATGAAAGGGTAGAGTGGAGGCAATGGAAAGATGAGAAATGAGCTAAAGTCATGAATCTCATTCTCTTTGGCATACTAGAGGACACAGCATGATATAGTGAGAAAAGCAATACCTTTCTGTATTTGAACTCCAGCACTGCCATTTAACCCATGTGTATTTAGGTGAGTCACCTCACCTCTCTGGGTGTCAGTTTCCTCAAATGTAAAATATGGCACTCCAGACTAGATGATCTCTAAGGTACTCTATAAATCTAAACTCTTCTGATCATGGGAATATGTGCACAGTTTCTCTGGTAACTTGAATTATCAGCTTTACCCTGACCTTGCATGATCAGGTTTCTTTCTGGAGGCTGTTGGAAATATGTAAGCAAACCCAATTCCCATGGCCTGACTATAACAACATCAGGGCTAAAACTGAATACTTGAAAAGCAAAGAGAATCAATTCCTTATAAAATGCCAGGAATGAGATTGACACCTCTAAAGCCCTACTGGCATTACCTTATCCTGTAGCATAAGATTGAAACTCCTGGAAAAACCCATCAAAGAACTGCAATTTGTGTGCTGAACGAGATAATGTTGACAGCTTCTCCTCGCTGAATCTATTTTGGATAAGAAATGTGCCCTTCAGCAGAACATCATCAAAGTTTTCTATATCCTTCTTAAATCTCAGTCTTGAAAATTACTTCCAAAATCCTTCTTATGCCCCTTCCCCCACCTTGCCAAATCACTTTATGGAACATAGGACATAATTGTGATTCAGAAAACCTGGAAGATCTTATCTAGGGAAAGGAGATTTCTTTAAGTACCTCATGTGATGTTTGTCTGTTGGGGGGAAAAAAAGAATGAATAGTAACTATTCTCAAGGTTGGACCATATATTCAAAGAACTAGGAATCCTTTGTCTGACATTTAGTGGTAAGGACACAGAATTTGGATTTGGAAGACTTGGTTCAATTCTTAATTCTTCTATTTAGTATTTGTGTGACCTTGGGCAAGTCCGTTTACCTCTCTGGAACTCAATTTCCCATTCTAAAACCAACTGAGGGAGTGGATCAGTAAAAAGTCCTTCCAACTTTAAATAGTCATCCTGAAGATCTCATAACTGGACAGACCCTTTGCTGTGATTTGAAAGCAGTGTACTCAAATAATATGCCATAAATTTTGCTAGGTGTGTTGTAAAATTTCAGATATTATGTTATTAGAGATAAAATAAAATTTGTTATTTTATAATTTAATGTAAATTTTACTTTCCCAGCGTGTATAAGTATAGTAAATACAGTATTTACAAAACAGACTTGCCTCTTATGTGTATCTATTATCCCCAAAAGATATCAGACCTTCAACATGCAAGAAATTCAACAAAAAAAGACTCCTCTTATTGAAAGGAAATTGCACATGTGCTAAACTACTCATTTTTCTGTAGTTTTGCCAACCTAAGGGTTTAAAACGTGCCATAATATTTCATGGCAAAGAATATTATGATATGAGTGGGCAAAAAAGTTTGAAAACTACTGCTTTTGAGCCTTAGCTGGCCTTATTACCATTTTAAGCCTCTAAAAAAACAGCAGCGGGGTTTCATTCCTTAATAGGATTAAGTGAGCCCTACTAGCTCTTTGGATGATTTTTTTTTTCTTATGCCTTTGACTCTCCCTTTCCTCCCTCTCAGGAACTGACCCAGCTTCTTGAAACCTTGGGGAATAGGCTTGGACTCAGGATTCAGAGTCAAATTCTCTTCCTTAGAACATTGTTGGCACTCAGTAAATACTTCTTAAATTGAACTGAAAAAAAGCTAGTTGTTTAGATCAAAAGCATGTCTCATTTAATTTCATTCATTTCAGGGAACATGGGTGTTTAATTGGGGTTTTTTAATTTGTTGTTTTTCTAGTGTTTTAGTTGCAAACATAATTGGTTGATCTACTTTTTCTCTCTTTTATTGATGTAAGAGATTAGAGATATAAATTTTCTCCTAAGTATTGCTTTGACTAAATCCTACAATTTTGATGTGTTGTCCCATTGTTGTCATTATCTTTAATGGGATTACTGATAGTTTCTATGATTTGTTCTTTAATTTTTTAGTTTCTAATGAAATTTTAACCTATGCTTCTAAGGGCCTTTATTGAATTTAGTTTTTATTGCATTATAATGGTCAGAAAAAGGTGCATTTAATATTTCTTCTTTTCTGAATTTGTTTGTGATAGTTTTTATGAAGGTATTGTGCAGAGGTGTTCTCCAGAAATCTAAGTTTTCTAAAATTCTCTTCATCTCCTTAACTTCCTTCTTGTTTATTTTATGGTTAATTTTATCTAAGTCTGAGAAGGGTAAATTAAGGTCCTCCAGTATTGCAGTTTTACTATGTATTTCCTCCTATAACTAATTTAAGTTTTCCTTTAAGGATTTAGATGCTATAGGGGCAGCTAGGTGGTGCAGGGGATAGAGCACTGGCCCTGGAGTCAGGAGGAACTGAGTTTAAATATGACTTCAGACATTTGATACTTCCTAGCTGTGTGACCCTGCGCAAGTCACTTAACCACGATGTATAGGCAATGAGTTATAGAAATCTGTTTTGCCCTACAGGAAAATAGAGGGGAGGAGGATGGAAGAAAGGGGGAGTAATAGAAGGGAGGACAGACTGGAGGAAGGGGTGGATGGGGTGCATGCTGTCCTGGGATGGGGGTGGGGAGAGATGGGGAGAAAATTTTGAATTTAGATTCTTGTAGAAGTGAATGTTGAAAACTGAAAATAAATAAATTATATATTTAAAAAAAAAAAACTGGAAAGGACCATAGCAGCCCACAATCTAAGACTCATTCATGCCCACAATCATTCTGACAATGAGAGAGACAGGATTTGAATTCGGCTCTTCTAACTCCCAAGGCAGCACCAGCTTCCCACGGTAAAAATGTGGCCTCTGGTATTTAACATGTGTTACAGAGATCAGAAAACAAAACAAAACATTATTTTGAAGAGTCCATAGGTTTCATCAGACTGCCAAAAGGGACCATGACACAAGGGAACATGACACAAAAAATATTAAAAACCCCTGTTCTGGATTGATTGAGTACTTATCCCTGCAGGATACAGTAGTTTTTTGAAATCTTTCTATATATATTCAAGTGAACTATGTTTTCATCACTGTGGGCCCTCACTCCCTCTGTAGATGTAAATTTTATCCAGCAAAAATTATCCAAGGATTTCTTGATAAATACTGCTGCCACTCATACTTATTAACGAGAGAATCATATTAAGAACTGGTTTGTCATATACTCAGAGCATAGTATGGTATACAAAAACCAGTGGGGTCAAAGCTTCGGTTTCTGCAACCTTATGTAAGCCTTAGTTATATGAATAGGACATGGATACAATGGAAGGTAAAGATTTACATATCAAAGAGCAGAAAGGAGAAAGAGAAGATCAACATCCAGTAAAATTATAAACTAGTCAGTAAATACTAGGGATAAAGCTAGTATTTGCAGACTAACCAGAACCATCACTCACAGAACTAGTCTTAATCATCTTGAATGAATAGAAGCAATAAAGTTGAGCCAGAAATTCTTTGATCACACCAGTTAATCACTGGTTAATGAGCTAAAGTTTGGTGTCTCAGCTTAATTCTACAAGTTTCAGCTAGTTCTTTGGCTATTTGCTTTCTCAAACAAATGGCAGCCAACGAGCCACACCAGAAAAATTCTCCAATAATAACCTCTTTCATGCCTTCTGACCATTTTTCACCTTTTTATTCTCAATGACTAATACAGTATCATTCACATAGGAGATACTCAGTAAATGTTTATGGGAAGGATGAATGAAGAATGAAGTCAGGGACATATCTTATTTATCTTTGTAATTCCTCTGGTACCTACAGTTGTACATGGTAAGGTCTCAGAGAGACAGAGTGATGAAATGGAAATAGCTCTGGTCTAAGAATCTGGAGGCATAGGTGCCACTAACTTTAGGCTATTGGACACATCTTTCCCTAGGCTTCAGGGGAAATGGATTAGACAAAATTTAAGGTTCCTTTGATCTCTCCCAAGCTGTTGAATGAATCAACAAATGAATGAATTTCTAATGGCAGTGACATGAACTGATAGCTCTCCAGAAGTTCATTGGACTATGTAACAGTGAGATGTGGCAAGAGCAGTTACCTCTAAGGAAGTAGCCATTATGAATTTACTGTGAGGCAGACTTAGATTTTTCTTTACATTGACTGCAAAGAGTACTTTCTAATATCCAAAAGTATATTGGGCATCCTTTCGTTGGAAGTGGGAGGGTAGGTGGACATTTGGAAAGGGTATTTATTGTAAAAGGGCATTCCTTTTTGGAATATAAATTTAGAACTAATAGAGACCTCTGGGATCATTGAGTATATTCTTCTCATTTTATAAATGAGCAAACTAGTGACTTGCCTAAGGTCACAGCACATTTGGAGTTGGTATTCCCATCCAAGTTCTTTGATTACAACTTTGGAGTCATCTGTTGTCATCTGTCCACTATACAATGCTCTGAGTCTATCAGACCCAACTCTGATCCAGCAATAAATGAATGAATGATTGCTTTGTGGTATAATCTCTAGGAAAGTTTCACTGTCCATTGGATGTTGGGATGATCAAATTGAATAATCACCCAAGTAGCTCCACACTACCATAGGTCACTAACTGGTTACTTTAGAAGTCCAAATGAGGTCATATCCTCTTCTAAACTCCTAATTTAGCCTAGTTATCTCTGGTTTGTCTATTTTGGAAATTGTCAATAGCCTGTTTTTAATCTCAGGATGGAATTTCTTGTGCTAAGCATATTTATATAATGGATGTAAACATTTTTGTATCAACCCAAGGGAAATATAATTTGGCAGACATAATTTTGGCTATATACATCTAACATTTATTCCAAAGCCAAATGGAAAATATTCTTCTGTGCCAATGATCCTCTTTGCTAGCATGGCTAATTGAGTACTGATTATATCTCCAGAAAATAATTTAGGTACTATGGTACTGTGGAAGCTTATGGTTTAACATATCCTTGCTGTGAGTTTCTTTTTTTGAAATTACAACATTATTTGTACCTTGTATGGCCCAGTAGGTACAACGGGGGTTCTAAGTAGCAAAAGTTCTGATCTGGTCTAAATGTTCAATGCTAATAATCTCAACACAACCCTTCCTAATTCAGTAATTTTTTTTTTTAATTGTATGTATGTGTGTATTTGTTTTAATCAGCCAACATCTGCCTTCCCTCCTTTCCACCCTACCAACCTTCCAATTGAGAAAATGGAAAAAAAAAAAAAAAGCAAGATCCAATATAATCACATGTAGTCTATCAAAACAAATTTCCCTTTTGGTCATGTCCAAAAATTTTTGTCTAATTCTACACTTTGGGTCCTTCTCCCCTCTCTCGGGAAGTGGGTAGTGTGTTTCATCGTTAGTCCTTGGGAATCCTGGTTTGTCATTATACTGAAAAGATTTCAGTACAATAGTATTCCATCATTTGTATATACCATACCTTGTTCAGCATTCCTCAACTACTGGTCACTCCCTAAGATTCCAATCCTTTGACATTTCAAAAAGGGCTACAAATATCATAAATCCTTTGTTTTGCTTAAGACCTAATCTCCTTAATTTACTTTCTATTTAATTCCCTTTCCCCCATTTTCCCCTTTTCCTCCTATTTCCTTGTTAAGTCAAATGTATTTCTCTAAACTGTTTGCATGTGTGTGTTTGTGTATATTCTTCCTTCTTTTGATGAGTTCAGATGATGGTGAGGCTAAAGTGTTAGCCTCTCCCTCCTCCTTGCTTATATAGGTGTCTATTTATGTATCCTCATCATGTGAGATAATTTTCCCTGGTCTTACTTGTCCCTCCCTCTACTCCCCCTAGTGTATTCCTCTTTCTCTCTCTTTCTTTTCTTTTGTTAAGATCATTAAGACAAAGCAAAACCACTCCCAGGCCTTTTCTAATTATGTTTTATCTAAGAACCCTTATGATGATAGGGTTTAGAGGGTACATGTATCATCTTCCCACAAGTAAATGGAAGCAGTTTATACTTGTTTAGTCATTTAACATTATTCATTCATGTTTACCTTTTTATGTTTCTCTTCACTCCTGTGTTTGAACTTCAGAGTTTCTCCATATCTCTAGTCTTTTCATCAGGAATGCTTGGATTCCTCTATTTCTTTAGACCTCCATTTTTTCCCTCTGTAGCATCATTCTCAGTTTTGTTGGGTCAGTTATTCTTTACTGTAAGCTCGTATCCTTAGCCTTCTGGAATATTGCGTTCCATGCTTTATAGTGATGTCTGCTAAGTTTGTGATCCTGACTGTGGCTTCTTGGAATTTGAATTCCTTCTTTTTGGATGGGTCTAGAATTTTGTCCTTGACCTAGAAGCTTTGGGTTTTGGTTATGATATTTCTGGGAGTTTTTATTTTGGCACTTATTTCAGGATGTGATCAGAGAATTCTTCCTGTTTCTACTTTGCACTCTAGTTCTAAGATTTGGTCACTTTTCTTCTGTTTGGTCCATTGAATTTTTAGGGAGTTTATTGCTTGGGCAAGATTTTGTACCTGTTTTGCTAAACTGTTAATTTCCTTCCTAATTTTTTCTTCCATAGCTCTCCTTTCTTTACCATTTTTGTCCTCAAGTACTCTCATTTCATTTATGAAAACATTTTAAATTACTTTTTTAAAATTTTTGCTTCATAACCCTTCAGGAATTCTGATGAGTTTGTGCCCAAACTGTGTTTTTCTCTGAGTCATTGCTTGTTGATGTTTTCACATCGTTCTCTTCTAATGCATTTGTGTCTAGAACATCCCTGTCACTATAATAGCTCATTATGATGAGGTTCTCCCCCCAAGCCCGCAGTTCTTCCAGCCTACTTTCAACTTCATGTTAGGACTGGCCTATGGCACACTTCTGGAGGAAAGGTTTGGGCTAGTCCATTTGCTCTTTTCTTGGAGTCTTGAGTGTTGTGCTTTTGCAGGATCTCAAGGAGAAAGCTCTCAGCTCCCAAAGTGGTCTTATCCAAGGCAAAGTCTGATTGCTCTCCCCTTGGTCTGAACTGTACAAGATTCTGACCAGAGTTTAGGTATATGAAAGTGTCTGCCACTAGTTTCTGTCACTATCAGCCAGCTGGAAAGCTCCATTGGTTCAAAGTAGCAGAAATGTAGGCTCCCCTTTGGTCTGGGTTTCCTGCACTCATTATTCTTCTGCATTCCAGGCTAATACTGGAAATAGGATCCTGCTCTCAGCTTAGGGTCTGAGCTACACCACTGCTGCTACTGGCTCTTGGATTTCCTCCTTTCTTAGTTCACTGCCCTGGACCTTCCTACCTGGGAAAGAATCACTTCTCCAATCAAGTCCTTTTCTTAGTTCTCCTTGGATCTGAGACCTGGAACTGGGTAGTACGTGAAAAACCTGCTAGTTTATATTTTTTGTAGTGCCCCAGTATAGGTCTGGGAGTGCCCCATTTTGAGTTGGGGACTTACTCTTTCTCAGGTACACGGTGTTTTCCTAGGTGACAGAGTGTTTGTGTTATGCTCTTGGCCTAACCCTGTTCCCAGCATCTACAGACCTCCTCATCTGTCTCCCTATGCTAAGCTTTTTTCCCCCTCATTAGAATTCTGTTTGGTACATTTTCTAGATCTGTTTAGAGAAGTTTGTGGAGTGGAGCTCACTTTGCTTGTTTCTGCCACTTTGCCATCTTGGCTCCCTTCAGATCTCTTTAGTGCATACTGTTGTGAACTTGCAGTCAAAGAAACTTGGGTTCTCCCTTTACCCTTCCTTAAAAAGACCCTGCTGTCCTGGTCATTCTCTCTAGTACTGGATGCTCCTCCTTGTATTCTTCCCAGACACATCCCTTTAGAAGGATTAGCCTTACAGTCATGTTCCTCACTGTCACTTCCCCTCCCACCTCCTCCCATCACTTAGTAACTTCTCCATTTTCAGAATCCATCTAGCCAGCTTTATACCCGTCAAGAGTCTTGTAGTGGTTATCTGCTGGCCTGAGGCCATCTACCTCTTTACTTCAAGAGCAAGAAAGGAAGGAAATGAAGGAGAAAGGGAAGAAGAAAAGAAGAAAGGGAAGGAGCTAGAGAACAAGGGAGAAAACAAACATTTATTCAGTACCTACTGTATTCCAGGCACTGTACTAAGAGCTTTACAAATACCACCTCATTTGATCCTGACAACAAGCCTAGGAGATGGGTGCTATTATCATCCACATTTTACAGTTGGGGAAATGGAGGCTGACAGGTGTCTGAGGCTGAATTTGAACTGAAGTTTTCATGACAGACCAAGTTCTCTATCAACTGTTGCACCACCTAGCTGCCTCAAAGAGTTCATTACCTGGCTTTCTGTCCAGTGTAAATGTTGACATTTCCTCAAACAAGTTAGCCTCCTCAACTCACCACTCAGCCACCTGAGCCATACACAAGAAAGGTGAGTCCTTGCTCTCAATATCCCCTTCGTAATCCCAAACTCTGAAAATCTTCCGAGTGTAGCTTCCTGACCCTTCTGCCTTTTCCTGTGAGGCATCACAGATGTTGGAGTGTAAGACTTGCCATCACGAAGACCTAAATTCAACTCATACCTCAGACATTTACTAGCTGTGTGGTCCTGGGCAGGTCACTTAACCTCTCTTGACCTTAGTTTCCTCATATGTAAAATGGGGATAATAACAGCACCCATCTCCCAAGGTTGCTGTGAGGATAAAATGAGACAGTGTTTGAAAAGTGTACTGCAAGCCTTAGAGCAGCATATAAATACCAGCTGTTATTATTGTTCTCCCTTTTAAAGCTATTTTTCATTCCCAGTACTTCTGTCGTACCACCTTCTCTTCCGTCCATCTCTTCTGCTCTGTCCACAATTTTCCCTTGAAACATTTGACCCTTTAGTTAACTATTTCAACTTCACCTTGTCCTCTCCCCTTGAATCTTTGCCCCTTATCCATTGCTGTTTAACCCTTTCTAAACCTCAGCCTAGATTTCCCAGAGCTTTTAATCAAGCTGCTGAATGCCATTAAAGGCTAGCACACGACCTGCTGCCTGTGGCCACTACACATTTGTGCTATCTCTGATCTCAACTGTCCCTGGCTGCTGCTTGCCAGGCCTTTAATTCTCTTCTTGTGCAGCCCATTGTGTGTTCCAAACCTCCTCTCCTGTCCTCAGGTAACCTGTGCCAGCCCCTCCATCTCAGCAGAGAGCTTTGCTTGCCATTTTACCAAGAAAATCAAGGCTTTGTATATGGTATTTCTTCTCTTCCCCTTCTGTTCTTCACATCATCTCGCAATCTGCCACACTTTCTTTCCTTGTTCCAGTCTTGGTGGTCATCCTTCTGACCAAGGTGAACTCTCCTTCCTGTGTTCTGGATCCTTTCCATCTCCTCCTAGAGCTCTCTCCTTCAATCACCTCTTCCCTCTGCAGTCTCTGTATATACAATGTCTCTGTCTCTGTTGCCTGAAAACAAACTTAGATCTTCCCCATCCTTAAAAAAACCCTTCAGCGCAAGTATCACTCACCTTTCCTGAACTCACCAAATTGCCAGTGCTTTCTCCCCACAAAATTACCTCATACTTAACATTGTATATACATGTATAACTACATTCGTCTTTCCTGACAGAGGAGTAACTTGAGAAACAGAGACTGTTTCATTTTGTCTTTATATCTACAGTACTTAGCTGATACCTGACAATAATAGGTGTTTATTAAGTGTTGGTTTATTAATTGGTCTCCTCAAACTATCATTTTGTATCATTTTCCAAACCCAGAAAAACGTTGTCCATGCCTTATGCCTCCATTTTCTCACCTTCCACTCCTTAATCCCTTGCATTCAGGCTTCTGACCCCACTACTCGGTTGAAATTGTGCTTTCCAAGATTAGCAACAATCTCCTAACTGCTAAATGTGGGGTCCTTTTCTCAGTTCTTATCCTATTTTACTCTCTGTAACCTTCCCTGTAGCTTTGGACACTTGGCTACTCACTTCTGGGCATTCTCTCCTCCCGTTTGGTGACGCTGTGCTACTTTCTTGGTTCAAGGTCCCAGCCCAAGCTTCACTTGGTCATTGTTTGGGCTCTGATGGAGAGTAAAAAGCAATTGTTTTGACTTTTTTCCAGAAACCCTTGCAGTTTGTTTGTTTTTTTTTAACAAGGTAAAAAAGGCCATTCTTTGTCTCATTTCTTACCTAGTCTTAATGACTGAATGGGTATTGCCTCTAACAAAGTGAGACCTGGGAAAGTCCTTTGCTTTAAGCATCCAGGGTCATCTTCAGTCATTTCTCCTCTATATTTTGCCATTGGACTGAAATGGCTCCAGAGGAGAGAATGAGGCTGATGAATTTGCACAGCCCTGCCTCACATAAGTGCAATTCACTTGCAAGTCATGATGTCACTTTCCTGAGGTCAGGTCCTCTACAAGAACAAAAAACAAACAATAACCTGTTTAATCATTCCTTCTCGGTTTCCTTCACCCAGTTAATATATTCCAGTTTCCTGTTCTTGGTCCTCTTCTCTTTTTGTGTTTTATATTCCATACTGTATACCATATCATCCATTCTCTAGTCCCTTAGCTTTCTTTTGTTAACTATCTTTATCATAGCTATAGGGTTTGACTATTCTATGCCCATATGTAACATGTTCATTTTCCTCCCTAGGGTCCTTTCTATGCAGGGATCAAACAGATTCAAAGCACTCTCTTGCTTTTTCATAGACAGTATTTTTCAGGTCTTCATTGCCCCATACCTTGTGTTTCTTACCCACTGGGTCATTAAGGATGGAAGGACTTCAATGCCAACAATAACAGGAGTCATTTATTTATTTATTAAATAGCTGTTTATTAAGCTGTACTTTAACAACCTTAACATTCTACTTGCAAGCAAACTTCAGTCCATTAATGATTGATGACCGTATGCTTCATGAGAAGGAACTGAGCTAACCATGATAAAAATACCTCAAATCTTCAGAATTCCTTTGTCAAAAGCAATGTTTCTCCCCTAATTGTGTTTTGTCTACTTGCATAAAATTCTTCCCTGATAGCTTCTCAAGCAGCTGAGTCAGTTGATACCTGACCCAAGTTCCATGTTGCTCCTAACAGATAATGATATCAGCCCATCTGGTTATTTGTTATTGTTGTTTAGTGATATCTGACTCTTTTTGACCATATGAACCATTGCATGCCAATACTGTCCATGAGGTTTTCTTGGCAAGGATGCTGGAGTGCTTTGCCTTTGCCATTTTCTTCTCCAGTGGATTAAGGCAAACAGAATTTAAGTGATTTGCCCAGTGTCCTATAGCTAGTAAGATTTGAACTCAAGTCTTCTTGAATGCAGGCTTAACACTCTGTTCACTGATCCATCTAGCAGCCCCCCCCTTTTTTTAATGGACTTCCCCATGTATATCTAGATATAACCACTTCCAGTCTTACCACAACAGCACTGTATTCTACCACAATCTGAACAATGCCACAAACTGCTTTCAGCAGAGTTGTCTTTGCACGATACAGTTCATGTTAGGTCGTCTACTCACAGATTCTGAATTCTGACAGTTCTGAGCACCACATTTTATGAAGGACACATTGGTAAACTGGAAAATATCCAGATAAGGATGATGACCAGGATGGTGAGATAACTTGACACATTCCACATGAAAAATGAGAAAAAAACTGGGAATTTTTAGCCTGAAAGAGAGAAGACTCATAGAGAGAAGAGAGTGAGGGAAACAACAATGAGGAGACTATGACAGATATTTATGATGAAGTATGTGAAAGGCTGTAATATGGCAAAAGGGATTAGATTTGTTCAGCTTGGACCTGGTGAAAATAGGAGAAAATTTTGGAAGTTTGGAAGAGGCATATTTCAATTTACTATAAGGAAAAGCATCCTACTACAGCTGTCTGTTAAGAGGCAGTGAGTTCCTTATCACTGCAAGTCTAAAGCATTTAGTAATTGCTTATTATGTGTCAGACATTGTGCTAGACACTGGAGATATAAAGAAAAATGAAACAGACACTGCCCTGAAGAACCTTCTGTTCCCTCAGGGGAGACTCTGTGTGTGTGTGTGTTTGTACACACACACACACACACACACACACACACACACACACACACGAACACACATACACATAAATAAAAAAATAGTTAAATTACAAAGTAATTTGGGAGGAAAGACATTAGCAGTTGAGATCAAGAAAGGCTTTGTGTGGAAGACCAGTGGGAAAACTGTAGAGTGGATTCTTTTTCAGGCACAAGTTAGACCAGATGACCTCTGAAGTTCTTTCCAACAGTGAGATTCTGTCTTTCAAGAGACTCAGGAAAGGTTGGTAACTGAAATTTTTATTGGCTCAAGAGAAGAGTGGACATTTTTCTGTGCTGGGCTCTTGGCTAGTGGAGATGTGTACACTCAGGTTTGTACTTTATTAGAAAGCCTTTTCTCACTGATCATACTTATCACGGTATAACATAAGGTCAGAATTTTTACATCTTATTGTTAAGGAAGGAACTCTGTTAGCTGAAAACATGTCAAACTCAACACCATTGGCTTGTGTAAGACCTTCCCCATCAGATAGAAAGAATGTGTCCCACTAGATCAGCCCATCAAGAACTTCCATGCTGACAGCAAACTCTGTGCCTTTATTTAGCAAGAACTTTGATGCTACTTTGTTTGTTTCATTGCCATTAATAGGGCTAGTGGAAGTCACCAAGTCCTGCTTACTCTTTTTTATAGGAAAAATATATTTCTGCCTTACTGATTGGAATGGCGACACATACAATTATAAGCTTTAACAGCATTTCACAGTTGGAAGCTGCTCCAGAGGTCATTTAACTTAATTCATACCTGACTGAGAATCCCGCCACAACATCTTCAGCAAATGGTCATCCAGCCTTTTCCTTGGAGACCTTAATTGAAGGGAAACCCACCATATCCCAAGGCATCCTATTCTATTTCTGGACACAGCACTAATGATCAGGACTCAGATTTACCTCTTTTAGTTTCTACACACTGCTCTTGATTCTGCCCATTAGAACCAAGTTGAGCAATTCCCTACATTGGTCACATAACAGCTCTTTAAATACTTCATGTTCCTTCTCAGTCTTCTCTTCAGTAGGCTCCATGTCCCCATTTCCTTCACTGATCATCAGATGGAGAGATTTTAAGGCTTTCCACCATCCTCCTATGAACACTGTTTATCTAATCAGTGTTACTCTTGAAATGTGATGCTAAGAACTGAACACAGTACTCCAGATATGGTCTTACCAGTGCAGAAGCATAGAGAGACAATGATCTTCCTTTTTCCAGATACAAAATATACTCCTCTTAGTGTAACCTCGGAACACATGGCTGCTGTGTTGCATTGTTGACTCTGATTTAGCTGGCAGTCCAATAAAACCCTCAGCTTTTTTAAAGTGATAAATTACAGTTTAACCGTGCTTCCCACAACTTGTACTGGGAAACTGATTCCTACCCCCGCCTCTACCCCCCCATGCAGTAGTAAGTTTTTATTTACAGTTAGCCTATTAAATTTCAGGTATAGTGTTCTGATGTGCCTTCAAGATTTTTCTTTTGTGTCCATTGTATTAGGTTAAGTTCCCAGCTTTTGTTGTTTGCAAATTTGATAAGGGTTTTATTTGGTCACAGAGTTGAAACTGGTCGCACTGCACTGGAAACTAGAAACTCCTGCTTAAGGGTGACATTAAACAACCTGTTGAACTCTTGGATCTGGCTCTTCAACCGGTTCCATCTCCACTCCAATGTACTGTCACCTTGTAAATTCAAATAGAAATGGGGCCACAAGACCATAAATAAAGATACTTGGGGCTGTATTTTGACTTAGAAAACCATATATTATCATCTGTTTTCTAATGTATTTTTATTTACTTTCTTAAATATTTTCCAATTACATCTTAATCTGGTTCAGACAGTATGTTTGGTACCTCTTACCTAGCCCATATCCCTCCAGTTTTTTCCACAAGAATGTCCTGAAGGGCACTGTCAAATGTGCTAAAGTCTAGGTTAATTATATCTACAACATTCCCATGATCAATGAGCCTAGTAACTGGAAAAAAAAAAAGAAGGAAATGAGGTTAGCCCAGCATAATCTATTCTTCGGGTAGACCATATGGTATACCTCATCTAGTCCCACATAACAATAACAGCTGACATTTATATAGTTTCTACTACATGTGCCAGCCCCTGTGCTAAGCGTTTTGCAATTATTAACTCATATAGTCGACCCTCTCAGGAAGTCTCAGAGGGAGGAGCTATTATTATCCCCATTTTACAGAGGAAGACTAAGGTGAAGGTTAAATGACGACTCAAAGGTCACATAGCTAGTAAGTGTCTGAGACCAGATTTGAACTCAGGTCTTCCTGATTCCAGGTGCAGTACTCCATCTTACAGTGCCACAAAGAGTGAAGGAATGTATGTTTTTTCAGCTTTTCTCCAAGGTTGACCCTGGTCATTATAATTTCACAGTGTTTTTCACAGTATTTCAGTATCTTTGTTCTTCCCATTTACATTGTTTTAGAATGACCTTTTTTTTTTTAAATTTATTTATTTAACTTTTAACATTCATTTTCACAAAATTTTGGGTTCCAAATTTTCTCCCCTTTTGTCCCCTCCCCCAACCCCAAAACACCAAGCATTCTAATTACCCTTATCACCAATCTGCTCTCTCTTCTATCATCCCTCTCTGCCCTTGTCTCCATCTTCTCTTTTGTCCTATAAGGCCAAATAACTTTCTATACCCCTTTACCTGTATTTCTTATTTCCTAGTGGCAAGAGCAGTACTCGACAGTTGTTCCTAAAACTTTGAGTTCCAACTTCTCTTCCTCCCTCCCTCCCCACCCCTTCCCTTTGGAAGGCAAGCAATTCAATATAGGCCAAATCTATGTAGTTTTGCAAATGACTTCCATAATAGTCGTGTTGTATAAGACTAACTATATTTCCCTCCTCCTATCCTGTCCCCCATTACTTCTATTCTCTCCTTTGATCCTGTCCCTCCCCATGAGTGTTGACCTCAAATTGCTCCCTCCTCCCCATGCCCTCCCTTCCATCCTCCCCCCCACCCTGCTTATCCCCTTAACCCCCACTTTCCTGTATTGTAAGAATAGGTTTTCATACCAAAATGAGTGTGCATTTTATTCCTTCCTTTAGTGGAATGTGATGATAGTGAACTTCATGTTTTTCTCTCACCTCCCCTCTTTTTCCCTCCACTAAAAGTCTTTTGCTTGCCTCTTTTATGAGAGATAGTTTGCCCCATTCCATCTCTCCCTTTCTCCTCCCAATATATTTCTCTCTCACTGCTTGATTTTATTTTTTTAAGATATGATCCCATCCTCTTCAATTCACTCTGTGCACTCTGTCTCTATGTGTGTGTGCATGTGCGTGTGCGTGTGTGTGTGTAATCCCACCTAGTACCCAGATACTGAATAGTTTCAAGAGTTACAAATATTGTCTTTCCATATAGGAATGTAAACAGTTCAACTTCAGCAATTCCCTTAAGACTTCTCTTTGCTGTTTACCTTTTCATGCTTCTCTTCATTCCTGTGTTTGAAAGTCAGATTTTCTTCTCAGCTCTGGTCTTTTCATCAAGAATTCTTGAAAGTCCTCTATTTCATTGAAAGACCAATTTTTCCCCTGAAGTATTATACTCAGTTTTGCTGGGTAGGTGATTCTTGGTTTTAGTCCTAGTTCCTTTGACTTCTGGAGTACCCTATTCCATGCCCTTTGATCCCTTAATGTAGAAGCTGCTAGATCTTGTGTTATCCTGATTGTATTTCCACAATACTTGAACTGTTTCTTTCTAGCTGCTTGCAATATTTTCTCCTTGACCTGGGAACTCTGAAATTTGGCCACAATGTTCCTAGGAGTTTCTCTTTTTGGATCTCTTTCAGGCGGTGATCTGTGGATTCCTTGAATACTTATTTTGCCCTCTGGTTCTAGAATCTCAGGGCAGTTTTCCTTGATAATTTCATGAAAGATGAGGTTTAGGCTCTTTTTTTGATCATGGCTTTCAGGTAATCCCATAATTTTTAAATTGTCTCTCCTGGATCTATTTTCCAGGTCAGTTGTTTTTCCCATGAGATATTTCACATTCTCTTCCATTTTTTCATTCTTTTGGTTTTGTTTTGTGATTTCTTGGTTTCTCATAAAGTTATTGGCCTCCATCTGTTCCATTCTAATTTTGAAAGAACGATTTTCTTCAGTGAGCTTTTGAACCTCCTTTTCCATTTGGCTAATTCTGCTTTTGAAAGCATTCTTCTCCTCATTGGCTTTTTGAACCTCTTTTGCCAATTGAGTTAGCCTATTTTTCAGGGTGTTATTTTCTTCAGCATTTTTTTGGGTCTCCTTTAGCAGGGTGCTGACCTGCTGTTCATGCTTTACCTGCATGTCTCTCATTTGTCTTCCCAGTTTCTCCTCCACCTCTCTAACTTGATTTTCAAAATCCTTTTGAAGCTCTTCCATGGCCTGAGCCCATTGAGTGGGCTGGGATACAGAAGCCTTGACTTCTGTGTCTTTCCCTGATGGTAAGCATTGTTCTTCCTCATCAGAAAGGAAGGGAGGAAATGCCTGTTCACCAAGAAAGTAACCTTCTATAGTCTTATTTCTTTTCCCTTTTCTGGGCATTTTCCCAGCCAGTGACTTGACTTCTGAATATCCTCTTCACACCCACTTCGCCTCCGGATCCCCCCAGCCAGCGCTTGGGGTCTGAGATTCAAATGCTGCTTCCCAGCCTCAGGGCTTTGGGCAGGGGCAGGGCTGCCATTCAGTGTGAGATCAAGTTCAGGTGCTCAGGTGGGGGCAGGGCCGCCTCACAGGCTCAGTTCCCTCAGGGGGTTTATGCACAGACCTTCAACAATGGATCCAGGCTCCCGCCTGCTTGGGGAGCCCCAGTCTGCTCCCGCCTCCGCTGCTGCCTCCTGAGGGGGCCCGAGCCACAGGGACGCCCCACTCCCCTGTCGGCCACCCAAAAAGACTCTCACCGACCCTTGTCACCTGTGGGTGGAGGGACCTGCGCGGCCGCTGTAGATTCTGTCCCTGAAGCCTGCTCGGATCTGCTCCTCTTGGTGCCGCGGCCACGGCAGGGCTGGGCTGGGCTCCTGATCCGGGCACGATCCGGGCACGATGGACCTTTCGCGTCAGATCTGTCTGGAACAGAAATCTCTTACGCTCCATTGTTCTGTGGCTTCTGCTGCTCCAGAATTTGTTGCTCCAGAATCTGTTTTACAGATATTTTATGGGGTGTGGGTTCGGAGCTCGCGTATCTACATCTTTCTATTCCACCATCTTCAGAATGACCTGTTCTTAATAAGTCATGCTTTAATATTCCTCAGAGACAGGTAAATCTAAGAGATAGAAAAACGCAGAGCTGGACAAATTTTTGAATATATTTGACTGGCTGATGGCAACTTCTGAATAGTAATATTAAATAATACTTTTATCATTATACCATTGTATCTTTAGAAAAATTGGTCATATGCTGGGGCACAAAGGAATCATAAGTATAAATAGATGAATATGATAAACATTATTTATAGACCATAACATAATAAAATGAAAAATAAATGAATATAAAATACAGACAAATGGAGACTCACAAATGATATCCCAAATAATGACTGAGTAAAAGAATAAATCATAGGAATAATAAATAAATATAATAAAGAAAGAAGGAAAAAAGTATTAAGTGCCTACTATGTACTAGATACTGCTGAGAGCTTTGTATATATTATATCATTTAATCCTCAAAACAATCCTATGAGGTAGATATTATTATTATCTCCATTTTATAGTTGAGGAAAAGAAGAGAGAGATAGAGGAGAAGTTTCTCAGGGCCACACGTTTAGTACGTGTTTTGAGGCAGGATTTGAAGTGGGGTCTTCCTGACTCCAGGTGTAGCACTTTCTCCACTGTGTCTTCTAGCTGTCTCTAATAACTATGAAACATTATACCAATACTTAAGAGATACAGCTAAAGCAGTACTCAGACATAAAATCATTCTCTGAAAACTTTCTTTACAAAATAGAAAATGATTGGATCAGTAAATTTAGTACATAAATAAAAATACTAGAGGAAAAAAATCTCTTGGAGAATGGCTTAGTATTAGACGTTTGTGATGATTTCCTATATATTTTGGCTATCTGACCTGTGTCAGTGATATTTTATGCTAATATTTTTCCTTATTCTGCTGTTTTTTTTCTAATTCTATCTTCATTGGTATTTTTCTTGCAAACATCTTTAAATGTTATGTAATCAAAATTATCTAGATTGATGGATAAGCCTTGAAAGTTTTCTCTTCCCTCCCGTTTACTTTCAAGCTCTTTTGATTGTATAAATAGCACCCCCTCTGGGCTCACTTGCCTGGCTCTGAGTTGCTGGCTGACAGCTTCTTCAGATTTTTAGGAGAGCCCTGAGAGGCTGGTTTTTCTTTTTAGTACTATTTTTTATGAGCCCTCATCCTTTTTGTTCCCCCTTGATTATCAGTTATCCAGCCAGACTTAATTAGCATTAACAAAGAAATATTTACTGAGATGATATAGTAAGAACAGTTGGTACAAAACAATCTTTCCAAAAGTCTGGTGTGCATTCTCTGTCACAAATATATATATACGTATATATATATGTATAGAAAATCCAGGGAAAGTGTGCTTTAGCTTAGAAAGCACATATTGAAAAAAAGATATAGCCTCTGGTTGAATAGAAGTTCTTTTCTCCCTTCATTAAGTCTTCATAGAGTTCCCCTTAAGTAGTTCTTTTTTGGGCTTCAAAGTTTGATGCTATTGTGGACTCCTGCAGCTAACTTTCCTCAGTGTTTTTAGTTTGTCCGTGGTACATCTCTCAACTCCTGATGTATGTGTTGTCATTGGCCACTGATGTTTTGGGGACATTGCTACTGATGCTAATGGAAAGTCCAGATCTTCTGATCTCTTGAAGTTCATATGGTCATCCTCTGGCCAAGGAGGGGTGAAGTAGAGAGGAGAGAGATGACTTAGTCTTCACTTTTCCCCCAAGGACTCTTCCCTTAGTCACCTCTAGAATGGTTGTTTGTTAGAATCTTCTTCTGGACTTGGAACTCACCTGCTATGATATGCATAGATCTAGCAGTATTTATGGTTCCTTCTTTCAGTCTCAATCCATTTCCTATGGATATCGTCCAGTGATCAAGGTATTTTACTTTCCCCAAAATGAATAAAGAACTGTTTGGATTCAGTTTACACTTTTGATTTGATTCAGTAGAAACCTAATGAACACACCTAATTAGGTTCACACCTAATCTTTGACTCAAACAAGAAGCCATCAGTTCTTCTTTGTTTATATTCTCTGTGGTGGGGGAAAGGGTGTATGGGTGTATGTTGAACATCTTCCTCACAATTAAATTTGTAAGACACCAGGTAAATACAGTCTTACTAGCCTAGCTTTTGTTAGATAGACAGAAGCCTGTCATTCTTATATTTTAAGTCATGGTCCAGAATGGTCCGGAGGCATTACCTCATTAGCCAGATGTCCCCTTCCCTAGTCAGCTTTTCTCTTCTGAATCTCTTGCTTTTTGTGTGCAGTGGTGATGTAAACAACTGAGTTCCTATATTCTCTGATATCTTGACTAAGGTTTTGTAATCTCTAGGAATCAATTCTAGGTTCCTTTTGGCCATGTCATTTTTTTCTGATGTTTTGTTATTGATGCCTAACTAAGGAATACAACAGTCCTTTCCGTTATTGTTGTCATCTAACTGCCTCAGTGCTCCTGAACAAGGAATCACCAACCACTGCTACTCTCTCTTCTTCCTCTGACACTTACTGGATGATTGCCAACCTTATAGATTCTTTGACTCTACTTCATTATTTCTTGGAGGATAAGCAGCTGCTTCCTCCTCAGAGCATCCAGCTCTCCTATCTAGAAGACCCTTCCACTTGTTTGTTTTAGCTCCATGTATTTGGTGTACCTTCTTCTCTTTCTTCTCTGTGTGACATTCTGCTTCTCTCCAACCTTCTGACATAGATCAGATTTCCTTTCTGTTACTTAAGATCTGTTTTTTACTTTTTTTCTTATATATACTCCATAGTTGGGTATAAACTACAATGATTCTGCGTCATCAAGAAAAGGTCATACTTTATTTTATGGTAACAATTTTTTAATTAAACATTGGTACTCGTGGAGGGGAACACTTTAGGAATCTGCAACATTCACTTCTATGAAACAGCTTATACCCCTAAGATGCTAGGTAAATGAGGCATTGCTATACTTGGGAATCAAATTATCTATATTTGGAATAGAAGGATCTTTTAGTTCATTGAATTTTATCCACTGAGAATTTTTTAGTCAGACGTAGTCCATGCTCCCAGCAAAGGTTAAATGGTTGGCAGTTATTTGCTCCAGGGAAATGCTGCTTTTTCTGCTACTTTTAAAGTAGATTTTGTCTTGCTAGTCAATTAACTCTATTTAGGAATCCTAAAAAGTCTGTCTAGAAATGAATATAATAGACTTTGTTAAGTATTTTAAAATGTTATCAAAACTTCTCCCCCAAAATAAAAAGCTCTGTCTTCTCCCCCTTTCTACTCCCTACCTTTTAAAAGCCAATCTTCTTCCAGTGATATTATGTGGCTGCAGATACTGGAACATTTTAGTCTCTGAAAAGTTGATAAATACTTAAAATGGCAATGGAGAGGGACACGGTGGACATAAATAACCCACAGCTCATTATAACTGGAAAAATATGCAGAAAAAGTGATGTAAAAGATGTCATAAAAATATATTCCTTGAATGAAAGAGGGATATATAATATAGTGAGTGAGAGCAAGAAATACCAATAGATAAACCTGCATGCTGAAATGAGAAAGCCTTCTCAGCATGTTGAATGAATCTTCAGTGATGAATTTTTGAGAGCCATATAGGGTGAACTAGGCATAAATGGTTTATGACTTGCGTCATTGGAGGAAGTATCCACATTGATAAAATCACTTATCTAATGGAGTATAGGCTTCAGAGAAAGGATTGGAATGTTGACTAGAGTAGTCAGAAGAAGCTTCATGGAAGAGATGGGAATTGAGTTGAGCTTTGAAAGATGGATTGGATTTGAATTAGGTGAAAATGTAAAGAAAAGACACACCAATCCAGGAAAACAGTATGTGCAAAAGCCAAAAGGAGGAAATCAGTGATTTGTGGAGAGGGAACCATGAAAAGGTCATTCTTTTTGAAGTAAAGCATCCATTAAAGTGTTTGGAATTGGGCTTACTGTAGTAAAGGGTGGACATTGGACTTAAAAAGGGCAATAACAGTGGGGTAACATCAGAGTATACAGGCCTTGATGATGTGCTAGGTAATAGAAGGCCATTGAATTTAGTAAATATTTATTAAGTGTCTTCTGTGTGCAAGTTATTGTGTTAGGGATATAAAAATAGATATAATATTGACCAGTCTCTCAAGGAACTTACAACCTGTTGGGAAGGATGAATATACAAATGCAATCCATCAAGTATTTAAAGTCCTACTATGCTATGTATAAGGTACTGTACCAGGCACCAGAAAGGCAAAGATAAAACATATCAGACCCTGCCCTAGGGAAGCTTTAAGTCCACTGTACAACACACAAGCAACATGGGAGCATAAATACATAAATGATTATTTGTGGAAGGAGAGAGCACCACCAACTCTGAGGTTCCCAAGGATTACACAGGAAATGGTATATAAGCTGAACTGTGAAGGAAGCAGGGATTTCAAGAGGTGGCATTAGAACAGGGATGGGGAATAACAGACGCAGAGGAGTGCAGGCAAGAGAGGGGATTCTGAGTGTGAGGAACTGAAAGAAGAGCAGTACATGGGAAGTAAGCCTGGAAAGGAAGTCTGGAATGAGAGCACGAAGGGCTTTTTAACTGGACAGCTGATGAGTTTGTTCTCTGTCCTGAAGCACTGATTGTCAGGGAACTATCAATGGTTCTTGGGTGGGAAGAGAGACTGGGCCATAACCAAGAGAGAAAATGAGATTAGGCAAAATGTGAAGAACCTACAAATGTCAAGGAATACTTTGTGGGGGAGACTGCATCTTAGTCTTAAAGGAAGAAATAGCTGATATCATTAGATAGAGGTGGCTGGAAGGGAGGAGGCCACTAAGCATGAGCTCCAACATCAACAGAACCATAAGTAAAGCAGGAAGTACAGAGAGCAGTTTAATTTGGTTTGGGTATGGAATGTGTTCCAACCATTGTAGGTCACAACAGTGATATGACCTGTTGAAAACACTACTATTTTTTAAATTAATTTTTTTTAATGAATAAAGTTAGTTTTTTTTCCCCATCCACATTCCCCACCCCATGGGGAATCAAGTCAAAGAAGAAAATCCAAACCCTTGTGAACTTTTGCATAGTCAAGCAAAGCAAAGTCCCATATTTGCCATATGCAAAAGTATGTATCTCATTCTGCCTATTTTAGTTCATCACTGTCGAGACATGGGCAGTATTTTTCATTATTTTTATTCTTAGAAGATTCAACTGGTAGTGTTTGGTAGGATCAATTTGGAAAGGAGAAAGACTGGAACCAGGGAGTCTACACAGGAAAAACTAATCCAGTGATTCAGTTATGAGGAAGTAGGAAGACCTAGAGGATGGCAATAGGAATCCAGGGGAAGGGGAAAATATGAGGAATATTCCCAAAGGGGGTAAAATTAGGATTCAGTGGTATTGGATACAAGGAGTAAAGGAGAGGGAAGGGTGGAAGATGTTTCCAAGGTTCCTAGCTTCTACTGTGAGAATGGCAGTATTGCTGACCAAAATAGTAAATGTAGGAAAGCCATTTAGGGGAAAGATGACAAGTTCAGTTTTGACTTGTTAAGTTTTAGTTGATGGTGGAGTTTCCAGTAGACAACTGAAGATAGAGATTCAGAAGTTATTTGCGTAGAAATAATGGTTGAATCCATGAGAATGGAATGGTCATAGGTAGGCAGACTAGAAGATCACAGTTTTAACTATGGTTAGAAGGATGTTTAGGGGTAGTTAGATGGAATGGTGGACCTGGAGTCAGGAAGAAGATCTGAGTTCATATGTGGCCTCAGACACTTGTTATGTGACCCCGGGCAAGTCACTTAATCCTGCCTGCCTCAGTTTCCTTATCTGTAAAATGAGCTGGAGAAGCAAATGGCAAACCACTCCTAGTATCTCTGCCAAGAAAACCCCAGAAGGGATCACAAAGAGTCAGAATCAACTGAAAGAACTGAATAATAAAGAAGGTAAGAGGAGACAGAGAATAAATAGAGAGAAGAAAAGTCAGTATACTCCTTTATCTCAGAAACTAAGGGCAAAGAGGGTTTTGAGAAATACTAAGGATAATTAACTGTCCTCTAGGAAATTCTTTAAGACTGTAAGTTGCATATTATATGATAATCAGCTGAATGATTTAGCTATTCTTAGAAATACAAAGATCCAAGACAGTTCTGAAGGACTCATGATGAAAAATGCTATCCACATTCTGAGAAAGAACTGATGGAGTCTAAATACACATCAAAGTATACATTTTTTTTTACTATTTTTTACTTTTTTATGTTGATTTTTTTGTCTCTTTTCTTTTTACGTGACTAATATTAAAATATATTTTGCATAACTGTCCATGTATAATTATCTGCCCTCTCAATGAGGGGGGAAAGAAGGGAAGGAGAGAGAGAATTTAGAACTCAAAATTTAAAAAAATGAATGTTAAAAATTGTTTTTACTTGTAATTGGAAAAATATTTTTTTAAGAAAAGACAGTTGCAGAAAATAGTTGGTAAAGAAATTGAGGTTAAGAGGGACAAAGAAAGGACATTGAGTTTGACTAGAAGGATGATTGCTTGCTGCTGAGAGAACCATTTCAGGAATGTGGTGGAACAGTTTACAGACCTATGATTTCATTGGCTTAAGGAATTTACTCCTAGAGAGGAAGCTCCTTTTACAAATGCAAGTTGACACCTCCTTCTTTGTCCCTTTGCAGAGGTGTCAAACTTCAGGCTTCCAAACCCCCACATGTGGCAGAAATCAGATTAAAATGTAATTGCGAAATGTTTAACAAAATAAATAAAAATGCAACACAACATAAATAATATTAATTTGTGGTTTTCTAAATTAATTTGTGACTGACAGAGATCCCTTTCTTTTTGAGTTTCATATATTGAAAAGGTAAGTGACTTCTCAAAGGTTATACAGCTAATAGTAAGGTATAGGACGTGAACTCAGGTCTTTTTGTCTTCAAAGTCAACCCTCTATCTATTATGCCACACTGCATCTCTAGTAGGAGAATGATTGATAACATTTTATATTTATTTGTTTCCTCTGGCCACTCCTCTTGGAAATCAATGATTTTCACATGTATTCTAGTTTTGCTGTAGGTAGCTTGTTTTGCTATTTTGTTTAAAATTGTTTTCCTTAACTTGTCACAGATTGTAAAGTTTTCAAGCTGACATAATCACTGTCTGTATTCCATTTCTTGGTAAGATTTAGCTCTGACTACTGAGATAAGTACTAAATGCTATTGAAAAAGTGATAGAAAAAAATCTGAATATTTTCAGAATACTCGATTTTAAAGATACTTGGAATTATCAACAATGGGGAGGCTAAAGGATGCAATCTTTTTCAGAGATCAAAAAAATTAGACATAGAAAAGACCCATTAAATCACCAGACCTTCTCATGGGATTTGGGTGTTTGCTGTAGAATGTTTTCCAGCAGTGTGTTCAGGGAGTTGTGCTTTCGTCAAAAGCACCCTGAGTGTTTTCACTTTGGGCGTGTGGCTGTTGTTAGTAATGCTCTTCTATAACAAACATCCTTTTTTTTTTTTTCATTTCAGGGTTATACTAAAGACATGGTGACGGACTTTGATGAGAAACATGATGAGTATTTAATATTGCTTCAGCAGAGAAATCGGTAAGATATAGTCACTAACAGTCCTTATTGGTGGCAAAGGATGTGTTATTTTTTACAAATAGGTGGAACTTGAGAAGAAAGTATTGCAGATTAAAATTTTTACTCATGGATTTAGAATTCAGCTTTCACTATCCAAGCTTCAGTTTCTCTTCCAATTCATTGATTGGCACATTTGAGTTTTAACAAACTGTTTAGCCACCTTTTGCTTCACTGCTGATTTTTGTGTTCATGAAAAGACATATTTTGACAGTACATGTGTGGGAGTACAGTTTGTAGGATCAGCCTTCTAGGTCTTCTCTAATTGTTAAATAACAAAACTAGAATACGTAGAGTAGGACAGAAATCTGATTCTCCTGATATGCCTCCCCAACCTAAACAAGGAATGATTTTTCCCTTAGCTGATGATCTTTGTACTCCTCTTATGCACTTAACATATTTTATTTTGTCTTCCTAACTTACCTATTCATTTGTAAGATCTTTGAGGGTTTATCTCTTATTTATTTTTGTGTCTTTTTCCCCCAGCAACTTTTATATGGTACGTGTACTTAGTAGATACTTAATAAAACTTTGTTGAATGATTATACAAATCCTATTTAGTCCGTCATCACATACTGAGTTGGAAGAGTACTTTGAAGTAGAAATTGTAAGCATTCTTTTTGTGTAAAGATTAATTCATTTTACATTCATGTTAAAGGAGATTGAGTTAATTCCAAGTGCCTGGAATGAAATCTGTCTCTGGGATTATAATAATAAAAATAATAACAGCTCACAATAATAAGTACTTTATAGTTACAAATCATTTTATGTACTAACATATGTAAATCTTTTGAAGTTTGATTATAACAGATGTGATAGAGGACAGGAAAGTGACTGGATTCAAAACAGTATTGTCTAGTTTGAAAGAAGTTTTATTTCTAAAAAAGTCTTATCAGTATTAGAATTTTTTTCCCACTAATTTCAAGCTCACTGCTGTTTGCTTTTAGATGGAATAGTCAGTGTCCTGTTATTGAAATAGGCCTGCTGCTAATTCCTTAGGTTTCTCACAGCAAGAGACCATGTGACTATAAGTGATTCCAGTCAGGAAAAACTTAAGATAACCTTGTGTATCATTAGGATATCTTCTGTAGAAATACAGCTGTTCTATGGCAATTTTTAATATCTTGAGGCTATTTAAAACTGGAACAGAGCCAATTTCGTGTTGACTAGGCTAATTTAAACCACATTGGGAAGCTGTGTTCTAGTACAAGCTCTTACTAATTATCTTATGACCTCAGGTAAGTTTCTTAACATCTCTGGGTTCAAGTGTTCTCATCTGAAAAGCAGTGTGGTTGAAGAATATAATGTCTGAGATCCCTCTCAGCTCTAACATTATGATCAGGAATATCACTTTCTGATAGAAGATCGCTCTGTAAAGCCCTAATAAGACCATATTTGGAGTATTGTATTGACAACTTGATTATGTCCAGAGGATGGCCATCAAGATAGTGAGGGAAATCCAAACTGAGGTTCTCAGGGCCAGGAATCACAAAATCAGTTTTTAAGAGTTCGAAGAGATCTCAGTGGACAATTAAGGACTTCAGAGAATCCTCCTATACTGTACTCAACAGTAGTTACTCATTCTCTGCTTGGAGATCTGCATCGTGGAGGAACGCACAACCTCCCAGGAAGCCCTTCTGCTTTTGGACAATGCTAATTTTTATGAATTTTCTTCTTAACATAAAACTTAAATCTTCTCCTTTTTACCTTTTGCTCATTTGTACCTTAAGGAGGTCAAAGATAGAAAGAAATGTCCCATATACACAAGATATTTGTAGTAGCAAAGATTGGAAAACAAAGTAGATGTCCAGCATTTGAGAAATAGCTAAACAAATTATGATTCATGAATGTAATATTATTATACAATAAACTATAAATGTATGCAAAGGATATAGAGAAAAACAGAAGGAAATGAGCTTTTGTAGGAACTATAAGTAAAGCAAAAAGATAGAGGAAAACAATATACATATGACTCCAGCAATGTCAATGGAAAGAACAAAAAACCATTGGAACAAAACACTTTAGAAAAAAATAGGAAAATGTGTCTCCCTTATTTTGGGACAGCACAAGTGGAAGAGAGGGTAGTATCGGGGTATGAATGTGGAATAGTGCATCTGCTGTGGGAATTGGTCGATGTGTAGGTTAGTTTGGCTGAACTAGTTTTAGTTTTTCTCTCCTTTATTAAAAAGGATGGCTTTCTAGATGGAGGAGGGAAATTGGGAAATTAACATATTGTAAAAACAAAAAAAATTCTATGGAAGATTAAAAACAAAAAACCTATTATGTTCCTGCAAAACAAAGCAAACCCTACTGTGTCACTCCACAAGATGCTAAGACTGTCATGATAATCTCTGCCCCCTAGGAACTTCCATTCTGCTGTGCCCAAAAGGAGGGTAGCCTGGGAGCTCTGGATGGTAGCCTTGAGCAAAAGGAGCAAAAGTGACAGGAGTCTGGAGCAGGGCTTCTTAAACTTTTTCCACTTACAATCCCTTCAGTGCTTCTGACCCCCAGTCCCATGTGGGGTCACAACCCATGATTTAAGAGGACCAGAGTTCACATCCCATGTCTGGGCATTTATTACCTGTGCCACCCACGATGAGTCACTTAACTCTTTGCACCTCACTTTTCTCATCTGTAAAGATGAAGGACTTGAACTAAATAACCTTCAAGGTCCCTTCTAACTCTAAATCTATGCACGTAGGAGCCAAAGATGAAAGGAACATAAATACACATGCATAGTACATACTTGGGGTATGCTACGTAGCTGGGTGGCACAGTGGATAGAGCACTGGATCTGGAATCAGGAAGACTCATCTTCCTGAGTTCATATCCAGCTTCAACACTAACTAGCTGTGTGACCCTGGGCAAGTCAGTTAACCCTGTTTGCCTCAGTTTCCTCATCTCTAAAATGAGCTGGGGAAGGAAATGCCAAACTACTCCAGCATCTTTGCCAAGAAAATCCCAAATGGGTTGAACATGACTGAAAAATGACTGAACAAAGTAGGGCGTACCTTAGTGTTCAGCCCTCCATGTCAAAAGAGATCACAACTGTAAAGCACTTAGTCCAGAGCCTCACACACAGGAAGAGCTTAATAAAGGTTTCTCCTTACTCCTTCCTAGATCCATGCTGCCCAGTCATACCCACAAGCCTCACCTGGCTCCTCCCTCTGTCCCTGCACAATTGCTTTGCAAACCTACAGAATGTAACAAAAAGCTTTCTTTAAGAGACAGCAGTAGCATTCATTCTGTATGTTCTCATTAAGTAACCTGGCTACATCAGTCTCAGATGGAAATGCTGATGTAAACCACCAGCTTAGCCCTAGTAGCAGAAGTATAGTCAAACCTCCCGAGGCAGTCCCATCTACCCCCTCTTCCATCACTGTGCCCTTCTAGGCTTTTTTTTAACATCTCTGGCCTTCTGCAGAACTCCTCATTTCTCATACAGACTGATACCCCATTTTGTCCTTTTTGCCCCAGGTAACAGCTAGTATCTGCTCTTTGTTATTCAGCCTGCCTATTCATACATTAATATAGGGCAGCTCCATTGAAGCCAGATATTACTACCCTTGCTTTCATGGGCATCTTGTTTTTGGAGAGGCACTGTGATTTAGTGGAAAGAGTGCTTCATTCAGCATAAGCAGAATTTGAGGTGGCACCCCATCTCTGGCATGGTCTGTGTGGCCATGGGCAAGTTACTTAACTGCTCTGATCCTCAGTCTTCTCTTCTGTAAAAATGGGGATAATGATAACTGTGGTGCCTATTTCCCAGGGAGGTTTGGGGCATCAAATGAGGATATACACTAACGTGTATGAAGTGTTTTGGAATCCTTCAGGTATTATTCATGCCCCCTTTATTGCTATTATTGCTGTTAGTGTCATTGTTGTGATTATTTTATTTCCCTTGGCAAGCATTGCATGAACAAAGCTCAATTTAGTCCAGACCATTTTGCATATTGTGGTCCATTCTTCTCCTTCATTGCTAGAAAAGTATGTTCCAATTCCTTAGCAGGACCAAACCCCACTCTGAACTCTTTGCTAGTATTGGTTGCATAGACACTTGTAATTTAATAACTACATATCGTTGGAAGGTGGGCATTGTCTAGTAATGAAATGAGGAGTGACACCAGTCACTGTATAAACTCAGGAACTGTACTCATCACATTTCAATTTCTTTGCCTCAAGTAAATGGGTGACAAGAATGCACAATTTAAGAATACCTGCCAACTGGCCAACTAGGGGAAAACCATCAGGAAGGGAACAGAGGAATGTGTCAGAACTCTCTTAGAAGCAGTGAAGCAGCAAGAATTGGAAACTGACCACTTTCACACTGTAAGAGGCTGAGTGTCTGAGTCTTCATCAAAACAATAGATTGGACATAAAGAAGAAACAGTGGGCCTCACAGACAACAACTCCAAACCAAACAGTAGATTGTGCCTTGCACAGCGTGGAAGCAAGCCCCGTCGTACATCGATCATTTTGCCACATTAGAATGAAGAATAACTCCACTGGAAAGAGCCATTTTTAGTATGAGAGATAATGATATATGTAATAGCCTCCTCTGTATCTCAGTCACCCTGGGGTGAGAAGTGTGAGAGTTCATTTTTATAATGTGTATTAAAATTAAAATTAGAATGGAAGAAAATGCTGTTGAAGTAGTCAGTAATAGTCTAACTCTTGCTGTTTCTCTGTGTGTGAAATAGGCCTCTTATAAATATGTTTGCATAAGGACAGCTGGGCCCCACAATTGCCTTCACTTAGACAGTTGTTAGCATTCAGCCTATGAACTGGCATCCTTGCTGTCAGTGGGTACAGTAACGCAGACTTGTAAGCTGTACTGTGTAGTCTCCCTCTCAGGTACTGACTGTCATTTCTCTTCCAGGATATTAAAGCATTTGAAAACCAAGGACCCCATGCAACTAAGACTAGAGCACTTGGAGCAAGGATTTTCAGTTTACGTTAATGGAGCTAATTCAGAGCTGAAAACCTCTCCAAGGAAAGCCATTCTTCCAGATTTCCCCAGAAGTGCTTCACATGCAGAAGGGACACATGGTAAGTTGGAGTTTCTTTTAAAACTTAGGAGCCATGTTATGATAACTCATTTTATTATATAGTGTTTTCAGGTTTTCAAAGCACATTTTCCATAATGATCCTGTTAGATGGTAGTAAAGGAATTTTTGTTTTTAAATTTTACACATGAAGAAACTGAGGCTTTAGAGAGTCAGTGACTTGCTCATAGTCCCACAGCTAGTCAGTGTTGGAGCTGAGCACTAAACCCAGGTTTCCCTTCCACTTAGGTTGGTGTTTTGTCCATTACACCATCTTCCTTCCTTAGATGGCTAGATAGGATCCCTGAGGTTTACTTTTTAGAACAAGCCCCTTTCCCCAGAGTGAGGAGAGGGAATATGTGAATAAAAGCAGCTAGTATGAGTAGGGGCAGCCAGGTGGCACAGTGGACAGAGTACCAGGCCTGAGTCAGGAGGATTCCTCATTCTTAGTTCAAATCTGGCCGTGGATACTTACCAGCTCTATGACAAGTCACTCACCTCCGTTTGCCTCAGTTCCTCTATAAAATGAGCTGGAGAGGGAAATGGCAAACCACTCCTGTGTCTTTGCCAAGAATACTCCAGATGGGTCATGGCAAGTTGGACATGAGTGAAACAACTGAACAACAACAGGATGTCTGATGAATCCATGAGTTCAGCCCCTGACATAAAGGGGTGCTGCCAGTCCACATATTTATCCTTATGTAGTCTACAAGGGACTACTGTGTCCAAAGGTTTCTAGTCCCAGACTAGTGCATTTGTAAGTTTGCTAACCTCACAAAACCTCGGAGCCTCCAGTCTCTCCCTTCTCCCATCCATTCACAACACAGCTGCCAAAGTAATTTTCCTAAAACCTAAGTCCGTATCACTCTCTTACTCGACAAACTCTGTGCCTCCATATTGCCTCAGGGATTGAATGCAAATCATTATGTCTGGTATTTAAAGCTGGATCCAAACTATCTTTCCAGGCTTATTGTGCTTTGCTCCTCTTCATGCACCCTACTGGTCCAGTCAGACTGTCATTCACTTCCATCTGTTTGCCTTTACATGACTAAGACTCCATAATTAGAATGCTTTCTCACTTTTTCTCTCTTAAGTTCCACTTTTCTACATTTCCTGATCCCTCCAGGTTCCAGTAACTTCCTCTACGAAATCCCCCTTTATTTCTTGTGTGTATATTTTGCATAAACCTTTTAGGTATATGTTGTCTCCCCTGATAAAAAGTAAGCTCTCTGAAGGCAGGGATTATTTAATTTTCCCCAGCACCTAGTACAGTGCCTAGCACACAGTAAGTACTTAATAAATATTTGTTGATTTATTCAGTTGATTTACCCTGCCTTCTTAGTCCATTCCAGATTGATACATAGTTCTGGACAAAGCCTAGGCCTTGGGTTGCGGTCTACATGTGTGACTCTCTTTCCCAGAACCAAAACAGAACTGGGACCCAAGAAGGCAGGAAAGCTACCCAGAAGCTCCTGTCTCACTGCTTCTGTTTTTCTGAGAGTGTTCATCATTAGTTTGTGTGCTGTTAATAAACCCTGAGGCTAGATTAGAAGTAGCTAGAGTTGTATTTTTGTTCTTTTAAATTAAGGACTAGGAAAGCATACTCTCTTAAATCATCGTTTTATAAACTATAGTTCATGGACCCCTAATGGTTCTCCTTCCCCTTAGGATTCTGAAAGTATTTGCCATTCCCTTTCATCTTTCTGAAGCCTTTATCTGTACTCTGCTCTTCTGTAAACATCCAATATAGGGAATTTGGATGAAGATTCTGAATAAGTAAGAAGAATAATTAGAAATAAGAAATAAAGATAACAAGTGAAATTTTAACTTGAAAATTCCCAGTGAGGAGACAGCAGAGTCTTTGTATGCACACATAAATGACTTTCAAAGATATGTATTATTCTTCTAACCATTTAATAGACTTGAAGAAGCTGTATGGTATAACATAATGGTGAAGAGTTGCAAATTCTTCTTTCCCTGCAGTCATCTGCAGTGTGATATCCACACTCTTTGTCACTGTCCAGAAGAATATATGATAGGTTCACAAGTCTTTGTGAAAAGAAGTCAATATTTAGCCCATGTTGGTATAAATAATGAGTGCCATAAACTTAAAATAAATGTTAAATTTGCTTCTGAGATCATTGACATGATAAAAAAAACACTGGAAGGAGAACTGGGAGGCTTAGTTTATCATCATAGCTCTGCCACTTGAGTGGTCTTGAGCAAATAAATCACTTATATCCCTGAGCATCAGTTTTCTCAGCTGAAAATGGGCCTAATACCTGTTCTGCCACCCTCCACCGGATTGTCATAAAGATTAAAAAAGATAAAGTACGCAAAACTTTGAAATGCTATACAAAAAATTTTAAGGTGATGATGAATGTAACTTTCAGAAAAATCCCAGTAGAGAACAACATCCTTATTTTTCAAGTGCCTTCTTTATTTACCTTAGGGAAAGATGAATGATTTTAATGCTGCTTAGATTTTTGTCTTACTGGTTTTATGTTCAATACTGGAATGTGGAACTCTCAAACCACATGCCTTACCAAGTAGCTCTCATGTTTTTCAGATTCTGGAAGGAGACCTTTATTTAGAGAAACAGAAGAAGCACTAAGACGTGGTTCACGGACAGCACCTTGCAAAGTTCAGCGCAAAGGATGGCACCAGGTCTGCAAATGTAGCAGATAATCTCTGATGATGAAAAAACAACATTTTCTTTCAAATAAGACACTTGGTTATTATGGGGATGTTATTAGTAAGGATTTTGCTGACTATTGTAAAAGGTGTATGTTCCCTGAGACATGACAGGCATACTTTGTGGGATTCTCCTGTCTATCCTAGGGGGCAAATTCACGGAAGATCAGAGATCTCCTTCTTTGACTGTTTTTATATGCCTGTGACATATTTTTCTCTACTTTGAGTTCATGATATCACATCTCTATCTAAATGGGACGGCAGGAGGGGATGGCATGAGTACCCAACTCTAGCAGCCATCTGAGGGACTAGGAGCTGCCAGAAAGGCTTTGAAGTAAAGCACCAATCTCTTGTTAATTTAGAACCATTCTTAGTTTTCTAGATAGAGTTTCTAGAGATAGAATACCATGTAGGCTGTGCAGTATATTGGAAAGAACAGTTTTAAAGTCAAGAGACCTAGACTGAAATCCCATTTCTGCAACTTACTACCTGTGGTTTACTACCTGTGGTTAAAGTCCCTTTAACCTCTCTTAGGCATAATTTCTTCATCTGTATTATCTGGCAATAACACAAAGGGACCAGTAAACAAATAAAATGAATAAAATTAGAAGATTTTTAGTAGAACATAAGAGTGCTGTGGTTATACTTGATATACTTGAGCTCAGATGCTCCAAGGGGTGATATTTGGAGATAATAATACACTTATCTCACAAGGCTGTTGTGAACAAAGAATTCTGTAAGGCTATAAATTGATACATAAATGTGTGTTATTATTTTTCAAATCTCCAAAATAAAACTCATTACAGTGGTACAGTCACCAATTCTAAGTGTAATGGGATGTTAGTCATGTACTTCTCTAAGCTCTGCTCTTGTTTATACCATCTAATCTACAGCTCTTAATGGGGATTTCTTTCTAGTATTTTTATATGAAACTTATACTTGAGAGTCCCACTAAAAAGATGTGAAGTTGAACAGAGATTTGTTCTCCCTTAAGTGAAGAAGTGATCTCAAAGTGAGAAGCTAAGAGCAATAAAGAGAAAGCACAGAAACCTTGGAAGATCACTAGTCAACTGCCCTCCTTCCTCTCTGATGTCTTCTCCTCAGTCTCCTTTGCTGGGTCATCATCCCTAATCCAGCCTGTAATATTGTGTCTCTAAAGATTCTATCTGTCTTCTGTTGTCTGTCTCCTCAGTCTCGGTGATCTCGATGACTATCTCTATGCAAAGTACTACTAAATTTATATATCTATCCTCATTCTCTCACCTGAGTTCCAATTCCACCCCACCTTCTGCCTTTGGGACATCGCCACCTAGATATCACCTAAACATCCAAATCAGCCCAACCAAAAGACAACTAATTATCTTCCCCATTGAACCCACCTATCCTGCAGAATGCCCTATTTCACTTTAATTGCTGCCCTATTTTTGTTGGTAGATAAGACAATAACAGGATGTCACAGACAGAAAGGCTTTTAGGATATAGACTTAGAAAGTTGGAGAGACCCCAAAGGGTCCCTAAAGAACATCTAGTTCAAGTCTCTCATTCTATGGAGAAGAAAATGGGAGCACAGAGAAGGGAGTTGACCTGCCCAAGAACATCCCGTGAGCAGGAGAACGAGGACGTGAGCCTAGTCTTCCTGCTATACAGCATAGTGCTTTGCTCACACCACACTGCCACCCTTCAGCCATTAGCTACATGTATGTCTTCCATGGAATATGGAAACTTTCCCAAATTTATGGCATTGGAAAGTTTTGCTTATTTCATAGATTTGGACCTTGGCTCTGACCTTCATCATCTTTCTCCTCAACTATTGCGGTGCCTTCTAATTGGTCTCCCTGCTTCTAATTGGTCTCTCCCCTCTTGAATTCATTCTCCAGATGGCTGCCAAAGTAATATTCCTAAAATGCACAGCTGATCATTTCACTATCCTGTGCAAAAATCATTAGGGTTTTCCCGTTGCCTCTAGGATAAATATCAACTCTTTAGTTTGTTATTTAGAGCCCTTCACAATCTGGCTTTAGCCTACCTTTCCAGCTTAATTGTGCATTATTCCCCTTCATGTATTTCATACTACAACCAAATTGGCCTACTTGCTGTTCCCCACATTTGGGATTTAATGTCTTGCCACTATGTCATTTACTTCACAGGCCATCTCTCCCCACCCCGCCGTGTTAGACTGCTTAGCTTCTTTCCAGGCTCAGCTCATGTGTCTCACCTTCTAAAGGAAGCTCCTGCTGAGCCCTTTCATTTTTAGTATTCTCTTCCTTCTCAGGTTATCATATATCTGTATATAAACAATATTCCTACTCCATATAGAATAGAAACTTCTTGAGGGCAGAGGCTGTTTATTTTGTCTTTATATTCCTAGCATCTAATTCCCTCATACACAGTAGGTGGTAAATGTTTGTTGAATGCCTTGACATTTGTGTCATTTACCTACTCTCTGTTGACCTGTTTTTCCAAGGAACTTATACCTAAGACCTAAAAGGGTACCTGAAGGAGAGCAGGTAAAATTTATGCTTTAGATAGTTTTTACCTTATAGAAACAAATAAGCCCTTTCTTCTTGGTAGGCCAATGCATTTGGATCCCTAAAGAATTAGTCATGATGAGCATGGACTGTGCGTCTAGCCACCGTGGACTGCAAAGGATAATGTGTTCCAAGCCCTGAAAGCTGATTTTTAGTAATTAGGCAGTGTCTTTTATTCCATAATTATGAACTGTATTTGAATCCTAGACTGTGACCAGATGCTTAAAGCAAAAGACTGAACCTAATTTCAAGAAATTTTAATTTAAGATCAGCCTTTCTTTTATTGCCTCTTCCCATGACACCTCATTTCTCAAGGCCTACACATGGTTCATTTCCTGTTTTCTTAATGCAGGCACAAAGATCGGGATGCCCAGTCTCAGGCAAGATGTGGTTGGGCTTTGGATCCGTCAGACTCCTGATACTGCAGAGATGTTGTAGCTGGTTATATATGCATTCATGCTTCTACTTGACACTTTCTTTGCATCATATCTATGTGTTAGAGCTTCTTCTGCTGTCAGCAGATTAAGATTTATGGTTGCTATAGCCTTGTAATACTTGGGTGGACAGCAAACTAATAGGCAATGTAGTCATTTACCAAAACTCTGTCAGATTTGATGAACATCATCAAATGTTAACCTTAAATTGGTAGTGAAAGGACTACCCTTCCAGCAATTTATTGTGGTATGGGCTTTACTGAAGATCTCTACAGAAAGTTCACCCCAATTATTAAACACTGATTTTTGCCTTCACTATAATGCCTCTCCTGTTTCCAACAGAGATCCAGGTTGCCTAGCCATGATCCTGTATTCTCCAAGGAGGCAATCTCACAAATTAAATTGAGGAAAAGGTTTTTAATCTTTCCCTTTTTATTCTGGTTCTCAGCTTTTAAGATAGTTTGTCTAATCAATAAGACTGATTGTTCTGATATTATTAGCACCATTTTTGTTGTTATCGTTCAGTTGTTTCAGTCATGTCTGACTCTTCCTGACCCCATTTTGGGTTTTCTTGGCAAAGATGTTGGAATGATTTACCATTTCCTTCTCTAGCTCATTTTACAGATGAGGAAATTGAGGTAAAATGGGTTAAGTGACTTGCCCAGGGTCATATAGCTAGTAAGAGTTTGAGGCCAGATTTGAACTCCAGAATGTGCATCTTCTTGACTTGAAGCCCCAGTAGTGTATTCACTGCGTCACCTAACCGCCCATTTTACAGATGAGGAAACTGAATCTTTGAGCAGCAAAAACACTTGCTCATGATCACACAATAAGTGGATAGCAGAGTTAAACCCAGACACAGGCCCCTTGACTGTCTTATATTATTTTCATTGCATCACAGCTCTCTATGAAGGTTTGTGAAATAGCTCAGAGAGAGCAGGTGTTTGTAACTTTCGTTTTGTTAAGACAGAAGGACAGAATGTCATCAGACAAATGCTGCTCTGAGAGTCATAGAACCATGAAAGGCACCTCAGACCACTGAGTTCAACTCCCTCATTTTGCAGGTGATGAAACTGAGGCAAAGAGAGATTAAATAACTTGCCCAAGAGTAGCACAGCTAGTAAATGGCTAAGACAGGCTTTCCACCCAGTCAGTGCTTTACTCAGTAGCAGTCTGCCTTTTCTCACTCATCTGAATTTGGTGCTTCAGCACTATGTAGTATCCAGTCTCCACTTTGTTAATTTGTTTATGAGATGTTGCTCCACAAAGTGATCATTAGGTATTTGTATGCTTACCTACTTGAGGTCAAGATTTTTGTCTGCTTTTTCTTTTTTATATTCCATCCTCCATAGTCTCCGGAGTTTTTTACGTAGCAGATTCATTATTTCCACAGTAGGGACTTAGTAAATAATCGAACCTTATAAGTTGTAGAAGTTTTGGGTTTTTTTAAAATGATTTTACATATATTGTCCCACTTGATTTAAGCCTCACAACAATTCTGTGAGGCTGGCATATGCCATTATTATATCCGTTTTGCAGATAAGGAAACGAAGGCTCAGAGAAATAATGTGACTTGCCTAGGGTCACATGACCTTATGTGGTAGGAACTAGAAAAAACCAAGGACCTCTTATTTCTAGTTTATCATTCTTTCCTCTATACTATGCTTTTTCACACATGATCTAGTTATAGACATGCTTTTTGAAAGGAAAAGGACCTTTGAGATCATCTCATTTAGCCCCCTCATCTTACAGTTGGGGAGACTAAGGCACAAAGAGGGAAAATAGCCACACAGATAATTTGTTGCAGAATCAACACTAGAACTTTGGTCTCTTGACTGCCTCTCCCATGCTCTCTGTACTTGGGCAGGCCACCTCATTTCTTTGTAAACTGAGGATAATAATATCTGTGATACTTCACAGAATGCTTGTGAAAATTGCCTGGAATAATATATGCAAACTTTAAAGTATTGTACAAATGTCAGCTATTATTTTTATCTCAGTTAATATAAGATCTCATTTTCTTCACTGGATGCAATAGTAACCAGGAGATCATAGCATCGTAGGTTTAGAACTAGAGCGTAGGGGTTAGCTAGTTCAAATTTCTCATTTTATGGATGAAGAAACTGGGGTTGAGAGATATTAAGTGACTTTCTCAGGGTCACTCAAGTAGTAAATGGGAGAGAAAGGATTTGAACCCAAGTCCTTTGACTCTGAATCCTTTGCTCTTCCACTGTAGACACCACAGTCTCATGTATGGTCTTTCTCAGTTCTTTCCGTTTACTTCTTGCTTGAGAGGGTCTATTCAATGTGCTAGAGGCCTTTCTCTGGACCTCATCTTATTTTGTAGATAGTAACAGAACAATTTGGCTGTTCATTTCTTATCCTTCACTCTGACCACTCGATCAACCCACCTCCTTTTTGGCCATACATGTGATAGATAGATGATGGAAAGGCTTTATGCCATTTCCCTAATGATTTCATCATTGACTTGCTGCAGCATCTATCATTCTTGCATATCTATTCATCTTTCCATTGCTCTTTGGGCCACAGATAGCTTTGATTTTCCAGAGGTTGTTATGTTCTGTGATTCATAGGCATATAGCGTTACTCTAGGAGTATTCATAATTTAAGTGATGGATTATTGCAGTAAGGCACTGTTTAGAATCATTAAAAGTGCAATACAATTTTCCAAATGTTGCCTCCCATACTTTCAGCTTCCTATTCTCTTCTGAGCTTAGTTGATTATGTGCAGTGCCTGTCCAATACAGATGTTTTGATGGACTCAAACTCAAAGGAATATTGATCTAATTGTACTCATAATCTGGGCAATTTGTTTTCATCATCCGCTTGGTTTTTCCTGTGTGGATTACTAAATAAATCTGCTTTTAGTGGTCATGTATCTGAATGAATGAATGCATAAATAAGTAGCAAGTGCTTAACATCTGTTGGGCGCTGTGCTAGGCACCAGAGATACAAACATAGGAAACAAAACAAACTGTCCTCAGGCAGTGAACATTCTCGTAGAAGAAGAAAACACATAAGGGGAAGATATGCAGTGGTGTGGTTTCTAATTGGCAAGTAAGTGATGTGGAGACCTGGTTCTGGGCAAGATAAGGCAGAATGTCACCAATAGAGACTAGGTTGGTTCCAGAGGCATTCTGCTGTTATGATGAGAGGGAGAGGAGAAGACTGTAGATGCTGACTGGAAATGACCGAGACAAGATGCCCTGAAATGTTCTGGAGCTTAATGCAGTCAGCCCCAAATCATATGTAAACAGAAGCACTTAGACAATTCTGCCTTCCATATGTAGTCCCACCACCATTTGAACTTTGCCTAGTACATCCTCCATGACACTAATAAACACCTTTGCTCACCTTTGACCAATGTATATCTCTGTTTTATACTTCACTTAATATTGATAGGGAATAGTTGAATAGTTGTTTCTGATTTTATTTATCAATGAATTTTGAATGATCTTACCATATATATATGGGAGACACCTATTGCATTTTGTGCTGCCAAATCAGATGCTTTTTATAATCTACAATGAACCCAGTGGGATCTTGTATTCTTTGTATTTTGTAGTCATTTGCATAACTATGAATATGTAATGTATGGTAGAAAATTGTCTGAGAAAACTGGCATTTTCCCTTCCATTGTTCTCATCAAGCATATTTGCATAGAGCATTCTCACAAAGATTATGAGTGGAGTAAGTCAGCATGTGAGTGGGTAGTTGCTGTTGTTATAAAATTAGTGATTATTTTTCCATTCTTTGAAATCTTCCCCATTTTGGAGTCTCTTGAAAATCAATCCCTGAGTGCCTTTAAAAATTGTGTGGCCTCCAACACAAGTTTACTGTACCTAACTATATTTTCTTGAGTGCCATTCCTCTCCAATAGCACATCAAGTACTGAGGTAGGAGCATTTAAATATGGTAGATCTATTGTAATAAATGACAAAAATACAACCCTGTAGCTATGCTAAAGAAATCTGTTCCATTTTACTTGTACTTGTATGCTCTTCCCAGTTTTATTTACAAATGCTTTTTAAATGACTTGGCTTTGTTAGATCTAGCAGCAAGCTAGTGAAGAATCTGAGATTTGGAAGGGCCTGTGCTCTTTAGGGCCAAGTAGAACAAGTTTGTTCCTGCTTCCAAAATTAGCTCTTCAGACACTTAAAGATAGCTATCATCTCCATTCTAAATTTCACTTCTTCAGGTTTAATATCCCTAATTCCTTCAACCAATCTTTGAATGGTAAGATCTCTAATCTTTTCACCATCCTGGATAACTTCTCTGTAGAACTTGGGTGTCTTAAGAGTCACCAAGTCTGTTCCTTTTAGTGAGATGAAGGTCCTCCACACCTCACCATCTTCCCTGCCACAGTATCTGATGGTCTTCCTAGGCCTTACCATCTCACCTGCCTAAATCCAAGTTTAATTTTCTTTCTACTATACCAAGCTGCCTCATGTAAGAGGATTAGGGTACAGGGAGGGATAAAAGAAAAAGAAGATTCCTGAGATATTTCTCCTCCTTAGAAATTATCTTGGTTATTCCAGCATAGCTTACTAACTGTGGACATAGATAAACATAGTAAAAAGAAAACTTATTTATCTCTGCCCTTCCACAAAGCTGTTATAGCTCAATCAATGAATTACTGTCTTGGTTAAGATAATTGTCAAATATGTATGCATACACATACATACATATAAATACATATATACCATTGAAATGTATTATAACATGGCAGAAAATTAGCAATTCAGACACATTTTCAGATGTGAAGGAATTGGGTCTTTAGTGAATCTAGGAGATTAAATTGGTGTTAAATATTTGCATTTTCCTGGGGATCAGCTGTAGTATCAGGAAAAAGAGGTGGATGTTGTTTCTTGTTTTTATTTTTTATTTTTGAGACTGAATTTCTCTGTCTTGCCCAGATAGGAAGTGCAGTGAGCACCACATGGTCCAACCCCACTGATGATTTGCAAGTAAGCTTGACCTGCTCTGTTTCCAACAGGAAATGGCCAGATCAGCCTACCTTCGGCAGCCTGGTGGCCTCTTGCTCCTGGGAGCTTACCATATTGATGCCATACTTAGTATAGACAATCAATCAGTTTTAGCCCGACTGCAACTCAGAACTACCAAACTCAAGTAATCCACCAAACTCAACCACCCCAGAAGCAGAGTATATACTCTGTAGTGTATACCACGATGCCTTATAAGGTGGGTTCTGGTTAGGAAGTACCTGAAGAATGGCAGTGGTTGAAAGGTGCAGTACTAGGCACCAAAGTACCAGGCAAAGGCAGTGGAAGAGCCCTGGCATTGAAGTCCAAAGATTTGTGTTAAATCTCAGCTCTGCATGTGGTGACCTTGGACAAGTTTTTTAACTTCTCAGGTCCTCCTCTGTTGATCCTCATGGTCTCAATGGTCCCCTCTGGCTATGAACATTCTTCTGTTTTGTAATATTTTTATTCATTTTGTTAAATGTTTCCCAATTACATATACTTTTTTAAAACATTTATTGTCTCCCTCTGTCTCCTCTCCCCGACTCTTGAGAATGCAAGCAGTATAATATTGATGTATGATATACATGAAGTCATGCAAAACATATTTCCATATTAGTCATGTTGCAAAAGAAAACATACACAAAAAACTCCAAGAAATATAAAAAAAGTTTTTTGAAAATGTGTACTTTAAACTGCACTCATTGTTCATCACTCATTCATCTCGCTGGAGGTGGATAGCATTTTTCAACATGCATCCTTTAGAATCATCTTAGGTCATTGTCTTGATGAGAGTAGTCAAGTTTTTCACAGTTGATCATTGTTACAGTGTTTTCCTGGTTCTTCTCACTTCGCTTTGCATCAGTTCATATGAGTCTTCCCAGGTTTTTCTGAAATCATCCTGCTTGTTATTTTTTAACACAATAGTACTCCATCACAATTATATACTACAGCTTGTTCAGCCATTTCCTTCAGCCATTCTCTTCAATTTCGAATTTTTTGCCATGATAAAAAGAGTTGCAATAAATATTTTTATGCATATAGATCCTTTTCCTTTTTTATTTCTAAATCTCTTTGGGACGTAGTTTTAGTGTTGCTAGGTCAAAAATGTAGTTTTATAGTCCTTTGGACATAGTTCTAAATTGTTCTCTGGAATGGTCAGACTGGGCCACAACTCCATCAGCAGTGCAAAATTTCCCAATTTTTCCATATCTCCTTCTGCATTTGTCATTTTCCTTTTCTGTCAACTGATCTGAGAGGTGTGAGACCTCTCAGAAAGTTGTTTTACTTTGCATTTTCTAACACATTGTTATTCAGAACATTTTTTCCCCATGTGGCTATGGATAGCTTTGTTTTTTTCTTCTGAAAATTGCATGTTCGTATATTCTTTGACAATTTATAAATTTGGATAATGGCTCTTATTTGTTTTTTTTTAATAAATTTGGCTCAGTTATGAAATATTTGAGAAAGGAAACTTTTATCAGAGAAACATTCTATAAGATTTTCCTCCCATGGTTTCCTGTTTTCCTTCTAATTTTGAGACATTAGTTTTGCTTGTGTAAAAACTTTATCATTTCATATATTCAGAATTATCTATTTTACTTCCTGTACCTTCTCTCTCTCTTGTTTGGTCATAAACTCTTTCCTTATCTGTAGACTTGATAGTATCAACTTTCATGTCTAAATCATTTATTTGTTTTGATCTTATAGTACATAGGGAAAAATGTTGGTCTATGCAAAGTTTCTTCAAAATTGCTTTCTAGTTTTTCCAGTAATTTTTGTCAAATTGTGAGTTCTTACCCTCAAAACTTAGATCTTTGATTTTATCAAACACAAGATTACTTTGGTCATTTAGTACTGTGATTATGAACCTAATCTATTCCACTGATCCATCACTCTATTTCTTAGCCAGGATCAGATTGTTTTCATGATTATTGCTTTGTAACATAGTTTGAAATCTGGTACTGCTAGGGCTGACTTCCTTCACACCTTTTGTTCTCCCAGGTGAATTTTGTGATTTTTTTTTTTTTGTAACTCTATAAAACAATTCGTTTGTAGTTTGGTATGGCACCGAATAAGTAAATTAATTTAGGTAGAATCTTCATTTTTATTATATTGGCTTGACCTGCACATGAGCAGTTGATAGTTTTACAGTTATTTATATCTGCCTTTATTTGTGTGAAAAGTATTTTGTAATTGTGCTTATATCATCCTTGGGTTGGATTGGCAGGTAGACTTCATAGTATTTTATATTGCCTGCAGTTATTTTAAATGGAATTTTTCTTTCTATCTCTTCTTGATTGGTTTTTTGAAAGTATTTAGAAATGCTGATGATTTATGTAGGTTTATTTTATATCCTGTAACTTTGCTGAACTTGGTAATTGCATGATCTTCACTGTGGCTCCAGGATATTTGAATGTTTTTTCCCCTGGCTACTTGACGTAGTTTCTGTTTGACATAGGAGTTCTAGAATTTGGCTATAGTATTTACCCTGAGAGTTTTCATTTTGGGATCTCTTTCAGAATCAATGGATTCTTTCCAGATTAATTTTACCCTATGGTTCTGGAATATGGGGGCAGTTTTTCTTTATAATTTCTTAAAATGTGATTTCTAGTCTCCTTCTTTGATCATGGCTTTCAGGTAATCCAATAATTCTTAAATTATCTCTTCTTGGCTTGCTTTCCAAGTCAGTTGTTTTTCTGATGAAGTATTTCATATTTCTTCCTTTTTTTCATTCTTTTGACTTTGTTTTATTGTTTCTTGATGTCTCATTGAGTCATTAGTTTCCACTTACCTAATTCTTATTTTTAAGGAATTATTTTCTTCAGTGAGCTTTTGAAGTCAATTTTCTTTTTCCATTTGGCAAATTCTGCTTTTTAAAAAGTTATTTTCATCAATGAAGTTTTGTACCTCTTTCTCCATTTGACTAGTTCTGATTTTTAAGGTATTATTTTCTTCACTATTTTTGTGCCTCTTTTACCAAGCTGTTAATTGTCTTTTTTGTGATTTTCTTGTATTACTTTCATTTTTTACTCAGTTTTTCCTCTACCACACCATTTCATTTTTTTTCCCTTTGAATCATTTCTTGTAGTTGTTTTGTCATCATTGTTTTCTGATTGTATATCTTAATTCTCCCTGTCACCCCAGTAGCTTTTTATGGTTAGGTTCTTATTTTGTTGTTTGATCATTTTTCCAGCCTATTTCTTGACTTTGAACTTTATTAAATTTGGGCTCTATGCTTGGTGTGGAAGTGGGGTGGTAGATGAGGGGCAGTCCAAAGCTAGAAGCTTTTTCATGCTGCTATTTTCAGAGCTAGTTCTGGGAGCTTGGAAGTTTTCAGTGCTACCAAGGTAGTGTGATTTGGGAATTGGTGTGATCACTACCCTCCTGCTCTAAGCTCTGATCCTTTGATTAGATCTGATCCCCTGATCCAGGAAGGGCCCCAATCCCTTGGGATTTCAATCAATACTGTTCCTCAGGACCCCTGCTCCATTGTGACCAAAAGTTCACCTTTCTACCCTTGAACTTTGATCCACAAGTGGGTATGGAGTTAACAAACTGTATCTAGTCCTGCATCCATGCTACCACAGAGTCCATTTTCCTGATCATTTACTGACTCCCCTTACCATCTCTGTCTTGAGAGTTCCCAGAGCTGCTGCTGCTTCTGTTGCCATCATTTAGTCCAACCACAGCTTTTGTGTCCACATGGGCTTCAGGTCAACCTCTCCTTCCAACCTCCTAAGTTGTCTTTGGCTGAAAGAATATCTCACCCTGACCTTTTGTTGACCTTGCCTCTCCAAATTTCAAGTTGAGGCATTATTTTAAAGTTGTTTGGAGGGGAGTGCTGGAAGAGCTTGGCTGAGTGTTTCCTCCGTTCTGCTACCTTGGCTCCACCCACTCTGAACATTCTGTGGTTATGCGTTTCAGCTTTAGACACTAGTCTTGGTTCAGCTGGCAAAGTGGAAAACCACTCTGAGACAGCTTTTCCTCTTTGAGACTAATTAGGATTTTATTGTGTGCTTTCACGTAGTGCAAATCTTATTTCTAAAATAGAACTAAGTCCATGCAATAAAACCCTGCTAAAATATGGTTATCATGTAAAATATTTGTCCCTGTCCCACAGCTGCAGTCTGCAGTATGAGAAAGGAATTTCACTGTATAGCTAAACTTTTTTTTTAATTTTCACTTATAGAAGTCTGTACAGATTAGAACTGAAGCTGGACCCCGACTCTATCTTGACCCACCTCCCGACTTTGCTGAGGATTTTGAAAGAAATCAGCAAGTGAACATCAAGACAAAGGATTTTCCTCGGGATTTTTCCCAGGTATGAATGTGCCATGCTGTGAAACTAATGGCCAGGCTTAGATAATCGTAATAATGGTAGCTCACATTTTTATAGTGCTTTAAGGTTTAGGTATTGGGTTTAAATCATGAAGTTCTTACTCTGATAATGACATAGGAAAGCTTTTGACTAACTAGAAGAATTTTAGACTTCTGACTTCCCACCTATAATACTTTTGTCTTTCCTGATTGCCATCTCATTTTGTGAATGTCACATTGTACTCGCATTGCCATCCTTAGTCTTTGGCACTTTATAATCTTCCCTTAGAGGTATCTTTGTACTTTTGTCATGTACTGTACAAAGCTGAGTTCAAGGGCTATCTCCTATCCAAGGGCCTATCCTGATCCTCCTGCTCCTAGAGTCTTCTCCTAGGAAACTACTTTGTTTTCTATTCTGAATAGATAATTTATATTTACTTTTCTTGTAGGCATCATTTCTTCCCAGGAGAACTTAAGCTTTTTGAGAGCAGGGACTGTTTCATTTTAGTCTCTGTATCCTTGGCTCTTAGAACCATACCTGGCACATAGTAGGTGATTCATAAATGCTTTTTCTATCGATTATCAAGCATTGATTAAGAACCTACCATAGGGTCATTGCATTATGGTTTAGAGTTGGAAAGGACCTTCTAGCCAAACCCTCTCCATTTTTGAATTGGGGAAATTGAGGCCCACAGAGGTTAACTTGGACCCAAAAGGTGACTAAGTTGAAGAGATGAACCCGTAGGTGCCCAAGTTTACACAGGTAATAAGTGGCAGAGCCATTTGAACTCAGGTTTTATGACTCCAGATCCAACTGCATCAACCAGGCACATTCATTGTAGAATTCATGAAAAGTAGTAGATACAAAAGCTAAGTTAGTGAGCCATGGTAGCTCAAATTCAAGTTCTTTAATTTAGGAAGTGGTGACATTTCCCTTACTAGCATTCTCTCAACCATATTGTACATTATGTATATTTTATGGTCTCACAAGTATAGTAAAATCCTGTCTTAACATAATAACATTGTAGACAAAATGTTGATTTCATGAAATGAACCTGACTAGAAAAAAAGATTTAAATAATATTTGAGTATTGCATGTAATTAAAATTGTTATGATAGTAAAAATTCCAACAAAAATGAACAATCAAATAAATAGACTAAATTAGAAATAAAATCACACGTAAAAGTATAAACCCCATGCTATTTGCATTTTGATAGCAGGAAAAAATAAATTTTAAGAAAATAGCATCTTCTTTTCTCTGTTCCCTTCCAATGTATTTCTGTTTATTTACTTGTACAGTTTTGCTGGTGTTATTACTTCTATTATCTAGGCATCATAATATAGATTGCAGCTCTGAATCTGCTTTTCTCTTCATCATTTCAAAGAAGTTTATCCATATTTCTTTGCAGTCTTCATATTTGTCATTTTTTATGACATAGTAATATTCTATTACGATGATACATCAAACTTTATTCAGCCACTTAGCAAATCATTAATTGTATGAATTATTCCCAGACAACATTGTTTACTGATGAAGCCTCTATGAATTTTTTATATAAATCCGTTTAATTCAACAAATATTTACCTAATGATTGCTCTATTCAAGACACTGTGCTAGATACTGTTTATACTAAGACAAAAACAGAAAAGTCTCTGTCCTCAAAGAGCCTGGGTTCTTAGAGGGAAGCAACAGGTACAAAGATAAGAAAATGCAAGATAATTTAGGTTGGAAGACAGTGACAGAAGCTGAGAATGCTGAGTCCTGAGGGCAGGGAAGGATTCCAGGTGTGAACAATGGCCTGTTTGAAAGTATGGAAATGGCATGTTAAGTTCAGGGAACAACCATGTTGATTCGTGAGTCCAGTTTGGCTAGAATGTATAATACATGAGGGGAGTAATAGGAAATAATGTTTTCTAGATAGATTGAAGCAAGATTGTGGAGGACCTCAAATGCCATTATCTGATCTTAACCTCTTGTCTTTGCATTTGCTCAATCCCTCCTAGAAGTATAGCTCATTTACTGCAGCCTCCAGCCACTCCACCCTCCCTTTATTCTCAAGCCACCCTTAGTCCTGCTCTGAGCCCATTTTCCTCTGTTTAAAGTCTTAGTGCTATATTTAAACAGTTCAACTAGGATAGAGACTTTGGAGACTCCCTTGCTTGAGGAATGAGAGAGGAATGATGGCCCAGCAAAAGAAACAGAGGAATCTTCAGGACAGTACATTTCAATGTCCATTATCATGAAATCCATTGTCCCCTTGTCCAGTTACCACTGATCCCTTTTCAGATTCAAGCCTTGGATTACCCTACCACCTGTTTCCTTCTCTACTTCTACTCGAGTACTGTTGAGTGCTCCTGAAGGAAATCACATAGCCCTGCTGCTTGGGTGCTCTACCAGTTTACATGATAGAATTCTAACTGAGGCCCTCCGTAACACACTTCAGTCCTTTTTACTCATTCCTTTCCATATATTATGTTTCAGACCTTCTCTTTTCTCAAGCTACCTGTGTCCCATCCACTCCCAGAGGAGAGTACCTTGGCTCACATTTAGCTCAGAAAATCAAAGTTGTCTTTCATTAGCTTCCCCCCAAATCCTACACCTCAGGTCTCTTTGACATCCTCCCCCATTATTCTCTTCTTATTTGTTCTTATCTCAGAGAAAAGCCTTCCTGTCATGGCTAATCCCCTTCTTGTTCCCTTGATCTTACCCCCTTCCTTTCTCCTCCTTCTCTTTATAATCTTCAGTCTCTAGCCACTGGCTTCTTTCCTGCAGTTTTCAAATGTGCCCAGATCTGTCCTATCCTTAAAAAAATCTTTACTTAACTTTGACATCCCCTCAAGCTAATGTCCTCTACCTTTCCTTTATCCTGCCATACTCCAAGAAAAAAAGCCATCTGTAGCATTGTCTTCACTTCCTCAGATCCCCCTCACTTTTTAACCCCTTCTCATCTCATATTCATTTCTACTATGTATCTCACTGTACACTCTACAAAATCATCCACTGATGTCTTCATTGCGAAGTTGAGTTGTCTTTTCTCTGAGCCTCTTTGTCCTCTTTGTAGCATTTGACAATGATGCTCACTCCTTCTTCCTCAACACCCTCTCTTCCATGAGTGATCGTGACCCTGCTCTCTTTTACTCTTACCTGTCTAACCATTCCTTCTCAGTCTTGTTTGATAGGTTACCATCCATGTCCCATTTCCTAACTCTGGGGGTTCCCCAAAGCTTCATCCTGGACCCTCTTCACTTCTCTTTCTACATTCTATTTTGGTGATCAATCTCATTAGCCCCGATAGATGCTCCTCTCTCTATGCTGTTGACTCCTAAATCTATGTATCTAGTTCTCTTCTCTCTTCTGATCTCCAGTCCTCTCTCACCAACTGCCGGTTGTATGTATTCATCCAGAAATCCCATAGACTTCTCAAACCCAGCATGTCCAAAACAGCACTCAGGCTCATGGATATAGAAGTGAAAGGGACCTCAGAGGCCATCCACTGTAACCCTCATTGAATTTATATATTTATATTGTCTGCATTGAAGGCTTGATAGAGGTCAAGAGAGGGACCTTTCAGGAGGTATAACAGAGAAATGTCATTGAAGAATAGCAGATTGGTGTGCAGTGGTGAGGACCCATTTGAGGTAGCACATATGTGGTAAATAGTATTGCTTTTCTTATTAATAGGATAAAGCTTATCCTTACTTAAAACTGTAGCATTGAGACAACTGATATGTAGCATTGAGTCAAATGATATGATCAGTTTTGAAACTCTAATTATATAATGACAGCCTAGTCTCCAAAACGCCTAAGCACTATTTGTAGTGCCACTGGTACTGTAATAGCATTCCTGTTTTCATCCCTGCAGGTCTGATAATATTGTGTTTTATCATTTTAAACTATTTTTATCAATTTGATGGGCTTAACATAGCACTGAAATTATTTTATCACATGTTCTTTTATTAAAATTTGAAGAATTTTTCAAGTGGTTATTAGCAATTTGTTTCCTAATTTGTGGATTGCATGGTTATATCCATTTGCCATTTATACATTTGAAGAATGGAAAATACGTTTAAAAATTTTGTATCAGTTCTATATGTATTCTGGACATAGAGTTTTTATCAACTATATTAATACAAAGATTTTTTCCCCCTCAGTGTCATCAGTGGACAGAGCATTTTACTTGGAGTCAGGAGGTCCTAAGTTCAGATCTAACCTCAGAAACTTAATAGCTCTGTGATGCTGGAAGTCACTTAATCTCTCTATGCCTCAGTTTTCTCATCTGTAAAAGGAGAATGATAATAGTAGAACCTAAACTCCCAACATTTTTGTGAGGATAAAATCATGTTTGTAAAGTTTTTTTCCAAACATTAAGGTCTTATGCAAAATACTATTATTGGTAGTAGTAAAAACAATAATAAAATATAATTTCAATAATTTTATTTATAGTACATCTTAAAGTCTGAGAGGACAGGCCTCCTTTTTGTAGTTCCACTTGCTATCTTGCCCAATTATTTTTCTGTGTAAATTTTGTTATTTTTTATATTTTTGGAGTAGTAGATAGAAATTTTCACCTTGAAGTTAGGAAAACCTGAGTTCAGATCCTGCTTCTAATCCTTATCGGTTGTGTGTACAAGGACAAGTTACTTAATCTCTCAGTGTCAACAGGCAGTTCTTAAAAACTAGAAGTTACAAAGAAGTTGCCATTTTGCATTAGTGGAGGGATTTCCCATACTGGGAATTCCTTACCTCAATGAAATCACAATTTTGGGGTAGATCTGAGTGGAGGCATTATATACATAAACTCTATTAGGCAGCTTATTAATAATTTAATTGGTATTACAATGTATCTTCAAATTAATGTGGGATATATTTAATTTATTTTGGTTTGACATAGCTATGAGTATGGGATAGCCTTCCTGATTATTTAGTCCTTCATTTATTTCTATCAAAATCACTTTATAGTTGTCTTCATATATCTCTTGTTTAAATGTTGATATATTTTGTCATTATTATAAATTATATTTCTTTTTCTATCAATTTTCCTAGTTTTTATTTGTGGTATATAAAAATACAGGTATTTTTATAGATTTATGTTATATGTTGTCACATTTCTTAACTAAACTTCTTAGATTTTCTAAATAAATAATAAGATCATCTGCAAGTAGAGATATTTTAACTTCTTCTTTGTCCCTTAATCTTTTTTTTTCCATCCCGTATTCATAGAGATCAGATTTCGGTTGAGCTCTGGCCTTTTCATCAGGAAAGTCTGGAAATCCTTTGTTTCATTGAATGTCCATCTCCTTCCCTGAAATATTATGCTCAGCTTTGCTGGGTAATTGATCCTTGGTTGTAGTCCCAGCTCCTTTGCCTTATGGAATATTGTATTCCAAACCCTCTGATCTTTTAATGTAGAAGCTGCAAGGTCCTGTGTGATCCTGACTGTAGCTCCTTGATATTTCAATTGTTTCTTTCTGACTGCCTGCAGTATTTTCTCCTTCACTTGATATTTCTGGGATTTGGCAATGATATTCCTTGATGTTTTTAGTTTGCGATACCTTTCAGGAGGTGAACAGTGAATTCTTTTGATGACTATTTTGCCCTCTGGATCTAGGACTTCTGGGCAGTTTGCCTTGATGATTTCTTGGAAGATATTGTCCAGGCTTTTTTTTTCATCATGGCTTTCTGGTAGACCCATAATTCTTAGATTTTCTCTTCTAGATCTATTTGTTTTTCCAATTTGAAATTTTGGTCATTTGTTTTTCCAATTAGATATTTTACATTTTCATCTATCTTTTCATTCTTCAGATTCTGTTTGATTGATTCTTGATGTCTCATTAGCTTGATGAGTCATTAGCTTCTACTTGCCCTATTCTAATTTTTATCAAATTGTTTTCTTCAGTTAACTTTTGCATCTCATTTTCCATCTGTCCAATTGTTCCTTTTAAGGAGTTATTTTCACCAGTTAGGTTTTGTACTTCCTTTTCCATTTGTCCAATTTTCCTTTTTAAGAAGCTGTTCTCTTCAGTGAATTCTTTTTTTCATATTTTTAAAATCATTGGCCAGTTTTTCTTCTATTTCTCTAATTTGGCTTTTAAAATTCTTCTTCAGTTCTTCCAAGAATGCTATCTGGGCTTGAGACCAGTTCATATGCCCTTCTGAAGTTTCAGATGGGAGTACAGTCTCAATGCTGACCTCTTTGGTATTCATGTTTTGGTCCTTGTCCCCATAGAAGGATTCTATGGTCTTTTCTTTTCTGCTTTGCTCATGATGATCACTCTTTTCCTGGCTTTTAAAGCAAATCTCTGCTTTTGGGGCACAAAGGATTCTGTCCCACAGTTCTTATGCCTTGAACTTGAGGCTTTGTGTGTTGTGGCCTCTGGTTTTTTCAGCTAAAAGCTAAAATGCTGCAGCTTACCTGGTGCTGAGCTGAGTAGTGTTGGAAAGCAGAGGCCAGGTGAAGTCTTTCTGGGTTTCTCCAGAGTTACCCTGGAGCTAGTTGCTTTAAGTGTGGGAGAGGGGTGGTCTGGCCACAAGAGGTCTCCTCTCCTGAGCTAGAGCATAAGCAAGTTCAGTTGTTGATGATTCTGTCTGCGCTAGTGTCTTCCCAATTCCCCTGGGGTGCTAAGCCATGTCTGGGATCCTAGTGTTGGTGGTTGTGGGCCCCACCTCCCTGGGGCTCAGAATTTCCTCCCAGTTTGCTGAGGTGGGACAGTCTAGCACAGCTCTGGTCCTGTGCTGGTCCCCTTCAGCCACAGCAAGAGGGACCCTCCTTGGTGATTTTCCTAGCCTCATGGGCTAAAAGACTGTTTACCCCTTTGGCTGATCCCACTTTTCCAGGATTTTTCCTGGGGAGATATTCTCTGAGCTCTTCAAGGTCAACAAGGGAAGGAAGATAGCAAGTACCAATCACTCCACGATCTTGGCTTCTGGAAGTTCCTCCTCTAGAGCTCAGATTTCTAAAACTTACTTAAATGGTGTTGTGGATTTAGAGATGGAATGTTCCTATAGATCATGCAATCCAAGTCCCTTATATTATGCCTGAGGTAACTGACTTGTACAAGGTCACAGGAGTTCTTAATGACAAAGCCAACATTCAAGCCCAGGTTGTCTGACTCCCAGTCCATCTGTACAGTTGTCATGGCATATCCCTGCATCCCACCGTTTTGGATAGAATTGCCTTTTATGATCCTTCATTGAATATAGTACTGGTTTTTGGTTTCAAATAACATTTTCTAATTTAAAGCAAAATCCTTATCCCTAAACATTTTAGTATAAGTGGGGTTGTATTTTATCAAAGACATTTTTACAGTGATATATGTGTGATTTTTTTATTAATGACATGATTTATTATACAGATGATTTTTCTAATATTGAACCTTTCCTATATTCCTGGTAACAGTCCTCCATGAATAGAGTGAATAATTTTTTGATACCTTAATGTATTATTCGCCATTGTTTTATTTAGTAGTTATGTGCATCAATATTAATGAATGATAATAGCCTTTCATCTTTTTTTATCTGCCTTTTCCTTGCCAAATTTCATGATCAAAACTTTATTAGCCTCAGAGAAAGAACTGTACAGGTTACTACTGAATTTTGATATGATCTTTTCTTGAGATTCCTGAGCTGCCCTCAGTTTATCTTTTAACATCTTACATTTATCTCTGTTCTAGTTAATTTTACCTTGAGAAATTTCTTGCATTTCAGTACTTGTTTTAGTGTATCTTTATTCTGATGATTTTTCTGATTATGTGATCTTTTTTGAGGGGATAGAGGTCTCATTAAACTTGCTCTTTGCTTTTTTGGTGATTTTTAATTTTTTTGTAGGAATTTTGGACAGTTTTGTTCCTTTTTTGAGAGAGAATGAGAAATCAATTCAACAAACATTTTTAGTCACTTCTTTTGTATAAGATCCTGCCCTAGACTCAGCAGATAACAAAGACAAAAATAAATCAACCTTGCCCTCAAGGGGTCTGTATTCTATTTCAAATTTCCTATTCCATCATCTTCTCAGATGCCCATTTACATAATTGTTATATTATTCGTAGAGGAAAAACAGCATATTTTTTCTCATTGTTCAAATCAAAATTTTTAGTGTAATTTTTTTTTCATTGAAACTCTATAACCCCTGTCACTGCCCTGTGGTTCACAGGAAAGAAAACTAGATTTGGATACCAAAGACCTAGATTTGAATTTCTAAGATTAATTGCCAGTTTCCATTTTGAAGGGAGGATAACACTACCTTTTTCATGGAATAATCTAATGACTTTGTTTCCTAACACATTCCATAAAAGTGTTTTTTAAATTTAAAAGAATTTTACTTAAAATTCTTTGCCATCACAAAAAGACTATAATAGAAGTATGTTTTACATTATGTTTGATAACCTACCTCCTTCACATCATAAACAAAACCACTAGCTTTTTTACTTAAATCAGATTGTACCCTTGTTAGTCACAATTCATTTCAAATAGAGCACTGGTTTTCCATGGTTTGGGAGTCAGGTTTAATCAAGCTCAGTCTTGTTAAACCAACTCAACACAAGTCTTACAAATCATATATCCCTTTAGGGAGACACAGTCCGGTAAATAAGAAGTGTCAAACATGACTGTGACCAACAACACTCCTCAGTGGCCCCTGAACCAGAGTAAGATGTAATTGGGAATTTTTTTTAACAAAATTAATGAAAATTCAACAGAACGTAGATAATGTTAACATGTGGCTTTCTAATTAAAATGTAATTGGGAAGTTTTCAACAAAATTAATAAAACTGCAACAGAACATTGATAATGTTAACATGTGGTTTTCAATATCTAGCACGCAGGGATCCTTATGTATGGTATAGTGGGCCCTGTTTCTAGTTGAATTTGATATTATTGCTGTAAATCACTGCAGATAGGAATGAGAACAGCCATAAAAACTGTCTTCCAGGTCCTCCATATGGGCCTAAGGCTTTCTTTTATTTATACTTTATTGTGCTGTACCTAGAGCTGTTAGGATGGCAGCTGCTTCTTTGTCCTTCTTGCTGCTTTTGTCTATGCTTCATTTCTGGAGAGCTTGGATTCTCCTAGTCTATGTATGGCCACCCCTTTCCTACCCTTAGAGAGTAGTTAAGAACTCTTTGTGGGAGGTTAAAAAAAAGAAGAAATAGTATTAAGAGACTATAGCCATCTTGTGGCCCAACCCATAGGTCTTAGTTTTCTCTACTCTTCCCTAGCAGGAAAAAAGCAGCCTCCATCCCCACCCTCCCAATTTCTTTCTTTACTCAGATTCTGTCCTCAATTTCAATTCATTCCAATTTACTTACTTTGTATGTGAGAGTCAGTATGACCTGCATCTAGTTCCTACCCCTGTGTGATTTTCTCCCTTAATTTCATTTTTCCTAAATGACCTTCTCAGACTAAGATGCAGAACAGTTGCCTATTTGCTTGTTGAATGGATTTGAATTTAAATAAAAAGATTGTTTGGAAAGCCTTGAGTGTCAAGCTGAGTGTTTTGTATTTTATCTAATAGGCACTAGTGAGTCACTGAATGTTTCTAAATAGGAGAGGGGCATGTTCATGCCTGTACTTATAGAAAGATGGTTTTGGCTGCCTGTGAAAGATAGATTAGAGAGGGAAGAATAAAGAGGCAGAGAGAAATTATAATTATAGAAGTGAGGAGGGCCCAAGGTAGGATGGAAGAGAAGAAGACAGATAGGAAGGTTACCATCCTGGTGAAACTGACAGCCCCTGTCCACTGGTGTGATGTGGGCAGAGAGCAAGGGAGACAGGTCAAGACTGTTTTAGACAGAAAATGAGGAAAAAAATTTTTGTGACTAGTATCTCTGGTAAATTCCTCATTTCTCAAATATATAGAGAACTGAGTCAAATTTATAAAAGTACATGTCATTCCCCAATTGAAAAATGGTGAAAGGATATGAACAGACAGTTTTCAGACAAAGAAATCAAGGCTACATATGAAAAAATGCTCTAAATCACTATTCATCAGAGAAATGTAAATTAAATTAAAACAACTCTGAGGTACCACCTCAAAACTGGAACACTAATGCACCATTAGTGGAGTTGTGAACTGATCCAACCATTCTGAAGAGCAATTTGGAACTATGCCCAAATAGCTATAAAACTGAGCATACCCTTTGATCCAGCAATACCATTGCTTGGTTTATATCCCAAAAACATCCAAAAGGGGGGAAAGGATATATTTGTACAAAAAATCTTTTAGCAGTTCTTTTTGTGGTTGCTAAGACTCAGAAATCAAGGGGATGCCCATCATTTGGGGAATGATTAAACAATATGTGATTGTTTGGTATATGATTGTAATGGAATATTATTATGCTATAGGATATGATGAGCAGGATGATTTCAGAAAAACCTGGAAAGAGTTATATGAACTGATGGATAGTGAAGTGAACAGAACCAGGAGAATATTGTATATAGTAACAGCAATATCGTTTAATGAAAGACTGTGAATGATTTGGCTATTCTCAGTAATACAGTAATACAAGACAATCTCAAAGGACTAATGATGAAGCATGCTATCTGTTTGCAGAGAAAGAACTGATATTGTTTGAATTCAGACTTAAGCGTTCTATTTTTCACTTTCTTTCATTTTTTCCTTTGAGTCTTCTTATACAAAATGAATAATGTGGAAACGTTTTATATAATTGCACATGTATTACTGATTGCTTACCGTTTCAGGGAGAAGGAAGGGAGAGATAAAATTTGGAACTCAAAACTTTAAATAAAATTATTTAAAAAAAATTTTTTTTTAAAAGATGGCTTTAGAACCTTTGGGAGTGGAGTATTGTGGCAGCAGAAACAGCTCTTGGAAGAGAGCATTCTGTCAGAATTCTTTTGTGCACGTGCTGTAGATTGGTCTCACTGCAAAGCTCCAACAGCTTGAGTTTCTTGACTTTTAATACCTGCTCATTTTTCCGTCTGTCTTGAGGGGGTGCTAGTCAGCTTTCCTTGGAGAGTTATTAAGGGCTTTTCTTCCCTGCTAAATGAAAGTATAAAATGGCAAAGCTTTCTTTTAGTGAAGGCAGAGCCTTTATTAGAAATGTTTTTTGCATTTAGCTAAGTGTTCTCAGCAATTGCTATTGCAAGTATTTCCTGAAATGGAAGAAAGAAATGCTCTTCAGCATAGGAACACATTTGTCATTTTAACCCTTTATGATTCAAAGATAGTGAGATTTTTTTCTACTGCTTTGGCTGTATTTTTATTGTTGGTAAAAGTTTGGACAACTTGGTCAAATTCTAGCATTTTTTAATTTGCTTTATTTCTTTACTTGTATTTTGAATTTGTATTACATTTTCCTTTGAGATGCAGTTTTTTAAAAAAATAGATATAATGGTCTTCTTTCTCTCTGTTTCTCACACACAAAACTCCATCTCCTCTTTCCATGTCTTTACACTTTACACCCCACACCTAGGATACTTTCCCTCCTTACCTCTGCTTCATAGAATCCCTCTTCCTTCAAGATGCAGCTTAAACATCACCTTCTGAGTGAAATCTTTCCTCATTCTCACCAAATGTTAATTCTCTCTCTTTCCCAAACTACATTGTATTTACCTTTTTTGTATTTATTTACATTTATTGTCTTTATATTTATTCTCTCTTTTCTTTCTTTCTCTCTGCATGTGTATTCCTATGCACACATATAGACATATGCTCCTTGTCTCTTGGTTAGAATATCATTTCCTTGAGTGTAGATATTGTTTCATAGTCTTATATTTTCATTCTTTGTTGTTAGTAGACTGGTTGATCCATAGTAGATACTTAATAAGTCCTTGGTGATTGATTGATGGCTTAATCATTTCTCACAGTCATCTTGTCACCCAATCAACAAACACGTAGTAGTAATAGACACTTAAAACAGTTCTGAGGATATGAAAACACAAAAGAGTTATTAAAATAAATAAAAAGTGCTTCTGGGAGGAGTTAGATTGGGGAAGCACTAGCAGTGGGGGAATCAGGAAATGCTTCATATAGGATGTGGTACTTGAGCTGCATTTTGAAGGAAACTAGATCTCCTAAAAGGAAGAAGTGAGAAGGGATTAAATACCAGGCATGGTGGAGAGCTTGTCCAAAGGCAGGAAGAGAGGAGATGAAATGTAGTATGTGAGGAGAAGGAAGGTCCGTAATACATAGTCAATCTGAAAAGGTAGGCGACAGCCAGATGGTGAAGGATTTTAGATGCCAGAGCAGATAACATTACTGTATTACTATACTTATTGTACAGCTGGGGCAATTAAATCATGCATAACAGAGCAGCTTGAGTATTGGCCTTGGAATCTGAGGACCTGGGTATAAATCTAAGCAGGGGAAACCTGGTACAGGAGAAAGAATGCTGTATCTTCTGACTCCAAAGTCCAAGGACTTGGGCTTTGACCCTTTCACTGACTAATTGTGTGACCTTGGGCAAGTCACTTAAACTCTTTGGACCTCATCTTCCTGAAGTGTCACAGTTAGATTAGATAATCCATCTCTAAACCACTTCCCACCTCTTTGACTTTGAGCACATCATATCCCTTTTCTAAGCTTCAGTTTCTGCATCTATAAAATGCTGCATTGAACTAAACTATTTCTGATGTTCCTTCCAACCCACAGTAGAGTTGAAGATTGTTGAGAGCAGAGTCTGCTTGTTTTTGTCTTTGTAACCTCACCACATTGCATAGTGCCTGGTACAGAGTAGGTGCTTAACAAACATTTGTTAAATTATTGAAAACATAAAGACTGGAAATAATGTCCCCAAATCACAGTGAATCAGGTCTATAACCCAAGACTGCTTGCTCCTATTTTAGCGGATTACTTTCTGTTGGTTTGTTCATTGTGACCAGTCATTCTGAGTTAGCATATTGCTTTGCCTGTATAAAAGATTGACCTGCAGGTAATCATTTTCACCCAGTATTTCTGGTTTCTTTTGTTAATAAAAAATGAAGATGAGCTCTATACTATATAGAAAATGAGAGAATGATTTAGATCAGGTTTTAGGAGGTCCCTCCTGGAAAAGAGAGTTAGTAAGCTCTAAAATGAGTTACGAAAGAAAGTGTTGAGATATCCCCTTCAAAAAACTTTAAAAGAAGATTGATTTTCATCCATGCTGGATGATTTAAGTGCATTGTGTCAAAAAGTAATCAGAACAAGACAGATTAGATTTGTCTAATCTGATATATAATCTAATCTAAGTTACAAAGTTACTCAAGGTCCCTTTCATCTCTGAGATTATATAAAATTGAAGAAAATACATTTTTTATCTGTCTTGTTCTTAAGCAAACATGTAATAAAGCACTATATACTAGAAACTGTGCTGAGTTCTGGGGATAGAGAAAATAAAAACAGAACCAGTCCCTGCCCTCAGAGAGCTTACATTCTAATGGGAGAAACAGAATTTATGAATCTGAACATATAAGATCAATATAGACTAGATTGAAGGAGCTTGAGAAGACAGCACCAGTAGCTGGGGAGACTTTGTCAGAAGGCCTTCTGGAGGAGGTGGCCCTTGAACAGGATCTAAAAGGAAGCAGGAATTCTGAAGGTTGGAGGTTCAGAGAGAGCATCCCCAGTGAAAAGATATGGTGACAGGGGTTGGAGTGTGGAACACAAGGAACAACAGATAGGCCTGGCTAGATTATAGAGTACATGGAGAGTGTAAGGAGAGGCTAGGTTGTGAAGAGCCTGGAATGCCAAACAAAGGACTTTGTATTCATCCTGGAGGTAATAGGAAGCTGCTGGGGTACTGGTGGAGCGAGGTCACACTTTAGGAAAGGCTCTTAGGCAACTGCAATGGGATAACTGGGGCCTCAGATTAGAGTTTAGATTGGACTGGGGAGAGAGTTAAGATGGGGGACCAATTCGAAGCATTTGAAGTAGTCCGAGTGAGAGGTGAGGAGGACCTGAATGTGGGATTGGCTTTGAGAGAGAAAAAAAGATATGTTAGGGATATTGTTGAGAAAGGAATAATAAGATTTGACAACTAATTAGGTTGAGAGCTGAATGAGCGAGGATAACACTGAGGTGCCAGATCTGAGTGACTGGAAGATGGTAGTTCCCTCAACAGTTATGAATCTAGAATTAATAGGTAAAATAATGTCTTACCACCTCCAACCTTTCCCCTCTTGCACAAGCTTCTATATATATGGTTCTGAAAATACCATTTTACTATTTTAATACTTTTTTTAGTTTTAAAAGGAATTGAGAGTGGAATAAAAGTCTGTAAACCACTGTTCCCTATTCATATTTGCTCCTTTGCTCATGGTTTTACCCATTTCTGAAGTGGGCTACTTCCCACCCAGCCTCATCTCTATCGGTGGAGTTACTCCTGTGAATGAAAGGATTCTTCCCATGGAAATCCTTTTCTTCTTTCAGTGTCCAATACTGGTGCCATCTTTTCCATAAACACTTTCCTGATCTGATCTTCCTTCCTATAGCTGAAAATAATCTCTTCCTCCTCCAGATTTTCATTTGGATTTCGTATCTCTTTGTAGATATTTGCATATATAGTTTGTCCCACCTATTATAAAACTACTTGAAGGCAATTGTTATTCAGTTTCAGTCCTGTCTGACTCTTTGTGACTCCATTTTAGGTTTTCTTGGTAAAGATAACTAGAGTAGTTTACCATTTCCTTCTCCAGCTAATTTTATAGATGAAGAAACTAGGACAAACAGGGTTAAGTGATTTGCCTAGGATTCCAAAGCTGCTAAGTGTCTGAGGCCATATTTGAACTCAGGAAGATGTCTTCCTGACTCAAGACCCAGCACTCTTTTCTGCTCACCACCTAGGTGCCCTATTTGAAGGGAGAGATGTATTTTATTTTATCTTTTCATTCCCAGTACCTAAGAATTGGCCTTAGAGTATTCAGACATGCCTTTTACAGATACTGTTACCCTTAACACTTACAGATTTATGTTCTGATCTCAGGCAACCTTCTAAGAGAGTTTCAGGTCTGCATCAGTGGACAGAGATTGTACATATTAGCACTTCATAAATATTTTTTTGAATTTAATCAGTTAATAAATATTCTAATTTAATTTAAAGGCATAAAAAAGTGTTATTATCATCCCCTCCCTCCTGTAGGAGGCAGGCCGACCAAAAAAATCACTCCCAATTTAGAGTTAAAACCTTATATAGTCTTTACAAGTATATGATCAAGTGGTTTTCTCCAAGACTAAATTAATATTTAGTTTATGCCTTTCATCTGAGAATCTCAAAATACTCAGTAAAAATTGGATGAGATACTAATAATGTGTAGAACCTTATTTAGTGTGTCATCTATTACTTAGTCAAGAAAAGATACTTTAGTAACTAAGTAACTATCTCACCTCTCAAAGGCCCAGCTTATATTTTTTGGATACACACTATCTTGCATTTTCATGACACGTGCATCTACCTAGTCTTATCTTTCTTCCAAAGGTGAAGAGATGGAGATGTAAACATTTGTCTGCAGTTGTCCAAAAATACTTCCTGACTTGCAAACCAAGCAGCTTCAGGTTAGACAGGAAGCAGGGTCACACAGCATAAAGAATGAATAACTAGGATTCTGAGAAGCAGATTGGAAACTCTGGCCTACCACACACTGGATATCTCATTCAGAGTTCCTTCCCTCCCTGGGACTTCTTGTCTCCTCTTCTGTCACATGCAGGGCTGAGACCTGATCTTACTGTCTTTAGAATTCTATGAGAATGTAGGATTCATGGGATCACAAAATCATGGACTTGAACCTGGATGTGACTTTAGAGGTCATCCAGTCTAATCTTCTCTTCTCCGAGATGAAGAAGGTTTAACCCAAGGAGAGGGAGGGCATCCTCAAACTCACAGCAGTCAGCGCTCATACTCCACACAGAACTGAAGCTTTTGTCCGAATGACTTAGCCATCCTAGTAACGTTTTACTGGACGCTGACACCCGTCTTTAACAGAATGTAGTTTTTTTTTCTTCTTTTGTTCCATGTACTAGCTATACGGGCAAAAGCAAATGAATCATTATTTTATGTAGTTGAGTTTATTGATAGTCACTGGAGTGTTTGCTGTGCTATTGCTAGTCTAATTATCTGATTATTTGGGATTATGCATAAAAGAAAAGAGATGATCCCATCAGATTTACTCTAGATTTCATTCACTGGGTGGATTTCAGTTGCCTTATTTAGTTTCTAACTAATTTCTAACACTTCCCATCCTGCAACAGTAGTGTCTGTTCATGTTTCTGAGTGGACAGAGCTCTGTACTCAAGATAGGAATGTGTATGTGTTGAAATCCCAACTCATGAACTGACTTATGTGTGACCTCCTGCTTAATCTCTTAATCCTTAACCCTTCATTTCCTTGAGCATCAGTTTCCTCCTTGGTGAAACAAGGATAATGATAGCACCTGTCTATCTCACAGGTTGGTGATGAGAATAACCTGTGCATAGTACTTTACAAACTTTAAAGTGCTCGATAAACATGAATCAGTAGTAGTAATGATAGAATTACTCACACTTGTCACATGTAACAAGATGTAACAATACCAACTAAATGTTGTAAAGCTGGAAAAAGAAACTCTGTAAATAATGTGCAGGAGGGATAAGGAATTCCGCTACTAAGGGAGGAAAAGTCAACCCCAACATTCATTCATTCCCAGGGAATTGAGTCAGAATGTTATTTTCTACTTTAAAACGACTGTTTGTAAAGTTCAGGGTACAGCTAGAGGAAAGGTTGATCATACTGTTTTCAAATGAAGACATGGGGTTGTTGAGAGACTGAATAGCCTAAAGATATTTGAAAAGTAGGAAAGCTGTTTTGGAATCCTTTTAGAATTAGACATTTTCAAAATAAACCAGATGTCAAGTTCTTTCCAATCCCTAAATGTGACTATTCCTCCTGGGTCTGTGCTTGGCCCTCTTCTTTCTCCATGCTCTTTTTCTCAACAGGCTCATATATTCTCACATCTCCATGTAGATAACTTCTTAATCTCATACAGATAATCCTGACCTCTCTTCTGAACCCCAGATCTGAGTCTCTAATGGGCAACCCACAGAATATCACCACCTGCATACTCCACTGTCACCTCAAATTCAACCTATCTAATAAGAAATAATATTCTCTTTACCCATAAATCTGTGGTGATCTTGATTAGTTCAAATAATGAATCCCCTGAAGTGGTCACATGTATTGAAACCTGTCTATTCAAAGTTATATAAAATACGGTAATTGGTTCCAGAATAATGAAAATATGCAGTGTGAATTTGAATAATGCCACCGCATCATGGGATTCATTATTTGTGCTCATTGGGACCTAGCTGTGTTTCCATTTACCCACACTCTTCCATGTTCAAAACCTTAAGATTATCTTTCATTCCTTCTTCTCCCTCACTGCTCATATCCAACTTTCTCTTGATGATCCTACCTTTCTTCCTTCTCCTCCATGTATCTACTACCATTGCACTGAGAACAGATCCTCATTACCACTCTCCAGGACTATTATAATAACCTCCTAACAGATCTTCCTCACTCTCCCCCTTCAAGTCTATCCTCCATATAGGTGCAAGAAGAAGCTTCTGTAGACATAGATATGGCCCTATTGTTGCTTTGTTCCAAAATTTATAGTGGCTCTCTACTGTCTACTGAGCAAAATTATATAATACAGAATAACATAATATAATGTGAATAATATAATATAACATTATATATATATATATATATATATGTATATGTATATGTGTAAAATATAAAGTATCAATCCAAAGTAGCTAAGTAGCAGACATTTTGGGAGGGAGCATACTAGCAGCTGGGAGAGTCAGGAAAGGCTTTATGCGAAAGGTGGTGCTGTGTCTTAAAGGGAGTGAGGGATTCTATAAGACAAAGATGGGGAGAGAGTGCATTCTAGGCATGGGAAACAGTAGTGCAAAAGTATGGACATGGGATATTGAGTATTATATATGAGGAAAAGAGAAAAATCCAGTTAAGTTGGCTCTTATCATGAAAGAAGAGAAGTAATATCCAGTAAGGCTGGAACCAGGTTGTAAAGGTCATTAAAAAGCTAAACAGAGGAATTTATATTTTAGTCTAGAAGCAATAGGGTGTCACTGGCATTTATTGAGTAAAGGAGTGACATGGTCAAGCTTGTATTTAAGGAAAATAGATTTGGCAGCTTTGTGGAGGATAGACTGGTGTGGAGAGATACTTGAGTCCAATAGAAGGCCATTGCATTAATCTGTGATATGTCAGGTATTTGACATATTGTCAAATATGAATTTGAAAGAGAAAAGATTAATTCGGTTTATGTTTCCACCTGACTAGCTAAATACCCTGAAGGTGGGATTAATAAACTTGAAATTAGCTTTCCAGTTGCCTTTTTAGTTCATTTATGTCAATTTAACCTCCTCCTGAGGGATTGGAAGTTCAATATGAGTCAGCAGTGTGATATGGCTGCCAAAAAAAGACTGCCATTATAGCCTGCCTCATAGTTAGGCCTAGGGACATGATGGCTCTGCTGTACTCAGTTCTGATCATACTATATCTGGGGGGTACCACAGTTTGGAAGCACGTTAACAAGCTGAAGAGCAAAAAGAGGAGGATATCCAGGATGGGGAAGTACAGGAAGATCATGCCATTTGAAAATCACTTGAAGGGCCTGGGGATGCATTTAACCTGAAGGAAAAGAAGACTTGGTGGGGGTGGTAGATGTGACCATTCTTTTGAAGGAGTTTAAAGGCTGTCACAGGCAAGCGGATCAAATTGAGGGCAAAATTCAGAGGAATAGAAATGGAAGCTGAACAAAATATAGAGCAGGTTTAAACATGATTGAAGGGAAAGCTTCCTAACAATTAGAGCTATCTAAAAGTAAATGGGCTGCTGTAGGAAGTGTCATATTCCTCCTCTATAAAGATCTGCAAGCAAAGGTTTAATGACCGTTTACTGGGTATGTTGTAGGGGAGATTCTGATCAAATATGGATTGGACTAATGACCGTGGAGGTGTGTTTCAGCTTTGAGATTCTGTTCTTCAAGGAAGCATCAGTTGGCTGGGCAGAGCCAAGATGGCAGAGTAGAAGCACAGATCTGCTCAAGCTGTCCCCACAAAGGCCTTAAAATACCTATAAAAATGACTAAACAAATTCTAGAGTAGCAGAAGCCACAAAATGACAGAGTGAAATGGATTTCCAGCCCAAGACAGCCTAGAAGACTGACTGGAAGGGTCTTTCACACAGGGCTCAGAGCAAAGCCCAGCATAGGCCACCCTGGCACAAATGGACGGAAGCAGACTTCAGGGCACTGAATCATGGGCAGCTGCCACAGTTTCCAGATTTCTCAACCCACTGATTCCAAAGACAGTTTAAAGGTTGGTGAGAAAGCTGTTTCAACTGAGTGAGAGGGGAGAACGGGCCAGCTCCAGGGCAGCTGCAGCTACTGCCACAGCAGCAGCCACTTTTGGAGCTCTTGGCCTACAGACCGTGCTGCTGATCTGGGTCTCAGTCCTGAGCAGCGGTCATGGGTTGAGGACGAACACTGGTGTGGTGGAGCTGGTGGCAGCTGTGGAGAAAGAATCCTACTCACAGTTCCAGGACACTAAAGAGTGCTTGTGGTTGCTCACAGACCAGAGCACAGGCCAGGAGAGGAGTAAACACCTCTCCTTTGACTGTGCCGCTTTGGAGGAACCAAAAACTTACAGATTCCTAGAGCTATCTCAGAGAACAGCTGCACAAAACCTCTCAAGCCTAGAGTAATATATTCTCCACTTGACAAAGGACTCAAAAGTAAAGTAATTGGCTGGGAAAATGCCCAAAAAGGAGAAAAAAATAAGACTATGGAAGGTTACTTTCTTGGTGAAAAAGCTATTTTCTTCCATCCTTTCGGATGAGGAAGATCAAAGTATACAACCAGAGGAATACCAAAGCCTACAACTGGAGGAAGACAGCAAGATCAAGGTTCCAGCCTCCAAAAAAACATGAAAATGGTCTAAGGCCATGGAAGAGCTCAAAAAGGATTTTGAAAATCAAGTAAGAGAGGTGGAGGAAAAATTGGAAAAAGAAATGAGAGCAATGCAAGAAAATCATGATAAATGAGTCAACAGCTTGCTAAAGGAGACTCAAAAAATGCTGAAGAAAATAACACCTTTAAAAATAGACTAATCCAAATTGCAAAAAAGGTCCAAAAAGCCAATGAGGAGAAGAATGCCTTAAAAAGTAGAATTGGCCAAATGGAAAAAGAGGGCCAAAAGCTCACTGAAGAAAATAATTATTTAAGAATTAGAATGAAGCTGGTGGAAGCTAATGACTTTATGAGAAATCAAGAAATTATAAAACAAAACCAAAACATTGAAAAAATAGAGGACAATGTGAAATATCTCATTGGGAAAACAACTGACCTGGAAAATAGATCCAGGAGAGATAATTTAAAAATTGTTGGTCTACCTGAAAACCATTATCAAAAAAAAGAGCTTAGGCATCATCTTCCAAGAAATTATCAAGGAAAACTGCCCTGATATTCTAGAACCAGAGGGTAAAATAGAAATGGAAAGAATTCACTGATCACCTCCTGAAAGAGACCCCAAAAGGAAAACTCCTAGGAATACTGTAGCCAAGTTCCAGAGCTCCCAGGTCAAGGAGAAGAAATTACAAGCAGCCAGAAAAAAAACAATTCAAGTATTGTGGAAATACAATCAGGATAACATGGGATTTAGCAGCTTCTATACTAAGAGATCGAAGGGCTTGGAACATGATCAGAGGTCAAATATTGATCCAGAGATCAAAGGAGGTAGCATTGAAACCAAGAATCACCTGCCCAGCAAAACTGATTATAATATTTCAGGGGAAAAATGGAATTTCAATGAAATAGGGGACTTCCAAACATTCTTGTTGAGATGACCAGAGCTGAATAGAAAATTTGATTTTCAAATACGAGAATCAAGAGAAACATGAAAAGGTAAACAGGAAAGAGAAGCAATAAGGAACTCATTAAAGTTGAACTGTTTATATTCCTACATGGAAAGATGATATCAGTAACTCATGAGACCTTTTTCAATATTAGGGCAGTTAGAGGGAATATGTGTATGTATGTATATGTGTGTATGTATATATGTATGTATAGGTGTGTATGGATATGTATGTGTATGTATATGTGTAGGTATGTATATGAGTGTATTATGTATGTGTATATGTGTGTATGTGTATGTCTATATATATATACATATATAGAGAGAGAGACACATACACATACATATACACATAGACATAGACAGAGGACACAGGGTGAGCTGAATATGAAGGGAGAATACCTAAAAAATAAAATTTACTGTTGAGTGGAATGTATTAGGAATAAGAGAAAGGGAGAGGTAGAAGGTAACAGATCATCTCACATAAAAGAAGCAGGAAAGAGCTTTTACAATGGAGGGGAGGAGGGGGGAGATGAAAGGGAATAAGTGAACCTTACTTTCATGGGATTTGGCTTAAGGAGGGAATAACACACTCAATTGGGTATGGAAATCTATTCCCTGCAGGAAGACAAGGGGAAGGGGATAGGAGAGAGAAGATAATAGAAGGGACAGCAAATTGGGGAAAGGGATAATCAGAAGCAAAATTGTTGTGAGGGGACAGGTCAAGGGAGAGAATGGAATAAGTGGAAGGCAGGACAGAGGGAAATGTGGTTAGTCTTTTACAACATAACTATTATGGAAGTATTTTGCATGGTTGCACATGTATGACCTACATCGAATTGCTTGCTTTCTCAATGAGGGTGGGTGGGGAGGAAGGAAGGGAGAGAATATGGAACTCAAAACTTTAAAAATGAATGTTAAAAATTGTTTTTGCATGCAACTGGGAAATAAGATGTATAGACAGTGGGGTATAGAAATTTATTTTGCCCTACAGGAAAATAGAGGGGACAGGGATAGAGGAAGGGGGAGTGATGGAAGGGAGGATAGACTGGAGGAAAGGGTGGATAGGATGCATGCTGTCCTGGGGTGGGGGTGGGGGTGGTGAGGAAAGATGGGGAGAAAATTTGGAATTCAAATTCTTGTGGAAATGAAGGCTGAAAACTGAAAAATAAGTAAATTATATATATAGGGTTTTTTTTTTTTAAAGGAAGCGTCAGTTGCCATGTAAGAGATATTTTATAATTTGAGAAATAATGAAGAATTTTGACCACACCTTGTTCTTTTGTGTTTATCTCTAGAATCCCAGTTATCCCACCAACAGCACTCCCTATGATTTTAATTTTTCCCTTCTGAATACACATGGACAATCAGACCCCCACAGCGATGCAGACAAAGAAAGGATACTCTTAACTTTTCATGATGTAATGGTAAGATCTCTTTCCTGCATTATGCCAATGTAGGCCAAGAAAGAACCACAGACTTCGCTTTGATTGTTCAAACAATTGGGCCATAATTTGAATCGCTATGTGAGGTCCTTTAAGTGGCCACAGGTGAAATGTAAAAAGCAAGTAATAAGACCAGTATTTAATGACAACAAAAGAAAGCCTCCAGCAAGTACATCAAAAGACTTAAAGCAACATGTGAGAGATTTGTCTGACTCTATTAAACATTATATTCTTTGGAATTAATGAGCAAGAAGCTATTCTGAATGTCTTTCTTCCATAAAAGTACAGACCCTACTGAGAAAAGAAAATGTTGCCCTGGTTTTTTGCTGTCCTGCCAAAGGTTGTTGAAAATATTTTTGGTACACTGCCCAGAGGAAAGATGCTCCAAGATGACAGTCTATCAATTGAATTTTATGTTGTTTTAAAAAATGAAAGAGAGGCTACTCTTAAGGTAGGATTAATTTCCTGAATTAATCCACAGTGGAGAACTTCAATGAAAAAATAATTTCCAAAAGAGAGACCCAGAGAAGGTGTGAGGGACTGTAATCTGTGCTTTTTTATTAGTAGTTATTCCAAAATACTGCCAATTTAACCCATAATATAGCTGAGCTGAATTCCTGATTTTTCTTACCAGAATTTCGTAGCACTAGTCTAAGCCTGCAACTCAGGAAATATCCATGTTGTACAGGAGGGAGTGGGAGGAAATAGAAACTTTCCTTTTCCTGCCCTAGAAACAGAGCCAAATAGGCCAAATTTGCCTTTGGCATCCTTCTGTGCCCCTCTCCTCAGGCCCTCAGTGACCAGTCCTTCCCACTGTGGCATTCTGCCTGATCTGTTCTATCCTTCAAAGGGCTCCAGATGCCAAAAGTACCTACTTTGTCCCCAGCTAAAATGCCCATTCTCTCTGTGTAGCTAGAAGGAAAGTCATCTGGTTTTAATTAAGGCCCCTTAACCATCAAGAAAGTCTTTGTAATACTCAGAGGAAAATAGTTAGCCCAGGTGAACCTCTGAAATGTGGTGATTGTCCTCTGTCCCACTTCAGATTTTTCTAAAGCTCTTTGTTTTAATGGTCCCTTTCATGTCTTATATTATTCTTATCTCTGTACCTGTTGTAGCGTTCCAAGTAAAATGTAAGCACTCTGAGAACAGGGAGAGTTTTATGTTTGTCTTTTTCTCCTTGGTGCCTAGCAAGATGCCTTGGATATAGCAGATGCTTAATAAATGTTGAATTGAATTAAATAGAATAAAAAGGAATGAAGAAATATGGGAGCAAATAACCACATAAATATCCCTGGGAGTCTGTCCCTGTTGTCAGTTCCTTTAAACTGCTTCTGTTTTTCACAGTTTCTTCCCTTTTTCCACTAAACCCAGAACTTTTTCTACAAGTGCTGAGTTGCTTTCAGGACAGTTTCCATGGCCTGAATCACAGAGGCTCCTCAGTGATGGGATTGGGGGTGTTTGTGTGTGGATTGAAGGGAGAAGAGAAGAGGAAGGGCTGATTTTAATGAATGGGGCATTAATGAGACTAGTATTTGTAAGTCTAAGCCTATCTGGCAGCCAGTAATGGGACATTGCACAATGCCTGGGCCCCAAGTACCTCCATCTGTGACAAGGTACAGAGAGATTCTTCAGTATCAAACCTTTGATTCCTCACATGAAAAAAGTTTAGTAGAAGACAAGGGTGGTTTTATCACTTTCGAATAAAAATTGGGGAAGACATTCTGTTCTCTTTCCCCATTCCCTGTGTCAACAGCTGCTTATCTCTGGGGCCATGAACTGATGAAGTCTGGCAGCCATGCACACATAGAGGTCCCAAACACATAGAATACTTTCAGTATTGCCGTTGTGGTTCCACACAGATAACATGGATCAGTAGCAAAGGTATGTTCCCTGAAGGAAGTGTGCCCCAAAGCCAAGAATAATAATTAATTAGTTAACAAGAGTCATACTGAATAAATATTAAATTCTTCAAATAATATCCTGCCCTAGTTTCTAAACATGATAAGAGGAGACCCAACCTCTGCCTGTGGAGCATAGGCTCTTACAGGTCCTGCCAGTTTAGTAAAGCCTTCAGTTATGGACCTGACAACGAATTACATGACTGTGGGGTAAGGACCAATCTCAGTAGGTGAGAAGGAAACTCATTGACATAAGATTGGCCACTGGATGATGAGTATTTTTTTTCATTCTTTAAAGAGGACTGTCTACTAAGGTAGTGTTCTTGAAATTGTAGCCTTTAGATGCTAGGAGTCCCTGAGAGTCCATGGGAGTCCATGAAGTCAAAACGTTTTTCATAATAATAATAATATTAAGACGTTATTTGCCTATTAATGCTCTCTTTCCTTTTTTTTTCCAATTTTAAATCTGTGTGCAACCGGATTTTCTTCATATACTTCAGCTAGAAGAGATATGCATTAAAGAGATATGCAAAAATGTGTAAAACAATACAATTCTTTTCACTAATTTTGTTTTGTCTTGGAAGATATAATTATTTTTATTAAAATGTTATTCAAATTAACGTATAATCAATGAGTTTATTATTGTCATTTCAAATGAATTAATATTTTAAAATTTTATCAGTAGTAGTTTCTAATATGATAAATATCAATAGATATTACCTACATAAACAAGAGCTCTTTGGGATCCTCAATAATTTTTAAGAGTATAAAGTACTCCTGAGACCAGAATGTCTAAGAGCTGCTAGCTAGACTAAGGAAGGATTGTTATATGCATCAGCAGAAGGAAGATGTGCAGGGATACAATTAAAGATCTGTGAAGTATTGAAATGAGCATTGTTTCTATGTAGTTGAGATGAGATTTTTTTAAAAATCCTGCAAAACAGTTTCTGAGAATTGAGATAGCAAATGATATCTGGCTCATACAGGTAATCATATTAAAGTTTCCTTTTCATCTTGGACCAACAATTAGAAATAAGCTATACTGATTTCACATTAGGCAGAGAGATGTTTTCCTTATTGTGAGAGATCTCATCGATTGACTTCTAGAGCAGTGTAGACATGAATAAACCTTTAGAAAGGCAATTAATAGAAGGAAAATCCAAAGCAATCATTCCTATGAAGAATGTGACAGTTAAAAAAAAAGGTTATGGGCATATAAAACTCTTCAAAGCTAAGAATCCAGTATTTGGGGCACATTCATATCCATTTAGGGCCAAATGTCCCCAGTTCATGGTTCCATTAAAATCTGAGAGGGATGGCATAAAAAATGAGAGTAGTGGGCTTTCAGCATGAGTTCAAAGTGTGTCTTACAAGCGACCTAGGAGATAACTAAAGTTTATGATTTGCTATGACCTTTTAACATATGTAATGTGCTTTGTAAATCTTAAGAGTGAAACAGAAATGCCAGCTATGAAATGCCTGCTATAGCTTTAGTTTTGCAAGGCTAGCATGTCAGAGGCTGTTATGTTCTTCTGTATACTTTTGGCAGGTTGGGACTCTGCCACTTAGATCTAAGAACATAGTCAGAAGTGGGCCTCATCCCCAAAACACTAGATTTTTCATAGCCACGGTTAAATGATTCCAAGAGAATATAACATATTTGGCATTTACATTCCTGGAGATTTTGCTCTATACATAAAAATAATAAATTAAATCAATCTCAATGTCTATCTTATTCCCACCCCTTATTCCTATTTCTCCAGAGAAATGCCCATTTATCCCTGCTCTTTGTTTTCTTTCAAGTCTATCCATGACAAAATATCAGAATGGGGGAACTGGTTTAGGAGTGATTTTTTTTTTATGTTATTTCAGTAGAAATATTTTCTCTGGATAGAATTAGTTATTTTCAAATGAGGTGTTCTGTGAGTACTACTTTTTTTCTTTTTTTATCTATTTGGATTCTGCTAGGAACTGAGAAAAAGCCTGGAGCTTAGTGTAAATCTACAGAAAAAAGGAAAAGACTGCTCCAATGAAGATTATGACTCTATTGAAGAGGACTTATTCACAGAACAGGTGCCAGAGGATAAGACTCTAGACTCTTCTGAAGATGACCTTCCACTTTCTGGAAGTGACTGTGTCCTGGAAGAAGCTCCCAAGGATCAGGAGGCGAAGGGATTCATTACTGAATGCTCAAACACACTCATTGTACTGGAATTTAATCCAGCTTCCAAAAGTGAGCTATTTCTTACATTCAGTGTGGCATGATTTTTGTTTGGTGACGCTTGATCTCTCAAGGTGATACCCCTCCATCCTCCCTTAAGATCAGAGTAGGCCAGGAGGGGTCAGAGACTGCGGGAGTCAAAAGGTTTGGGGCTTCAAAGGAACAGCTCTCAGTGGACTGAAAAACCAAGCAAGGGAAAGCATAAGAGGAAACATGGCTATTTTTAGTTTAAAATGCACCAGAAATACATTGGTGCTGTGGATTAAATTACCTCTGAAGAGAAAAGAGGGAGGTGGGCTATGATGATAGTAAATGAGATCCATCTCAGGACAGGCCAATTGAGGAAGGAGGAATCCATACCCTTCCCGTGCATTTGAAGGGAGAGCCAGCACCGAGGGAGAACAATTGAATGGGATGATACAAAGGAATGGTATTGGTGCAAATTCAATGGAAGGAGATGCAGCTTCTTGACATTTTAATATTTTTAACAATTAAACTGAGAAATAAGCCCTGCCAAATGAGGTGCTTGGAGCAGAATCATGAGGCATGTAGGAGCCTTGGTGCCTGTGGAGTTGAGATACTTCCTCCTGCCTTCTAGCTCTGGTGCCTTTGATCAACAGCAGCATGCTGGGCTGTTTAACCTCAGTCAAGAGGAGGAGCTGACTTTCACTGGGAGGGCAACATCCTTTAAGTCTCTGCCAGTGGACTCAAGAAAGGCTAATGTGGAAGAGAATGTAGCCAAATTTTCCCGAACCCTCATTCCCATATGCAAGTATAGTTCTGGCCTAGCTCGACCAGTCTGAAATGGCCTTTCTGGCTCTAGGCCTTCTCTGAGAAAGAAAGACTCCTAAAAGAGCATAGTGATCCACACAGACCCAAGAGTTTAGGCCCAAAGTCTAAGGTATTGGACTCTTCAGATGAATTCAATTCTGCAAACATTTCTTAGACACTCTTATATGCTGATCACTGTGTGACACCTGAGGAAACAAAGGATGTAGAGATGACATGGGCAGTTATTACATAGTCTTGTGTGATAGGTGGGGCAAGGTGGTAGCATCCGGTTTGTGTTTCTTGTCTGTTTTATCTAGACAAAATTGAGCCCAACCCTAGAGCCTATTGAAGCACTGCCTTAATAATCCTAGTCTCCCATTGATCCTGTGAGTTCAGTGCTGCACTGTAACATCTACAGAATTCTAGCTGAACAACAAATTCCCCAGGCATTGTACTACCAGATGTTCTAATAACATAGCAAGGGTTGATAGAAGAGAGAGAGAGAGAGAGAGAGAGAGAGAGAGAGAGAGAATCAAGAGATGGAGCATATTTCAAGGAGTTCTCTGCCTTGCAATGTTCTTTTTTTTGTTCAGCAAACACACAGTCCTTGCTATCTTGGGTCTGTCATGGGCCTGAATACCAGGCAGAAACCCAACATGCCACAAAGTGATGTAGCATCAACATCAGAATAGACACAGGTCATGACTTTTCTATTACCACAATTCAAAACCAACCAGATGGACAGAAAACAATTCCAGTTATTAACCTGATACTTTCCTATAATTCTGATAAGGCTTATTAGTTTGATACCTAAACCACATGTCATAACTCTAGTTGTGTTCATATTCTTATTAGACAAATGTACGACAGTACCTCACATTTCCATAACCCTGCAATGTTTTACAAAGCACTTTCTTTGCAACAAACATGTGAGGTAGAGCGTATAGTTATTACCCCAATTTATAGGTGAGGAAACTGAGGTAGGTCTGTTCAGCAAACTGAAGTGACTTTCATATACACAACTACTTGAGTGTCAGAGTTGGGACCTGAATCTAGGTGTTTTTACTTTGAGACGACCACTCATTTTTGTACCCCACAGCTGCCTCCCCCAAAAGCTTCCATTTATCTAATGCTTTCCAGTTAATTGAGTGATGTGGGTGTGAAAAAATTCCTTTGACCCTTAAAACAACCCTAGGAGGTGAATTGTGCAAGTATTATTATCCTAGTTTTACATATAAGGAATCTAAGGACCAGAAGGTGACCTTGTGCTCGAGGTCACACATTTGGTAAGTGGCAGACCTAAGTCTCAAAACCAGATCCTCTGATTTTCCATCCAGGGCTTCCTTCTGTTTGACCATTACACCATCAACAAGGATTGTGTTTTCTTGCAGATAAAAGGGAAAGAAATCTGTCTGCCAAGCGCAAGGAGAATGCTGAGCTCTTTGTTCCAACCAAGCCAGACACAGCCCAAGGTCGAGGAGATCGCCAGCAATGTGCTGCTTTACAGGACCAAGAGAAACCCTACTCTAGTAAGAGGTCCAAACATTATTCAAAGCAAGTCAAACCTGGGCTCCATCCAGGTGGGGCTGCGGGGCTGCGGGGCTGCGGGGCTGCAGAGCTGCAGACTCCTTCCCTTGACTCTGCTGTTTGCCAAAGGGTGCTAAAGAGCATCTTTCTCTTCATTTCTGATTCCTCTTACCAGAGACATGATTAATAGTCACAAATCTCCTTTTCACGTCTGCTTCTCATAATATTGAACTGATTGATTTTCTTTTGCTTGCTTAGAGGTGAAGACTTCTATTGACTTGTTGAGCAACTTTATGAAAGTAAGAAGTCTCTTAGTGTTTTGACATGACTTGTTAACAGGATTTATCCCTGCCCTTCATCTCCTTACTTTAGGACATGAAATTTGGAAAAAAGTCAGGTTTTCTTTAGCCAAAGGTGGTGGCTTCACATTTTCTTATGTTTGCTAGCACCATAGGATTTGCAGAGATCTTACACTGAAAATCACTCTCAGTTAGGGCCATCAGAGCTGGAGTGAGAGAGTGGTGCCTTGCAGCAAATGTCAGGAACAAGTTAAGATTCAATCAGCACCAAGGGAGCCACTTTGGCTCAGCATAAAGACATGAAAGAGGCCTGTTGGGGCCTCCACAGGACCTGAGAAAGATAGAGAGATGGCAACAAAATCACAGTGGCAATCAACAGTATGGGGAACTCAATGTAGTTAGTGTCTTCTTGATGGCACAGGAATGTCAAGGTCACCAAAGCTGATGTGGTTCACGAGAGATCATAGGATTTAAAGTTGGAGAAGACTAGAAATTATTTAATCTGATGCCTTCATTTTACATATGAGTCAACTGAGGCCTAGAAAGGCTAGGATGATCTATTAATTTTTAAAAACAGAAATTTTAAAACAAGATTGGTATTGTCATATAAAATTAGAATTTAAATTAAGTGAATTTTGACTATTCCGTGCTCAATATAGAGACTTCGATGAAGTTTCCTTCATATATGGATAGGAGGCTAAGTATTCTTGTATTATAAAATGGAATTGGGTGGGAAAATTGGGCCTCTCTTTAGACTACCATAGTTTCCACATCCATAGTGGCTTGGACATCAAATTATTACCATAAATTGTGCAGATAGCATTCTTTTTCCAAAATCTTTTTATATGTGTTGAGGGGAAAAATACTTAGTATCATCAATTACTTCTTGTATTGACCATGTTCATTTTCTGCATTCTATGATGCCATAACACTGAAAGAAAAAAGAAAAAATAATTTTAAAAAGAAAAGTCCAATTCATTTGCCTTTAGGTTAGTAGATATCACATGCTATATTTACTTCCCTGGTTTACATAATCCTTAAAAGTAGGCCTGAGGTTGATTTGCATGTCCCAGTCATTGTCAGCCAAACTGATGTGTCAGCAAGCTGTACTTTTATACTGGAATGTTATACATTTATTAGCAGTACCAGCTCTGAAATGAAAATAATGATAAATGCTCATGCTGAATCCTAGCTGTCCATGGTTCTGAAGAATGCTTCTCCTCTTTCATGTCCCTATGACTTTAAATACCAGAGGCTATATATTCATGAACTTTCTAAGAAATGAATTTGAAAAGCTTTTCTTAAGCATGTGGTCTTCTTGAGAGCCTGGAGAGGGTGAAAGGACATTGGTCTCTCATGGCAGAAACTTTACTGTCCAAGCTGTCAAAGTGCTCAGTGAAGCTGACATATTTGAACCACTTTTCCCAGACAAGCTGCCAATCCAAGTAATAAAGCAATATTCCTCAGGTTCACTGAGAAAGCACTGCCAAGCCCTGTCATGGGGCTGAATTTCATTAACATTTCTGTCATGCCAACCCTAGAATACATAAACCAATGTCCTACAGCCTCATAGGCCTAATCCTGCTGGGTCAGAATAATCTGTTGTCCATATGCTTGCAAGAGTCTGCTGTGTGTTTAGAGAAGAAGGTGAGAATTAAAGAATAGTATTTACCTGGTAGGGGCTGAAGGTCAGAGGAGATTTTATGTAATCTAAATTCCTGATTGTCTTATTATAAAATCATAAGTCTTATTCTGTTTGCTAGTGATTTGCTTTCTCATGAACACAGGAAGTTAAAGATCCATCTTCCCTTTACCTAATTCCCTCCGATCCTCACCCATCATTTCCATCAGACAAACACAGAATGTAAGAGATGGAAGGGCTGGATTTCATAGCTCAGCCATCTCGTTTTACAGAATAGGATACACACCTAACCACAGAGCCTGAGTCCTGTAAGGAAAACAGAAATCATATGGCCTGGCTCTCCTCTCTTATAGACTGCAGATGTGGAGTTCTGACCAAAGTCACACAGCAAACCAATAGCAGAGCTTGGGGTAGAACCCACATCTTCTCCTAGTTTCATGTGCCTTGTCTTTGGGGCTGCATCATTGCCTTCCTTTATCGACAGAAGTGAAAAATGACTATTTTAGATCATTTAAAAAATTCTGTGTGGAAAGGGCACTGTGAGGTCCATTGCATATTTTGCTAATCCTCTTTTATACAAAAAAATATTCATCCTGTGTCTCAATGACCGATTGGTTAATAGATTCAGTGGTTTGCTAATTCCATCTGTCATACTGTCAGTCTGACATAGTAGTATCAATCTGGCAGTTTTATTTTCTAAATTCCTAAGCCCTGGAGATGGTCAGATAGCTTCTGAAAGGAAAGAGGGCTGTAATGTTTAAAGGAGAAGGAAGGACATTGAGTGGGGTTAGAGAGAATTGGATATCTGTCCCCACTGAGCATTCAATCAATTCTTTATTTTTATGATCATAGAAGCAGCACTTTAGGAGGTAAGTTTTTCTGAGGCCTGCACAAGAGTAATGGAAAAGAAAGCCACCTAATTTTTAATCACCAAACCACCTATAATCAGACATAGAAAGAAATCTTCTTAATGCCCTTGAATACCCTAAACCAGACTTATAGATTATCTGCTGAATAGACATATGCTCATAGCAGAGAGTGGCATCTTTTTTATGAGCAGAACATCACCATTTAAAACATATTATCCCAGCAGTGCTGGAAACTACCACTGTAGGCTCATCCTAGATTTCTTTTTCACTCTTTTGAGAATGCCAGTATTCCTCCACCCACTGAGAATGCTTTTCTTTGCTACTGCTGTTGCTTAACTTCCACATGTTGGATCTTGGTAAGACTCCGAGAGCAGAAAGGGATATTCAAATGTTGCAACAGGATTTGTCCCTCTTTGGTTGTTGTGATGACTTACCCAAACAGATACAAATCAAAGCATGTTATTTAATGGACAGCCTTTATATTTGGTCCATAATGGTTAAAAGAGGTGCTTGAATCAAGTTATGCATCTAAACATATTGAAATTGCTTTATACTTCCCACTTCAGTACTCTGCACAAATCCATGGCTTCAATGATGTGACTATTCCCTCCACCAAAATAGACTGAAACCTCCCCCACATAGCAGTAGACAGACTGGAGCCAAAAATCATTAATCACTCAAGGACTGACTTTCTACCGATGAGCCTTCTCAAACTTAGTAGGTTGGTCCTTAGGGGACAGATGCAGTTTTTGACTTACACCACTCTAGCATAGTTTTTGAGAACCCAGAGTAACTTTAGGACCACCAGTACCTTGGTAGGAGAAAAGTTATATATGCCCCTACTGTCAGCAAGTAAAACATAATGGAAGGAGCACTGAACTTGAGAACAGGAGGCACAGGTTGCAGTCCAGTCTTTGCACCTTGGCACTTTGTACTTTGGCCCTTAACCTAATGGGATCTCAATTTCCTCATCTGCATCTGGTTGTACTAGATGACTTTTGAGTTCCCCCTTCAGCTCAAAATTCAGTGATTACATGAATCAACCCTTGACAACAAATGTTAAGTGATCTGACCTAACTTCATGCTTCAAATTGAGTTCCAGTAAAAGAATCTGTTGATATCCAAGATGGTATAGAAAAGCTTTGGACAAACTGAATATCATTTGTACTTCTCTCTGTAAGTATGGTCTAAAGGAAAATCATCTCACTTTCTACTGTTAGGACCAGGAAGCCGAAAAGAGAGGCCCTTATCCGCTACACGAAAAAGCATATGTGAGGATGAAGACCCTGAAGAGGATGCCTCAGCAGTCCTCAGAGCTATACAAGTCGAAAATGAAACCTTACAAAAAGAAATCCTTAGCAGAAAGGTGGACACTCTGACTAGCCAACAAAAGGTATGTTCGACAGCTGAATTAGTTGCAGAAGCATTCAGAAATCACAGGAGAGAAAAGAAGTTAGTATTTCTTTATTCTATATAGGTGTACAACAAAACACAGGTGTAAGTGGTAATTCTCCTAATGGCACCTACAATAAAATATGAGATAGTATCCCAATTTAAAGGTGTTAGGCTCTAGAGATTGCTCAATTTAGCCAAATCCTCAACTGCTTCAGGCAGTTACTTCTGTTCTCCTCAAAGCTCTTGCTTTCTCTTATTTAATATTAATAATAATAATAACTGTCATTTGTACAACACTTTATAGTTTGCAAATCATTTTGTGTTACTTCACTTGATCCTTATGACAGTTCTGCAAGGTAGACAGGGCAGATATTATTATGTCCATTTCATAGGTGAGAAAACTGATGTACAGAAAGTTCACTTCATATCACACAGCTAGTCATTGGTAGAGAGGACTGACTTGAACCCATGTCTCCGAATTCTTAGCTGAGTGTTCTGTTCACTACCATGTCATCTGGGTAAAAGTTAACTGTGATTTAAACACATCTCTTTAATACTTGCTATTGTTATTTTTAACAAGGAGGATGTAGGCCTAAGGTCAAGGAAGTAGTAGCCAGTATGAGTAAGGAGGTAAGGCAGGGAAGTTCTATAACTGCTTTGCATAAGAATTGTTCTTCCAAAGAATTAACTGCCAGATCTATAGCTGCCAACATTTACTTTTATTTTTTTCAACCTCTCATAATAGGAAGAGGAGGGTCCACCAGTGAGACCTTGGAGTAGTCTTCTGAAGGAAGTAGAAGACTTCCCTTTTACTGCCCTTGATGTAAGTGAAATTTTGTCCCATCAAATATAGTGAATAAATAAAAGACATAGTGTCACATAGAACCCTGGAGTTGGCACTAGAGGCCTAAGTTCAGCTCCATTGCTTGCTAGCATTGTGACCTTTAACAAAATATTCAACTTCTCTTGAATCTCAGATCCCCCATTTTTAAAATGAGGATGATGTTTGTACCACCTTCTCCCTAGGGTTGTGAAGATCAAGTGATGTAATATTTGTAAAGCACTTTGTTAATACTTATTGCAGTATAAATTTAAGTTATTATCAGTGAAGCATTAATGGGGAGTTGGGTCAGTGTGCTCTTTATTTCCAGGATTTCCATTATACCCTGGAAACTACCCCTCACGTAGGTAACCAGGGAAGAAATCACTAATTGCCCATCACCACCACCCAACTCTTCCAACAGCAATATACACAACTTACCTGAAATATGATAACAATTTGGAGCAGATGACTTGGAACCACCTTGCACATCAGAATTTCTGAGGACCCGGAAGTTGCAAACAACTTTGCAGCTCTGGTCACCTTGTCCACTTTCTTTTCTACTACTTTGAGAAAGTAGACACTTCCCTACAAATACCCAAACATCACTCACCATAGAGTAGGTTTCTTAAGCACAATTGAACAAAACTGCCTAGCAGCATGACTAGGACTGAGAGGACAATTCACTTTTCATTTTTGCACTCTGCCACTTATTATCCGAAAGGAAGACAGCCTGCTTTCACTTTGATAACATGGTGCCAACATTGTCCATTTTCTCATTACCTTTATTTACATTGTTGTACTCACTCTGCATGTTGTTGTGTTAGCTATTCTTTCTTCATCATCATTTGATATGAATATTCCTGTGCTTCTCTGAATTCTTCAGATTAGTCATCTTTTATAGCACAGTAATATTCTGTTACACTCATATTATAATTTGTTCAGCCATTTCCCAGTTGTTGGGCACATTTCCCCGCCCCCCACCAGCTTTTTGTTATTACAAATAATAATGGAGCTATGAGTATATTTGGACATATGGGCCTTTTCTTGATGTCATTAACTGGCTTGAAGTGTAATTCCAATGGTGAGATTTCTGAGTCAAAGTGTTTGAATAATTTAGCATTTTTTGTTGCATAATTCCAAACTGTTCCAGAACATTTGGACCAAATCACAGTTTTACCAGCAGTGAATAAGCATGTCTGTCTTCCCATAGCCCCTCTAACATTGAATTTTCCTATCTTTTCTAATTGAAGTGTGAGATGGTACTTCTGAGTTGTTTTAATTTACATTTCTCTGATTAGTGATTTTGAACAAATTTTCAGATGCTTTTTGATAGTTTTTATTCTTTTTGAAAACTATTTGTTCATATTGTTTGAGTATTTGTCTTTTGGAACTATTTTATAATCTTAGAAATGTGCATCATATTCTTATAAATTTTGGTTGTCAAACTGTTGTTTGAAATACTTAATGCAAATTTTACCCTAATACATATATTTTCTTCTGGCTACATGTTGTTGTTTAAAGGATTTTAATTTCATAGAATTCAAATATCATTTTGTATTTGACAATTCTATTTGAAATTCTATTTAAAAAATTGTTTTCCTCTGCTCCATTCTGTCCACTTCAGAGTTCAAAGAACTGATCGGCATCTGTTCAGATCCTATCTTGGAATACTCTCTGTACTAGTCATATAATTCTATGTAGAATTTTTATTATTAATTAATATAGTAAAATTAATATATTCCTTATACCACCCCCATTTTATCCCTTAGAATCAACTTATGGGTTCTTCCAAATTACCACATCCTAATAATTATATATCTTCTCATCTCAACTCTTCTTTTTCCCCTCATGATCCTTTTCAACAAATATCAACATAGCGTGTTATGTTATGATATGCTCTACCTGAGATAAACTTGGTCCATGGTCGCACTTATCCAACCTCAGATGATTCCCTTCTGTTCCAAGATGGTGATAAGGACTAATTATAGAGTTCAATAGCATTTTGCAAAGAAAAGGTATTAGTACTTTATGTGAGTAGCTTATTGGAAATGTATTGCCAAAAAGGGGGAACTGGGAAACATTAGAAGATTTCCTTATGAAAAAGAAGTGACTGAAACACATATGGACATCATACAGTTCCTTTAAGGGGATGCTAGGTACCACATGATTTTTCTCAGATTTACTCCTTGAAATCAGTAGGTTGGTTGGCATCCTTCATTATTGAAGAGGACCAAAATGACATCACTAGGTCTGGTCAAGGTACAGTGTGTCCGACTTGGCTGATCAGACCAATAAGAGCTCCTAGAGCTCTACCAGAGGTTGGGCACAAATATTTTGTATGAACATTTGGAGTGGAGATGGCTTGAAATTTGCACATCTTACGTTTCTTTTAAGCAATTCTGCTTTACTCAGAGTATATCACCTTCTTTGATGCAGGCTTGCTTTGCTGGGTGGTCCTGTGCCAGTGTCTCCCATGTTTCACAATTAATCCCAAAGTTATTTTTTTCCAATTTTTCAACATTTTCATTTAAAGTTTTGAGTTCCAAATTCTATCCCTCCCTAACCCTCTCTGCTCTCCTCCTCCCACCTTAGACATTATACATGTGTAATTATGTAAAACATTTCCATATTAGTCATTTCATAGTTCTTCAGAAAGATCTTGAGAGTGTCCTTGTATCACTTCTGACTTCAGTGTGAGTGCTTACCTTGTGTGAGTTCTCTATAAGATAGTCTTTTAGGTAAATGTATTTGGCATTTGAACAATGTGGCCTGCCCATCTGGCAGTCGATGCCATTTTATACTTATGTACCTGTAGGTATATAACATATAAAACTATGAAAAGTAGTAAATAAGATATGGAAATTTCAGGAAAATAGCACCTTACATTTTCAATAAACCACCAACAGTAAAATACTTTATCAAGTACTTGATGCTCCTCTTTTGTGCTCATCATATTCTAATTTGTACATTTGCCTATGTCCATATCTTATTTCCCCTAGTAGACTAATTTCATTGAAGACAGAAACCATGCCTTATTTATTGTTATATGTCCCCCAGCCACTTGTGCATTTAGTATATAGGAGATGTTTAAGAAATATTTGTTGAATGAATGTAACAGATTAGTGCTCTAGGTTTTTTTTAAAGGTTATTGTTTCTAGGTGGTCACATTAGTGACCTGCACTACTTTGGAGAAATTTAAAAAATTCTACTGTTTAGAAGTTTAGCATGAAGTCAAGAGGTTTCTTTGAGGAGTCAGGATTTTTAATTCAAGGTCCAAAGGTCCTTGATTCTCCTTCCTTGAACATGAGAAAGAAAATTAGTGGTAGTAAGTGGATTGTGATTAAACAGTGACATTTCATGCCTTTTAGTTCCTGACTGTTTTAAAAGGCTAATAGATATATATTTCATCATTAAATGAATAAAAGATCCTTACACTAAGCAGCAGTCGTTCAAACGTCCTTTAATGATCCAAAACAAAGGCAATAGATTTGAATCCATTTAAAGAATACACTAAAGGAAAGACCAGTAAGGTATAAACCCAACAGGTTTTAGAATGCTTATAACTTTACTGTAGACATAATATGCAGGTTCCCAACACAGACATCAAGGGTTTTTCAGAGTGTAGTCTTCTCGTAGTATGATGATGATGATGATGATGATGATGATGATGATGATGATGATGATGGCGATCACAATATGTATGTGCATTGATTGGAGAATGACTAAACAAATTGTACATGAATGTCATGAAATATTCCTGCACCACTGATAAATGATGACTGTGAAGAATACAGAGAAGCATAGGAGGAATTATGTGAAATGATACAAAGCATTTACTCATTCATACAAAGTCAGCAGAACCAAGGAAACAATCTGCATAATTACTACAACAATGTCAATGGAAAAAGCACCATTTTTTAAAAAGGCAACTGAGCAGTTTGTAATTATAATGACCAGACTTGGTCCCCAAAAAGAGATAAAGAAATGCAGCTCCCTCATTTGCAGAGGTAAAGAACTCTTGGTGTAGGATAATAGCAAAAATGCCTTTTTTCTCTCTTTCTGATCATTTGTTGCAGAGAATGGTTCTCTGGGTAGGGGAAGGGGACAGTATAGAATATCATTCAAAACTAAAGGATATGAATAAAATTTAAAATAATAGTAATATTTCATGTTTCTGTCATATTGTGATGTATAGAATGCTTTTACATTCATTAAAATCCTAGAATGATAGAATTAGAAGGCACGCCAGAGCTCATCTAGTTCAGCTCCTTCCTAAAACATTACAAATAAATAATATAATTACAATTTCACATTCTATAGGACTTTAAGGCATACAGATGTTTTTGTCACAACAACTTTGTGATGCAGCTAGAACAAGCATTTATTATCACCATTTAACAGAGAAGGAAACAGACCCAAAGAGCTGAAGTTGCTTATGGTCACACAGTTAGCACATGTCAGAGTTAGAACTCAGGTCCAACTCTCCTGCCTGCAAGTCTCAGGTCCTTTCCACTATATTATAGCTGTCTCATTTGATCCATATAATAATACTTGAGTTAAGAACAATGAATATTATTATTCCCATTTTAGAGATAAACAAACAGATGTGAACAGGTTAAGTGATTTACTCAAGGTTTCACCATTAGTAAATGGCAGAGCTGGGTTTTGAACCTAGGTCTTCTTACTTGAAGTCCACTCTTTCCATTACACTGCTAGTCTTAAAAGAGAAAGGTTGGGGATTTCTTTGATATGAGCCTAGCTCCAGCTTCCTGGAAGATACCCCCGGGCCAAGGGTTCTTAACATTTTCTTGGGTCATGACTCCATTGGCAATTTGACAAAGCCAGTGCATCCCTTCTCAGACTAATAATGTCTTCAAATACATGAAACAAAATAATAATATTACAAAGGATATCAATTATGTTGAAGTAAAAATTTAATTTTTCTCCTCCAAGTTCATATACTTCTCTAAGTCAATCCACTGATACCTTAAGATTCTGTGGATCCCAGATTAAGAACACCTTCCTGAGACTTTATTAAGTTTAATAGACTCTGCCCTTTCCAAATCCACCCCTGTCCCTGGCCAAAGTAATAGAAATTTCAGTTACTGGTGAAAAGAACACTGAATTTTGAATCCGAATAATTGAGTTCAAATCTCAGCTCTATTTTCTTGAGCAAGTTACTTCCATTCCTTGGGTCTTGGTGTCCTTATCTGTAAAATTATGGTATGATCCTAGCTCTGATATGCTGGGATCCTAATGCATATTATATAAGTTTTTGTGTCTTAATAGTAGTATTTTAATGGTTTCTTCACTTTACTTGACCCAAAATTTCTTTCCTTATAACTAGCATACCTCCCCCAGTATCTACTGACATTTGTAAATTACTGTTAATAACCATTTTTGCAACCATTACATCAGTTTCAGACACCGTACAGCAGCACTTCTGGGTCTTATTGGTGAACTCTATTGTGCTTCTGAAGATTAGAGAAATACAATTAAAGAGAAAACAATAGAATTAAGATCATAAGGAACACATCTTTAGTTTGGATAATGAATTATTTTTTTTAAAAAAAAGACTGAAAACATAGGATAAAGGAAGCACCACTGTATTTGGAGTCAGTGACCTAGGTTTGTATCCCATCTCTGCTACTGATTAGATTTGTGACCTTGAGAAAATTATTTCCCCTCTCTGGATCTCGGTTTCCTCCTCTGTAAAATTAATTGATTGGATTAAATGATATTTCTTGTCCTTTCTATCCCTAAATTCTATAATCCCAATCATGTGCTTAGAATTCTCTTTTAATGATTCATTCAAAAAGGTGGACAGTGATAGAGTATAAGCCCCCTGAACCAGGGACAGATTTGTTTTTGTCTTTATCTCTCCAGTGCCTACCAGCAGTGTATAGCACATAGTAAGCACATTGTAAAAGCTCGTTGAATAGCGTTAAATTTCACCCAGCAATTGAAAGAAATAGAATATTTGTACATTGTGTATTTTATTGGTCTAATGTGGACCTGAAATATTTTTTGTTCTCATTTCCTACTGAAAATTTAATTTATTATTTTTCATCTACATGTCTTTAAGAGCAGTCACTGATGTTTCTGAAATTTTGTTTCTCTACTCTGTTAATGAACTTCTCCAGTCTCAGGTGCCTCCTCCTGACCTTTTCATAGCCAATGTTGTATCTGGACCATCTGAAACTGCAGGGGGTACAAATGCAGTCATGGAAGCAATAGAAAGAATTGGTCTTCTGGGAAGCAGGTACTTATTAAGGTTGATTTTTTTTTTTTAAACTGAGTGAAGTAATTGTCAGATTATCTTGCTATAATATTTTTGTTTTCATTTCTAGTATATCCTAGAGTCGTTTTAACTTCTACAATTTCCTTTCCCTCGGGTAAACAAAACTAACAGCTCCTTTTAGGAAAAACCTTGTCCTTGTCTGCTCATGCCTAACTTGGACAGAAATGCAGAACTCTGCATACCTTTGCAGCCACAAAAGAAGCAGTTACTCATCTACTGATTTATAAATAGGACGGAGGTTTGGAATAATTGCTACTTGGAACTGTTTCATCACTAGTAAACTTAAATAAAGCCAAATGTGCCTCTTTCTATCATTATACACGCGCAGTAGTCCTTACTGTTCCAAGGAAGGTAATGTAGTATTCTGTATCTGGGATGGAGAGGATCTTCACCTTTGCTTGTGTCATGAACACTTTCAGCATACTGGTGAAACGCATGGGCCTCCTTTTCAGGATAGTGTTTTTAAATGCATAAACTAAAGTACATAAGATTCCAAAGGAAATCAATTCTGTTAAAATTCAGTTATTAAAATATTTTAAAAAAGAAATAGTCACAGAACTCAGGTTAATTATCTCCAGGCTAGGATCAGAAGCTTGTCATTGTTGAGTCATTTTCATTCATGTTCAGCTCTTCATGACCCCATTTGGGATTTTCCTGGCAAAGATGTTGAAGTGGTTTTCCAGTTCCTTCTCCAGCTCATTTTCCAGATGAGGAAACTGAGGGAAAAAGGGTTAATTGACTTGCCCAGGGTCACACACTAATAAGTGTCAGGCTGGATTTGAATTCAGAAAGATAAGTCTTTCTGAGGCCAGGGCTAGCACTCTATCCTAGCTGCCCCAGAGTCAGAAAGACTTGTTTTTAAATCTTTCCTCAGATACTTCCTAGCTTTGTTATCCATGAGAAGTCATTTAACTTTTCCCTCTTCTGTAAAATAGGCAATAGTGCCTGTAAAACTTACGTGGGGTTTTGTGAGGATCAGATAATATTCAGGGGAAAGCACTTCAAGTAAAGTACTATAGGATCATTATCATTCTTGAAAGCAGAAAATGTTGGGCTTCACTTTCTAATGAATAAAGCTTGAAGTTACGTGTGGAATGAATGACCCTATATAGATGAGCCTGAAAACTTGACTCTTGTTATAGCCAGTGTAGTAGTTTGTCATCTAACAGGTCAGGAGTCAGCCTGGCAGATCTGAGCTATTGTCAAAGGAATTCATACACTGAGTGAACAGTGTGGGCCCCAGGGTCTGAGAATTCTGGAGATTACCTTCTACCTCTGAGATTCTGTGATTCTAATTTCATTACAACCAATATTTCTCACTTAATGAACGCACCAGTACACTGCCTGGGCCTTCCTCATGTGACATCCATGTGGTTGCTCAAAAACTTTTTATTCAGAGTGGTGTTTTGGGGGCCATTTGTTCCAGAGCCAGCTTAAACCAGAGAGATCAATGCTCTTGAAACCAAAGACCTGTTTTCAAATCCCAGCTCCAGCATTTAATTACTGCGTATATTAGCAGGACAAATTACCTCATCTCCCTGAGCTTCAGTATTCTCATTTTAAAAGTAGGAATAATATGATAATGATACTTATAGTGTTGGAGTGAAAAGAGTTCTGAGTTTGGAGGCCATAGATCTGGGTTCGCATTTAACTGTTACTTCTTTTTGCCTGTGTGACCCTGGTCAAGGAAAGGCCAGACCGCTGTAAGGTCCTTCCAGCCCTACTCTGTCATGCTGTGGGCCTCCTCATAAGGCTGTCTTGAGGAAGACACAACTTTGGAAACCTCAAAGTGCCACAGGCACAGGAGTTATTGTTATAAAAATGATTTTTATCAGTCATATGTGGGGATTTCCCAATTTCCCATTGGGTCACAGTTATAATGTATCATCAGTATTGTCCCAAAATTGGAGCTGCTAGGCAACACAGTGGATAGAGCACTGGGCTTGAGATCAAGAAGGTGAGTTCAAATCTGGCCTCAGACACTTACTTAGCTGTTTGATCTCAGACAAGTCACTTAAGCCTGTTTGCCTCAGTTTCCTCATCTGTAAAATGAACTAGAGAAGGAAATGGCAAACCATTCCAGTATCTTTGCCAAGACAACCCCAAAGGGAGTCACGAAGAATCAGATGCAAATGAGCAACAATCCCCAAACTGATATTAGTTAGGATAGCATTCTGTGGGGTGTGCCTACACAGGTCATCCGAATGCCCCCTCAGCCTCTGAGCAGAGATACTATATTTCCAAAATTTTCTTCTTTAATAGTCACTGGCTCCAGAGCCAGCATCTGGCGGATATTTTACAGTGAGGTGCTTTCTTGGGTTGATTTGATCAGTGCATACTGCAGGCAGGAATTATCCATGTATATTTTCTTCAGTTTGCCTTATGGAAAAAACCCCCAAGATTCTACTCTAGTTTCTTGTTGATATTTCTTTCTCACCTGTCCCCTTTCTTCAGGACATAAAGATAAAGGCATTACTGGTTGATAACCATGTTCCCTTTGTATAGCAGTTGCTGCTGCATGTTTTCTAAAGGTTCAATCATATTTCAGGCAACAGCAGAAACTTCTAAAAGTCCTTCAGGCTATTGAAAATGACCCTGCCCACCTCAGTCATGTGGGATCTGAGGAACCTGTATTGGATCTTGAGGTGAGAAAACATGCGCTATTTAACCTTTGATAAATGTTTAGTAAGAACCTTCTCTGAAACTCTAGTTAGTAAGGAGGCTGTGTCATATAGTGGTAAGAGCACCAGATCTGGAGTTAGGTTATTTATCACATCCTAGGATTTAGGAATGAAAGAATCCTTAGCAGTCATCTAGCTCAAAACCCCAATTTTATAGATGAAAAAGCAAATCTCTCTGAGCTTAATTTTACTTCCTGTGGAATGAGAATAATAATACATTCACTATCTACCTCAGATATTAAAGGAGATACCAAGTGAGGTAATGCATGGAAAACACTCGCAGCTATGTAAATGTTCTTTACAAGTGATAACTATCATTTAATAATCGTAGCAGCAAGCATTTTTCTGGTGTGTAGGTTAAGAAGCAAAGGCATTCAGAGTTAGGAAGGAGCATGGACTGGACTTTAGAAGGTCTGTCTAATACCATCCCTTATAATTCCTTACTTTTCATGAGACTGCCCTGACTCTATTTTGTGCCAATGATCACTTGTCGTGAACTGCTGCTAGATTATGCAGTATTCAGTTATGCCCCAAAAGTCAAGTAGGAAGATACTTATTTTTAAAAACTCAGGCAAGACTTTTTTTTGAAGCTTTTTAACATCTTGTGACTATTCTAGTGGGCAGCATTTCTGCCGTGAACCTAGCGATCACCTTTTAGCTAGTGTAGATGCTGGTAAAGGAGCACAAATGGCAAGAACAATAGCTGAGCTGCCATTTTGACACTGACGTTTTCCTAGCTAATAGGCTTTTCAGTTTCCACATTTAGAGACTCGATGGAAAGACTTTACCAATTGTGTATTATATTGGGTGCAATCCAGAATAGCCAGTCTGCAAGGCATTCTACCTCCATCTGGCATCCTTCAAACTGCCAACTCACAACTCTGCTTTTTAGCACCTCTTCAACCAGTCATCTGGCCCTCGTAAAGCAGGGCATGAGCAGATCTTATTCCCTTCCGGACCCTGTCACGAGCTAGGTCAGTGTTGCTTGCTTCATCTTGCAACCAGAGAAATCCTGGCAAAGAGAGAAAAAGTTGTCTGGCCAGGACCACGTAAGTCACTCATTAGAGGAACAAAGTCTGCGTTTTGCCTTGTGACTAAATAAAAAATCCCAAATTGCCAACATTATGGAAAATCTGACCTCCCAATCCTGATCAGTGTAGAATGGACAGTAACTGCCCCCAAAAATGGGCAGCATATTAGGGTAGAAATATCACTTGGAGAACTGGGTCTAGTCCCACCTTGAACACTGACTGTAAATCACACATTTCCTCTCTGGGCCTCAGTTTCTTCACCTGTACAGACCGTTCACACTAATACCCTAGAGTTTTACACATCCACACTAATGGGGTTATTAACGAAAAAAAAAGTAATGGACAGTTGTTGTTCATTTCCTCAGCTCCCTATTCACAGAACCATTACAGATTGCCAGATCTCATTTACAGAGGGCACATGGGAAATTCTCTCTTTTATGAGTGATTGATCTATGGAGACAGGTGCCATATTCCAGGCCACAGAAGGGGTATTTCAAGGCCATTCTGTGATTTTATTGTAGATTTATGACATTTATGGAGATTTGCAAACAACTACAGATATAACCTGTGGTCTTTTTTTTCCCAATAAGGTCATTAACACTTTCTAACCATATTTTTACATAAAAAAACTTGCTGTCTAGAATCCTGCTTTAATATTATCTGGCCCATCACCTAAAACAAAATCAATCAGTTAATTAGCAAATGTTGCATAGAGACAGCTAGGTGGTGCACTGGATAGAGTACTAGTCCTGGAGTTAGGAAGACCTGAATTCAAATCTGACATCAGACACTTACTAGCTGTGTGACCCTAGGCAAGTCGCTTAATCTCTGTTTTCCTCAGTTTCCTCTTCTGTAAAATGAGGATAATAATATTGCCTGCCTCCCAAGGGTTGTTGTGAGGATCAAATGAGGAAATAAATTGTTAAATGCTTAATACAGTGCCTGGCACTTGGAAAACACTATATAAATATTAGCTATTATCATTTATTAAGCACCTACCAAAGATCAGGCACTGTGGTAAGTACTAAACAGATAAGGATAAAAGTGAAAATCCCTTCAAGGAGCTACATTCTAAATGGGTCAAATGAGGGAAAGAAAATGCTTTCTCATTCATTCGTGATATCCAAGATGCATGGAAGGTGGACAAAAGGTAGCCTTGGAACGAAAGCCCCAAGCAGCTGGCGTGATCAGGAAAGGCCTCCTGCAGAAGGAAGACTGTGTCAAGCACTAAATTCACTGAGAAAGGAGGGAGAGTATCCTAGGGGTCAGTGGTGAATTTTGGTAGAGTGAACCTTAAAAGATGAGAGGCTGCTGAGTGAGATCTTTCTCACTTTTAAGGAGAGTCTGGAAGTGGCAGTGGGCTACGGGGAGCTCTCCTGTTTCCACTCTAGGATCAATGAGGTTGGGGTGGAAGGTATTTTGAGAAAAGATGCAAACATTTTCATCCATAGCAAACCAGATCTGAGTGAGGACCAGAAAATGGAAGTAGCATGAGAGGAAAAGATCTAAAATGAAGGAGGGAAGTTTATTAATTCTAGTGTGAGAGTTCAGGAGGGTGTAATGGAAGAAACAGGCAGATCTAGAGTGGGACTTGAGTGGGTATGGTTGAGGTAGATGATGATGAGAGAGTGAGTGACAGTGGTTGGGGAGGGGAGTGCTCTTCAGCAGGCAGGGATTCAGTGTTGAAAAAATATGGATATTAAAGCAAAACAGATTCTTACATTGGACATATACGAAAATGAATGTCTAATTCTGCATCTTAAGCCCATCACCTCTTGGTCAGGAAGTGAATAGCCTGCTTCATTCTTGGCACTCAGGAACTACGAGTGGTCATTACGTTGATAAGGGGATTGGGAAGGTAAGAAAGTTTGGAAGTTGGAGAATGAATCTAGGCAGACTGTTATTGTTGTTCACTTGTTTTAGTTGTATCTAACTTTTTGTGACCTCTTTTGGGGTTTCCTTGTCCATGATTCTGGAGAGGTTTGCCATGTCCTTCACAAACTCATTTTATAGATGAGGAAATTGAGGCAAATAAGGTTAAAGTGACTTGCCCAGGGTCACTCAGCTGGTACATGTCTGAGGCCAGATTTAAACTCAGGAAGATGGATCTTCCCAATTTCAAGCCCAGCATTCTGTCCACTGCACCACCTACCTGTTCTTATAGGCAGACTCAGTAGATAATAGAAGCTTTGCTGATAAATGAAGGTGAATAGAATATTCAAGGTTTTGGTGTGACCACGTGGTCTCAGTGAGACCTAACATTAATCATCATAGAATTTAGGACTAGAAGGATCACTGGAGATAATTTAGTCCAACTTCATTTGACAGATGAGGGAATGGAGGTCCATAGAAATGAAATGACCTATTCATAATCACTTGGCTAATTATTCACAGCACTGGGACTAAACCCCAGATAATCCAACTCTAAATCCAATGAGTTTTTTTTCCCATTATACAACTTCACAGAATCATTAGAACTTGAACCCCAGTAGCAGCGTTAATTTCCTCAAGCTTTGGGTGACTTTCTGGTGTCATTGAGAATACTGACCATTGTCAAACTAACCAACCCAACAACACTGTTTTACCACCTATTGTGTTTTTAAAGAAGTAGTTAATGATATTAAGCAGCCTATTCTATATCAAGGAAGAGAGAGAGAATAAGACTGTGTGTGTGTGTGTGTGTGTGTGTGTGTGTGTGTGTGTGTATGTGTGTGTGTGTGTGTGTGTGTGAGACAGAGAGAGAGGGAGAGAGAGAGAGAGAGAGAGAGAGAGGGAGAGAGAGAGAGAGAGAGAGGGAGAGAGAGAGAGAGAGAGAGAGAAGAGCACCATTCCTGCCCCTCTGCCATGGAGATAGGAAAGTAGTAAAATAAATAGAATAAATTTTTTTTGATATGTGATTGACAGAAATGGTGCCAAATATACCCAGTGAAGAAGAGAAACACATGCCCTTGTAGAGTCTAACATCCATGCTGTATTTTTTTTTTTTTAAGGATACATTGAGAACCAAAGTAGAAGAGATCAAAGATGCCATTTATGTGACCATGGAAATCCTGTCCAACTGGGGAAATGAGGTCTGTGTGGGTCTGACAGAAGTTGAATTCTTTGACCTCAACAATGAAAAGGTGTTTGTGTCACCTCATGATGTGGATATCCGAAATACTGATAAGCCTGGGGACCTGAGCTGCCTCATCAATAGAAACCTGGCTGTAAGTTTGTGCTTATTTTTTTCCTTTTATTTCCTTAATGTATATGACACTTTTACTCAGAGGAGCTTACAGTTAATTAGTCCTTAATTCTTCACAAAATTACTCTGGGAAAGGCAAGACATGACATCCAAACATATTCTCTCTCAAATGTCTTATTCTGTAGATCCTTGATTCTTGTGATTATGGGTCATAATCTTTACAGGCCCTTAACCTTTAGAGCAATTGAGGATTTCTCATCTCAAAGAGTCAATGAAGCATAACGACCTACTTCAAAATTTTTAATGTAACTTTTTTTAATTAACAAGCACTAATTTTCTCCCTCTCCCACGTCTCTCATTAAAAAAGGGAGAAAACCCCATAAATATGGATATTATAGCAAAACAGTTTCTTGCATTGACCATGTCCAAAAATGTATGTGTAATTCTGCATCTTGAATCTATCACCTTGCTTTCAGGAAGTGGATAGCATGCTTTATCTGGAACCGTGTTTGATCATTATGTTGATCAGAGTTCTTAGTCTTTCAAGTTGTTTCTCTTTAGAGCGTTGATGTTATTATATAAATTGTTTTCCTGGTTCTGTTCGCTTTACCCTGAATCAGTTCTACAAGCCTTCCCAGGTTTCTCTGAAACTGTTCTCTTGATTATTTGTTAGAGCATAATAATATTCCACTACATTCCTCAGTTGTATTCAGCCATTCCTTAATTGATGGCTTAGCTTTCAGTAATATTTTTTGTAAAAATGGGTCCTTTTCCTTTTTCTATGAGGATGGGGTTTAGGTCTAGTAGTGGTATTACTAGGTAAAAGGGCTTGATAACTTACTAAATTGCTTTCTAAAATGGCTGGACCAATTCACAGCACCAGTGCTGGTGCATTAATGAACCTGTTTTCCTGTAGCCCCTTCCAACATTTGTCAATTTTTCTTTTATGTCATATTTACCAGTCTGATGAGGTTGCTTTCATTTGCATTCCTATCATCATTAGTAATTTGGAGCATTTTTTCCCTTCTGGCTGTTGATATCTTAGAGTTCTTTCTTTGAAAATTGTTCAAATCTTATTATTAATTGGGAATGCCTCATGGTGTTACAAATTTACATAATTTCTTGATGTGTCTTCGAGATGAGACCTGTATCAGAAAAACTTGCTGCAAAGATTTTTCCCCTTGGTAGCTGTTTCCTTTCTAACTTAAGTTGCATTGATTTTGTTTGTGCAGAAACTTTTAAAATGTTATGTAATTTAAATTGTCCATATTACCTTCCATAAACCTCTCTTTCCCTTGTGTAGTCATTAACTCTTCCTTTGTCCATAGATCTAACAGAAAATTTCTTGCTCCTCCAAATTATCCATGATATGATCTTTTATATCTTAGTCTTGTTTTCATATGGAGAGGATCTTGGTGTATGGTGTGAGGTGCTAGTTTGAATCTAATTTCTGCCAAACCGTTTCCCAGTTTTCCCAGTATTTTTTTGTTGAATATTAAGTTCTTAGCCAAGCATTTGAGATCTTTGAGTTTATCTGACAGAAACCTATTTTTTTCACTGAGTTTTTGTCAAGTAGACATCAAAGCTACCGTTTCATGGAACACATCTTAAATATTTTCTTTGTTTTCTTTTTCTTTTTTTAAGGATTTTCATCATATACAGTTAAAGTTAGAATCACTGATTTATAATCCCAAAAATAACAAGAGATTATCTCTCCATCTACACTCTAGCCATATGGATCATTCCAATTGATTTCTCTGTTTTCTTCCTTGCATCTGTAAAGTAGAGAGTACAGAAATTGCTTTCCTTTACCCACTCAACCTTCAGAAACTGACGTTTAGGATAGCAGTTTAATTGAATTGCTCTTCTTTAAAGTTTCCTAAAATAATCAAATCATGTAAATAAAAAAGAAATATTAAATGGAATCCAGCTGGAGTTCAGAAAGGTATTTATTCTCCATTACATGTGACATTTTTACCAACACATATATAATACATGTTGGTGAAAATGTCACACATGATTAAGGGGAAAAAAATGTGTGTGTGTGTGTATGTATATATATGTGTGTGTGTATATATATATGCATATATATGTACATATACATACATACATATATATATATGTATATATGGGGAAGGGTCCAGACTGTCTGTACTTTTTCCATCAACTGATTCTCTTCTACCCAAAGAAGGCAAATAATAGGTGCTTAATAAGTGTTTTTTGATTAATTGATCTTGACTATCCTTCCATCAGTAAACAGCAGTCCAGAGCCTTACACTTTCAATCTGTCACATAAGATCTTAAAGACTGAGAGACAGACTATAGGGAGTACAGGAGGAAGAGCCAAGAGATGAGGAGCTTACAGCTTGTCACTTTTTACCAGAATGTTGATTGGAGCTCCATAGCTACAGGGTGTACAGTTCACTCCTCACTTCCCTAGGGAGATCATGGGAATCCTAATTTGAGAATCAATCAATAAATATATATTAATCTACTGTAGACTCACTCCCATGTAAGGAGAACATAAGAAGAAGACGTTTTTCCTACCTTCTAGAAGCTCTCTACATATGATATTGAGAATCATACACATAAAATGACAATGGCTGACACAGAATAGTCTGTAAGAGCTCAATTGTTAGGAATAGATAAATATTGTTGGGACCCAAAAAAGAGGGAGATCTTTGAGAGTTAGGTTAATTAGTTAGGATCTCATGAATGATGGATTTGAGCTGGACAGGGTTTTGACAAGGAAAATAGAAAAACAAAAGCAGCATTCCAGGTGAAAAATCCAGTGAGAACAAAGGCACAGAATGACTGAATGTTAACCAGGAACATCCACAGGAGGAAACTGAGGCCCACCCAGAATAGAGAAGTGACTTACTCAGATTTGTATAGTTATGACAGAGGTAGGTCACAGGCCAAAGCTTAGGATTCCTAGCCTAGAGAGTGTAGAATAATAGAACTAAAATTAACCTAAGCACATAGAATCACCCTAGATGGTTAGAGATGGAAAGGAACTTTAGAGACCATCTAGTTCAGCATATCATTTTACAGAGCCAGATACTGAGTCACAACAAAATTAAATGACTTGTCCAAGGTCACACAATTAGTTAGTGGCAGAGCCGGCACTTAAACTCAGGAATCTCCAGCATTCTCTCTGCAGCACCACGCTGGTAGAGACATGGAGTGGAGGCAGGCCACAGAGAGTCTCAAAGAGATAAGCGGAGGAATGAAGGATTAGTGTAGCAGGAAATAAGAATTCCTTCAGGGTTTTGAAAGGAATGAGTAATATAATACAAGTCTTTCCTAAGGAAAATTGGCAGAAGTTAGCAGGCAATGGAACAGAAAAACAGGGAACCCAGCAAGGAGACGATTGCAATAATCCAGGCATTAGGCATGATCACTTTGGGTGAATGTATTTCTTTGTTACAAGGAAGGGTTCATTTATAAGGGCTTGTAGTTAAGAGACATGACTGTGCTGTTTTTTAAGGATTTTTTTTTTAACTTTCAAAAAACAATCCAAATTATGAGGTAAAGAGGACCTGGACCAGAGTAATGGCAGTGGGTATAAAGAAGAAAAAAAATAACAAAAATCTTAGTCACTGGTTAGATATAAATGATCCAGACGACTAAATCCAAGATTATTCTTTTTTTTTTTAATTTATTTATTTAACTTTTAACATTCATTTTCACAAAATTTTGGGTTACAAATTTTCTCCCCTTTTATCCCCTCCCCCCACCAAACACCAAGCATTCTAATTGCCCCTGTGACCAATCTGCTGTCTCTTCTATCATCCCTCTCTGCCCTTGTCTCCGTCTTCTCTTTTGTCCTGTAGGGCCAGATAGCTTTCTATACCCCTTTACCTGTATTTCTTATTTCCTAGTGGTAAGAACATTACAGTTGATCCTAACACTTTGAGTTCCAACTTCTTTACCTCCCTCCTTCTCCACCCCTTCCCTTTGGAAGGCAAGCAATTCAATATAGGCCAAATCTGTGTAGTTTTGCAAATGACTTCCATAATAGTTGTGTTGTATAGGACTAACTATATTTCCCTCCATCCTATCCTGTCCCCCATTACTTCCATTCTCTTTTGATCCTATCCCTCCCCATGAGTGTCGACCTCGAATTGCATTCTCCTCCCCATGCCCTCCCTTCTATCATCCCCCCCACTCTGCTTGTCCCCTTGTCCCCCACTTTCCTGTATTGTGAGATAGGTTTTCCTACCAAAATGAGTGTGCATTTTTTTCTTTCCTTTAGTGGAATGTGATGAGAGTAGACTTCATGTTTTTCTCTCACCTCCCCTCTTTATCCCTCCACTAATGAGTCTTTTGCTTGCCTCTTTTATGAGAGATAATTTGCCCCATTCAATTTCTCCCTTTCTCCTCCCAATATATTTCTCTCTCACTGCTTGATTTCATTTTTTTTTTTAAGATATGATCCCGTCCTCTTCAATTCACTCTGTGCACTCTGTCTCTATGTATGTGTGCGTGTGTGCATGTGTGTGTGTGTAATCCCACCCAGTACCTAGATACTGAAATGTTTCAAGAGTTACAAATATTGTCTTTCCATGTAGGAATGTAAACAGTTCAACTTTAGTAAGTCCCTTATGACGTCTCTTTGCTGTTCACCTTTTCATGCTTCTCTTCATTCTTGTGTTTGAAAGTCAAATTTTCTTTTCAGCTCTGGTCTTTTCATCAAGAATGCTTGAAAATCCTCTATTTCATTGAAAGACCATTTTTTCCCCTGAAGTATTATACTCAGTTTTGCTGGGTAGGTGATTCTTGGTTTTAGTCCTAGTTCCTTTGACTTCTGGAATATCCTATTCCATGCCCTTCGATCCCTTAATGTAGAGGCTGCTAGATCTTATGTTATCCTGATTGTATTTCCACAATACTTGAACTGTTTCTTTCTAGCTGCTTGCAATATTTTCTCCTTGACCTGGGAACTCTGGAATTTGGCCACAATGTTCCTAGGAGTTTCTCTTTTTGGATCTCTTTCAGGCGGTGTTCTGTGGATTCCTTGAATATTTATTTTGCCCTCTGGTTCTAGAATCTCAGGGCAGTTTTCCTTGATAATTTCATGAAAGGTGATGTCTAGGCTCTTCTTTTGATCATGGCTTTCAGGTAGTCCCAAAATTTTTAAATTGTCTCTCCTGAATCTATTTTCCAGGTCAGTTGTTTTTCCAATGAGATATTTCACATTATCTTCCATTTTTCCATGCTTTTGGTTTTGTATTGTGATATCTATCATGCTTTCTCACAAAGTCCTTAGCCTCCATCTGTGCCATTCTAGTTTTGAAAGAACTATTTTCTTCAGTGAGCTTTTGAATCTCCTTTTCCATTTGGCTAATTCTGCTTTTGAAAGCATTCTTCTCCTCATTGGCTTTTTGAACCTCTTTTGCCAATTGAGTTAGGCTAGCTTTCAAGGTGTTAATTTCTTCATTTTTTTGGGTCTCCTTTAGCAGGGAGCTGATCTGCTTTTCATGCTTTTCTTTCATATCTCTCATTTCTCTTCCCAGTTTTTCCTCCACCTCTCTAACTTGATTTTCAAAATTCTTTTTGAGCTCTTCCATGGCCTGAGCCCATTGGGTGGGCTGGGAGACAGAAGCCTTGATTTCTGTGTCTTTGCCTGATGGTAAGCATTGTTCTTCCTCATCAGAAAGGAAGGGAGGAAATGCCTGTTCACTAAGAAAGTAGCCTTCAATAGTCTTATTTCTTTTCCCTTTTCTGGGCATTTTCCCAGCCAGTGACTTGACCTCTGAATATTCTCCTCACACCCACCTCGCCTCCTGATCCTCCCAGCCAGTGTTTGGGGACTGAGATTCAAATGCTGCTTCCAGCCCTAGGGCTTTTGGCTGGGGCAGGGCTGCTATTCAGTGTGAGAATTAAGTTCAGGTGGTCAGGTCGGGGCAGGGCCACCTCTCAGGCTCAGTTCCCTCAGGGGGTTTATGCACAGACCTTCCACAATGGATTCAGGCTCCCGCCCGCTTGGGGAGCCCTTGTCTGCAGCCGCCTCTCAGCTTCTACCTCCCGGGGGGGCCCGAATCATGTGGGCACCCCACTCCCGTCTTGACCCGCCAAAGAGACTCTCTCACCGACCCCTGTCACCTGTGGGCGGAGGGACCCGCGCGGCCGCTGGAGATCCCGTCCCCGAACCCGCTCGGATCTTTTCCTCTCGGTGCCGCGGCCATGGCAGGGCTGCACTCAGCTCCCAGTCCCGGCGCCCAGTCCGCAGCGCGAAGGACCCCCCGCGAGAGGTTTGCAGGTCTCTCCGGAACAGAAATTTCCCTCGCTCCAATATTCTGTGGCCTCTGGGTGCAGAATTCGCCGTGAGTTACTCACCTGTAGCCTTTCTATGGGTTGTGGGTTCGGAGCTATGTGTATGTCCATCTTTCTACTCCGCCATCTTGGCTCCGCCTCCCAAGATTATTCTTAAGGGGTCTTTTGACCCTTGCTTGCTAGGAGAATGGTGATGCCAGTGATTAAGACAGGGAAGTTTGAAGGAGGCTGTCAGAAGCGGGGGAGGAAAGCAGAAGCAACAGAATGATCATAGGATCATAGTTTTAGAGTTGTGAGTGACCCCAGAGTTCATAGAATCCAGTCCCCTCATTATACAGATGAGGAAACTGAGGCTTAGGGAGGTTAAGTGACTTACTCAGGGTCACATAGAGTGTTAAGGAAGAAAGTAAGAAAGTATTGTAGAGGTGAGGCTGATACTGGCCAGAGGGCCCTGCCTGAGGAATTACCAGTGGTTCAAGCTTAACTAGAGAGGGGTATGTATCCTCTCAAAGATTATTAGTGTTATGCCTAGTGTAATTTCCATGCTTACTGCCCTTTGATTTTATCATTAAGCTGGAAGCATGAACCAGATTTGCAAATGATGCCTTATTGAAATAGAATTCAAAATGACCTCCAAAAAAATTGGAAAAATATTGTTCATTCAGAGAACCAACAGTGCAGGTGTACTGACGTGTATTTGGGCAGACGTGTATACTGACCTTCCAGCCATAGCTAATATGTTTGGATGCATCGCCAAAGGCATATTGATGCTGTGGTCTGCTCACTCTGCTTGGGACTGGTCAAGCTGGTTTGGGCTTCTTATCTTTTGAAATGTGGAAGGAATATAGAAAGGAACAGTGGAACTGATTCAAAGAATTCATAGACTGGGGGCAACAAAATCTTTTGAAAGGGAATTTAATAACAGTCTTTAAGAATATAAAGAAATGATAAGAACACAAAAGCCACCTTTTCCCCCAGTAGGCCAAAGGAGAGAAAATGGCAGCCAAAGCTTGTGGTTTAGCATAATCTTCTCCAAAGAATGAGTCGACTTCAGTCTACTAATGAAGAATGTGGAAACAAAGCATTATCCCTGAAGTAAGTGTACATGTGTTAGTAGAAAAAGCATTGTCAGGATTCAAGAATGACACTTGCATTCTTATCCTGACTGCCATTTTATTGCTCTGAGCCTCAGTTTCTTTTTCTATTCAATAAGGGAGTGAGATTGGAACATCCTTATGTTATTTTCCATTCTGTGATTCTAAGGCCTTGGAAAATAAGTCAGATAATTATCCACCTCAGATAGCTTAATTAAGTATCCATCTGCCTAGAAGATGTGACCTTTTAAGTTACTGTCTAGCACTATGATTCTAATCTGTAAAACTATAACCTTTGCTTCTGAAACTTAGTTTGGCTCACTGTCTTCCACACCATTGGTTCTAATAGCTTCAACATTTTGGAAACATGATACATAGGCATAAGCATCACAAGGGTAATAAAAAGAGCCATTGGATTTGATGTGGACCAATTTCTTGATTATTATGCCTTTTCCTGTGGTTGCCTAAAGCTGTGAAACATTGCCATGTGACCACAGTAGGAATTTTGGCACCTTCTGCCTGAGATTTCTTTTAGCATTTCTATTGTGACATAAGGCAGCTGTCCTCACCCTGGGTTCAGGGTCTAAATCTCTAAGTCCACACTGAGACTAAATTCCACCTACTTTTTTGGCACCAAGTATTCCTGTTAGCCAGTACCATCGGTTTCACACACTAACTTCACAGCCCCAAATTCCAGCCCTGGGCCTGGTCCATCAGAACATGTTGCCTTTCAAAAATATTTGTAGCAAGTGTCCCTGAGAGAGAAGTGTAGGTCAGAGAGAGAAAGGGTTCTAAATACAGAGTATTGAGGAGAGAGTACAAGGAAGAGGCAGGCAACATAAAGATACTTCAAAGGGCAGCTTGGCACTTGTCTAGGGTCCTGAAGAGTAACCTGTGGGTTTTTTTTGTGCTTTTGTAAGGTGGGAACTATCCTTGGAAATTATACCTACTAGCATGGTATTATGGGAACTTTTCTGGCCTGATTTTTACAGTAGTTCAACCTCTAAACATCATAAGTACCTAGCCTTTTATCTTTAAAAAACTGCATTTGTGGGAACTAAATCTCAAAGGTCTTAGTTGCTAATAAGGACCTCAGTTATACATAGATTAATATTCTTTGACTTTCTACATGATTGTTACTGCTAACTCCTTTTCATTCCTCTGACAGACAGAAATGAGAAGGAAGATCAATTGCAAGACCAAGGCCTCATTTCAGGGTTGGGATTTATTCGATTTCTATTTGTCCAGTAGCCATAAAGACCCATTTCAGAATCAGAATTGTAGAACTAGAGATGAGCCACTGCCTCATCACTCCCACCCCTCCACTGGATTTTTTAGTACCTTGTATACTCCATCCAAACTTCCCAGAATAGAAAAAGTTCATGTGTGGCTTATGGAACTTGCCCAAATTAGTCATAAGCCCTCAAAACTGTCTCTTCCTCTCTCTTGTAAAAACAATTTTCTCTCTCATCTGAAAGGCACCGTTGTCACAAGTAAGAAACCATCTTTGTTCTCAGTGGCAGCTGGAGTCCAAGGCATCCAAATTCCTGGGGTCCTGAAGAGGTCCAGATGCTGCCATTCACCTCTTTCACAAGACTTGGGCAAGTACTGGGCCCATTTTCAATGACAAGGAAAGCCCAGTTGAGACATGCTGGAGTACAGGATGTTCCTCTTCTTAATAAAACTGAAGTTCTCAAGGAGTACAGTGCCAAGCACATCGTTGAGCTACGGACAAATAGGAATTGATGATGATGATGAAGATGAAGATAATCCTCTGAAGACTGTAGGATGGAAACTTGAATGAAGTTATTAAATACTTATTTGAGAAAAGTTTCCCAATATCTGTAGTTTGCAGGGGTTTTTTCCTTCTCTGTCCAAAACAAATGCTATCAATAGTATGAAATATTGCTGATGCAAATTTATTCAGAAGAACAACTCAGATTTGTCTGCGAGGGGTACATGGCATAGGAGACTAGTCAGGCTCATTGGGAGGTAAGACATCCTGCAGGGTGAAGACCTATTAAAAAAAGGGAAATAGACCCCAAGATATAATGTACCGGTCTCATCTCAAGAATGGGTTGAGTATGTCATTAAGTTTTTCTTTTTATTTTATAAGACTTAAAAAAAAACTTAAAAGTCTTCACATGTCAGTTGAATAATAGCCTCTTTCTCATCCCCTTCCCTCCCCCATTTTCCCTGGACTACACAAAGCTGATTAAGTTGATTAAAATAGACCAAATGGTGACCCTGCCTTCCCAATTCATCGTGGAAGACAAATCAGAGGGGAGTGAGCTGACTTCCTGCCAGATTCAAGGGTCAGGAGCCTGCAGCTATATATAGAAGTGGCATGGGAGCCAGCTTTCTATGATGGTTCATGCCCTCTGCTCTTTTTAATTAGATGAAGAATTAATCACAGATATTTACTTTGGGGAAAAGGGAAGATGTACTCATGGCTTTCTTTGCTCGTTGGTTTTCAGAGTACTAAAGAGCTCTCCTTGTGGACCTGTCCTTTCCACCCTCCAGTTCAGCTTTTCTTTATCATCCGCAATACTAGACAATCCTACGAATTTGGCATCTCCAAAATCAAGATTTGGAATTACTGGACAACTTACAATGTAAGTAATGACTCCGTTCCTTGCTGTGTACTCAGTTGATTAAAGTACCCAGTTACTTGGGGGTTTGCTCAGTTCTTTGAAGCTGTTAAATAGGTATAGGGAAGTGCCTCCTTATCTAACCTGACAGTGGAAGAAAGGAAGGTATGTCAGGTCATTGTGTGTTATATTCATTCTTATGGCCTAGTGTTCTCATATTTTGGAATTTGGTTTTACTGTTTTTAGAATATCCTTTCCTGAGGCATGAAAAGAATATTCAAGTGTTCTAATAAAGGGTCAAAATAAGATGCTGCAAAGTGTATCTTTTTGTCCTAGCCCATAGTAAGAGTCCTGTTGTAGAAAGAACATTTACATAAGAGTGTGATGGTTTCATTAGCTACTTCCTGTTAAAATCAGGTGCTTCACTGGTTCAAATTTTGTTCCTCAGACTTGGCCCACATTGGATACTGGCTGCAGGTCATCATGTGTTACTGCATGCAAATGCGCTTACATTATAGACCTCCACTGGTCTGGTCCATCAGCTCTGGTGCTGCACCCATTCTGAAATGGGTGATGAAATGATGATACCACAGTTCACAGTAACGTGGCTTCTTGCTGCCACAGTATTGCACATGCTGAGTAAAAGAGGATTTTATGTACTGGATTACAGAGGAAGATTAGCTTCAATCTTTATGCCCGGTTCTCTTTTCTGTCCAGCCATGCCAATGCCAAGAAAACAGGCAACCTCAGATTGGAGAGGTGGTCTTAAGTACAAGGTTCTGCACAACAGCTTTGTTTCTCTGCGTGTATATCCAGAGACATTTCCTGCAAAGATTAAACATTTGGGTAGTATTTTTAAAATACAAAACAGAATCTGGAGGATTTGAGCTACTTGACAAGGGCTACTGCTTATGAAATAATAACCCATCTGTTTTCAGAATTTACTGAGGGAAGAAAAACACAAACAAATCCTACTAGAGATTCATTTGGTTTGATATTTTCAGTATCAAGATATTATTGCCAATTTTTCAATAAAAGAAAGAAGAGTTTATTAGAAATGTAGTATTTTGGAGTGTATGAGTCTTGTTACTGCAGTGTTTTATCCATGTAAAATACAGAGAAGAAAAATTAAATTTGGGTAGCTGATTTAGCCTGCTTAGAAAGTGATAAAATCAGTGATGGAAAAAGTGAGAATCATTTATTTTAAAATATGCTGCTTTTTTGAGCAGGCCTTGGTTTTTTATTTTGTGGCCTAGTATTTCTTCCCTAATTTAAATTTTACCCAGTTCTCCTGACTGATGTTTCTGTTTTTTAAAGTACCTTGAAAACATGGCCCTCTGCTTATTGTGATGAAATGTGTTATATGGATGGTACAGCATACTGAATATATATGCATTATTGGAAACCTGTCACATTTCTGTAGTTTAGTGGCAAGGCCTTGTGGACATAGCCGTGAATCTAGGGAATCAAGACATGTCTTATAAATGTGACCTAACCATGAGAACACTATCCCAGAGGTAGAGGGGTTAGGTAGATAGATGTACTAGATGTACCCCAAGCATTTGAAGACATCCCCCTGCAGAACAGGCAGTTAATAACAATTTGTTCCAATGGTCTTGAAGGCAGCTGAAGCAGGTCAGGCATCAAAGACACCAAAGTCAACCTCTGCATCCTAAGCCATTGCCAGTCATCTAGACTTTTGTCCTGCCACTGAACTCTTCTCAGGAAGAGAGAGACTAACAAGTTGGTGCAACTCTGCCTCACTTAAATCTACTTCACGCATAAGTCAAGACATCACTCATAATGTCACTGGTACTCTTTGAAAACAAAGAACAAAAAACAATCCAATATCAACTGCTTCCTCACTGAAACATCCAATACTTTTACTTCTCCCTAACTGATTCTGTACCCTGCTCTCTTCAAGGGCTATTCCCAGCTTTCTCTTCTCTCATCAAGCCTCTCACAATATTTCTTCCCCCAACCCTCTTGGCTTAGGTCCTGGCCTCATGCTTTACTGAAAAACCAAACCAAACCCCAAAGCCATTCACTCTCTTTTCTTGTCTGTGCCCCATGTGACAATCCCACCTCGTTCTATCACATTCCCTTGGCATCATCCCTGCCACCTCCTCCCCACTCCCAGTCTCCTCCTGGATGATGATGCAAGTCCTTCTCCCCCCTAAGGCTAACTCCAACACATGTACTCTTCTCCAAAAGACTGCTCCCTTTATTTCCTTCTCTCTCAAATTTGTAATCTCTGTACACAGACCCCTTCTCTGCTGCCTTCAGATACACCCACGTCTCCCCATCCTTAAACACTCCCATCCTCATTAGCTCCTATCATCCCTCGTAAGCTGTCATCCTATATCTGCCCTTTCTCAGCCAAACTCCCTCCAAAAGCTGTTTATTTCTACCAGGTGCTTGTTCTTTGCTTCTCTCTCTTCTGAACCCTCTGCATTTTGGCCTCTGACCTCATCACTCAACTGAAACTAGTCTCCCCACAGTTACCAATGATCTCTTAATTGTCAAATCTAATATCTTTCCAGTTCTCATCATTCTTTATCTTTCTGCAACGATATTCATTGTACTCTGGGTTTTCATGACACTGTGCTCTCTCTGTCTCTCTGTCTCTCTCTTCTCCCCCCACCACCCCGCGTCTATGTGTTTGTGTGTGTGTGTGTGTGTGTGTGTGTGTGTGTGTGTGTGTGTCTGTCTGTCTCTACTATTTGTCTGATATTTCTTTAGTCTCCCTTATTGAATTATCATCCATGCCATGCCCACTAACTGTGTTCTTCTGCCCAGGCACTGTCCTGGACTCTCTTTTTTTTCCCAAACTCACTTGATGGCCTCATCAGTTCCCAAGGGTTCAATTATCATCTCTATGCTGATTACTCCCAGATATATATAGTCAGTCCTAGTTTCTCTCTGGATTCACTGCCTATTGGAAATTTTGGACTGGATATTTCATGAGCACCTCAAACTGAAAATGTATAAAACAGAGCTCATTATTTACCTCCCACCCCAAATCCACTCCTTTCCTGAACTTCCCTCCTATTGTCTAATGCACCACTATTTTCTTCGTCACCCATGTGCATAACCTCAAGATCATCCTCCTTCTGTATTTTCACCTACATGGCCCAGTCATCTGAAAAATCTTGTCACTTCTTTCTCTGCATCGTCTCACACATGTCCCTTCCACATCATTCATGCGGTTAACCCTCTAGTTCAGTTCACCTCTCTCCTGAACTGTTACTGGAATCTCCTAATTGGTTTCCCTTTGTTATCTTCCCACTCTAACCCATTCTCCACATAGCTGCCAAAGTGATTTTCCTAAAATGCAGGTGTGACCATGAAACTTCACTTCATGATGAACTCCAGGGGGACGGTGTCTGTGATCTGTAGGATTGAATATAGATTCCTCTGTTTGGCATTTGGCTGCTTCCTTAATCTCACTGCCATGTAAGGATGACCATTTCCATAGAGGGGTCTGAGTCAGTAATAGTAAGCTCCTTGAGAGTGGGATCATTTCATTTTTATCTCCTGTCCCTAGCACTTTGCACATAATAAATGCTTGTTGAAGTGAAATAAAATGAAATGGAAGACCTCCAAATGTAGCTAATTTAGGTGAAACTTGAAGGCAGGGTGAGTTTCATGTAGCAAGGCATAAAAATACATGTGAACCCATAAGAAATTGGGTGCTGTAAATTCTGTGAGCCCTACGTAGAACTAAAACCCTCTCTGTTATCCTGCTCTTGAACTCTTCAATAGACTGGGTCTCATAGTTGTTCCCCAAACTCCTGTCCAATACCGGCACCAGTTTAAGTTCTGATCCATTCACTTCCTCCTATTTCCAGCCCCTTACCTCATTATCCTGAATCTCTAGCAGCAGATTCTGGCTCTTCACAACGAATCTGGGGTTTTTGACCCCTTTCCTGAGCAGAAACCTTGCAGTCATTTTCATTCTTTGCTTCTTGGTCTGCAAGACTTCAGCCTAGTCCCTGGAAGTCTCTCAGCCATAGCCCACAGTAGGGCCCTTTAGCAGAGGACTGATGCAGTCTTGTGTGGTATGGCATGTTTATTTCATTTGTTTTTATCAAGATTCACCTCTAAGCTTAGATACCTACTTGAGTTCTAGGTCTTGTAGCTTTGCTTGGAGCTTTGGGATGGCATCTCTGAAGGTGAGAAGACTCAGAAGGGACATGTTAGTTGCCTTCAAACATTTGCAGGGCTATCATGTAGGAGAGAATTTAGAGTTGTTCTGTTTGGACTCAGAAGGTAAAGCTAGGAATGCTTGGTGTAAGTAAAAGAGGAAAAGGTGAACTTGATTTTGGGAAAGTCCTTTTAAAAATTAGAGCCATTCTAAGAGGCAAGGGCTTCCCTTCGTCACATATCTTTAAACCAAACCTTGATGATTTTGTAAAAAGGATTCTTCTTCACGTATGTCGGACTAACTATCCTCTGAGCTTCCTTCTCCCTTCACTTGATGATCCCAATGACTTCTGATCATCATCTCAATAACAGTGACTCCCAGATCTACTTATCCAGCCCTCGCCTCCTGTCTTGTAACTCCAACTGCCTTTTTTTAAAATTTTATTTATTTATTTTTAATGTTCTACAATCACTACCATAAAACTTAGATTTTTACCCCCCTACACCTACACCCACCACCCCCCTCCCTCCCCAAGATGGCATACAATTCTATATAGGATCTACATATACTTTCCTATTGAATACGTTTTCACTATTGTCATGCTATGTAGATGAACTAAAGTAAATGGAAGAAATCATATAACAAATCAAAACATAATACACACACACACACACACACACACGCGCGCGATCTGCTACACTCTGTGAATGGATTCCATAGTTCTTTCTCTGAGTGTGGAAGGCATTTTGCCTTAGAAAACCATTAGGAATTTTTTTTTTTAAGTTCTTGCGTTATTACGAAGTTCCAAGTCTACCAGAAAAACTCCTCCCACACTGTGGTCGTTGCTGTGCACAAAGTTCTCCTGGTTCTGCTCCTTTTGCTCAGCATCATATCATATAAGTCCTTCCAGGGCTCCCTGAAATCTTCTTGTTCATCATTTCTTATGGTGCAATAGTACTCCATTACATTCATATACCATAATTTATTCAACCATTCCCCAATTGATGGGCATCTTCTTGATTTCCAGTTTTTGGCAACCAACTGCCTATTGCTTATAGCTACCTCAACATTTCCCAAACCTGAATTCATTATCTTTCCTCCCAAACCCTCTCCTTTTCCAAATTTCCCTATTAATGTTGAGGATATGATCATCCTCCCACTCACCCAAGCTCAAAACCCCAGTATCAACCTCAACTCACCTCTCTCACCTCCCATTCCTAATCTGTTGCCAAGGCATATTTATTTTACCATATTTTGCATCCACCCCCTTATCTCTTCTGACGCTCCCACCACCCTGGGACAGGCTGTTACCTTAACCCTAGAGTGTTGCACTAGCCTGCTGGTTGGTTTGCCAGCCACAGATCTCTCCTCACTCCAATCTATCATGCAGTCAGCTGCTCAAATGATCTTCTTAAAACAGAGGTCTAACCATATCTCCCCTCTCCTCCTCCCACTCAGTAAACTCTAGCAGATACCTATCATCTTCAGAATAAAATATAAAATCCTCTCTTTGTCTTTTAAATTCCTTCATAACGTATTTCCCCACCTGCCTGCATGTAGTATTCCCTGTTAGACTGTGATCTCCTTAAGAGTCAAGATTGTTTTTTGCCTTTCTTTATATTCCCAGCACTTAGCACAGGGCTTAGAACACAGTAGGTACTTAATAAATGTTTATTAACTGACTGGCTGCCATAAAGCACTTGCTTTTTTATCATTCCATTTGTGTAATTGGGTACTAAAACACTGCATCCAAGTTGACCTTGAATGGTGTTGGGGGGATCATATCCTTTTGTTGAACTTCTCTCCAGATAATGATTTGGAATGACTCAACATAGAACTTCATTTCAGTTTTTCAGTCAGTGTTTATTTCCCCTTTGATTTACCCTACTATTTTGGGGGCATGTTGAATGCTGTTATTGAGGGTTTTTTAACCATCTTTTGCAATCCACAAGTGGACCTCATAATAATATTAACACTTTTTGATTTGGCAATAATTCATTTTGTGATTTTTTTTTTTTTACTGGAAATCCTAGAGCAAAAACTGGACTACTGGTGGTATTGTTAGTCTTACTTGACACAGGAGTGGTTGATTCACATGAATAGTTTGTAGATTTGCAGGGAGAATAATAGTAGCCTGAATTTTCCTCATCACCTTTTTTTCAGAAGCAGGACAGTTCTTGACAGTTCCTATATCTAAAGGAGACCTGGTAGCCTACAAGGTGAGGCATAACCTCTTCTTGAATGCCTTATTTAATACATTTGCATTTACCTTGAAATATTTAGAATAAACTCTTTCATTTCCTGGGGATTTTTTCTTTCCTTTGTATAAATTTAATTACCATCATTCCAACCTACATAATATAGAGAATACCTTCTCAGTTGATAAGAGGAGTCGTGTGGATATAAGATAGATAACATTATTATAATTCAGTGATATCATTTTTGTAATATCTGAAGACTGACTATATTTGACCAAAAAATTTTTTTTTGGTCATAACAGCTTATGAAGACTAGTCTACCAAGGCACAACTAAATTGTAATTTTTATAAGTGGAAACAAACTTGAATATGTTTACCAAGAGGGAAATTGTCCAGTAAAGTAGAAGTGATTGGAGGTGTTTGAAAGAAAAGAAATAACTGGGTCAGCAATGTCCTGGTGAAGGTGAGAAAGAATGAGATAAAGGGCATATTAGCCTGAGTAAGGAAGAAATTCCACCTCTCTTTTTTTTATTTTTTTTAATTTATTTATTTAACTTTTAACATTCACTTTCACAAAATTTTGGGTTCCAAATTTTCTCCCCTTTTGTCCCCTCCCCCCACTCCAAACCAGTGAGCATTCTGATTGCCCCTATCACTAATCTGCCCTCTCTTCTATCATCCCTCCCTTCCCTTGTCCCCATCTTCTCTTTTGTCCTGTAGGGCCAGATAACTTTCTATACCCCATTACCTGTATTTCTTATTTCCTAGTAGCAAGAACAGTACCTGACAGTTGTTCCTAAAACTTTGAGTTCCAACTTCTCTTCATCCCTCCCTCCCCACCCATTCCCTTTGGGAAGGCAAGCAATTCAATATAAGCCATATCTGTGTAATTTTGCAAATGACTTCCATGATAGTCATGTTCTGTAAGACTGACTGTATTACCCTCCATCCTATCCTGTCCCCCATTGCTTCTATTCTCTCTTTTGATCCTGTCCCTGCTCAAGAGTGTTGACTTCAAACTGCTCCTTCCTCCCATTGCCCTCCCTTCCATCATCCCCCCCATGCTATCCCCTTCTCCCCCACTTTCCTGTATTGTAAGATAGGTTTTCATACCAAAATGAGTGTGCATTTTATTCCTTCCTTTAGTGGAATGTGATGAGAGTAAACTTCATGTTTTTCTCTCACCTCCCCTCTTTTTCCCTCCACTAAAAAGTCTTTTGCCTGCCTCTTTTATGAGAGATAATTTGCCCCATTCCATCTCTCCCTTTCTCCTCCAAATATATTTCTCTCTCACCCCTTAATTTCCTTTTTTAAAGATATGATCCCATCCTATCCCATTCACTCTGTGCTCTCTGCCTCTGTGTGTGTGTGCGTGTGTGTGTGTGTGCATGTGTGTGTGTGTGTATGTAATCCCACCAACTACCCAGATACTGAAAAGTTTCAAGAGTTACAACTATTGTCTTTCCATGTAGGAATGTAAACAGGTCAACTTTAGTAAGTCCCTTATGACATCTCTTTGCTATTTACTTTTTCATGCTTCTTTTCATTCTTGTGTTTGAAAGTCAGATTTTCTTTTCAGCTCTGGTCTTTTCATCAAGAATGCTTGAAAGTCCTCTATTTCATTGAAAGACCATTTTTTTTGTTTCTTTTTTTTTTTATTTAACTTTTAATATTCATTTTCACAAAATTTTGGGTTCCAAATTTTCTCCCCTTTTGTCCCCTTCCCCCACCCCAAAACACCGAGCATTCTAATTGCCCCTATCACCAATCTGGCCTCTCTTCTATCATTCCTCTCTGCCCTTGTCTCTATCTTCTCTTTTGTCCTGTAGGGCCATATAACTTTCTATACCCCTTTACCTGTATTTCTTGTTTCCTAGTATCAAGAACAGTACTCGACAGTTGTTCCTAAAACTTTGAGTTCCAACTTCTCTTCCTCCCTCCCTCCCCACCCCTTCCCTTTGGAAGGCAAGCAAATCAATATAGGCCATATCTATATAGTTTTGCAAATGACTTCCATAATAGTCGTGTTGTATAAGACTAACTATATTTCCCTCCATCCTATCCTGTCCCCCATTACTTCTATTCTCTCTTTTGATCCTGTCCCTCCCCAAGAGTGTTGACCTCAAATTGCTCCCTCCTCTCCATGCCCTCCCTTCCATCATCCCCCCCACCCTGCTTATCCCCTTCTCCCTCACTTTCCTGTATTGTAAGATAGGTTTTCATACCAAAATGAGTGTGCATTTTATTCCTTCCTTTAGTGGAATGTGATGAGAGTAAACTTCATGTTTTTCTCTCACCTCCCCTCTTTTTCCCTTCACTAAAAAGTCTTTTGCTTGCCTCTTTTATGAGAGATAATTTGCCCCATTCCATTTCTCCCTTTCTCCTCCCAATATATTTCTCTCTCACTGCTTGATTTCATTTTTTTAAGATATGATCCCATCCTCTTCAATTCACTCTGTGTACTCTGTCTCTATGTGTATGCATGTGTGTGTGTGTGTGTGTGTGTGTGTGTGTGTGTGTGTGTGTGTGTAATCCCACCCAATACCCAGATACTGAAAAGTTTCAAGAGTTACAAATATTGTCTTTCCAGGAATGTAAACAGTTCAACTTTAGTAAGTCCTTTATAACTTCTCTTTGCTGTTCACCTTTTCATGCTTCTCTTCATTCTTGTGTTTGAAATTCAAATTTTCTTCTCAGCTCTGGCCTTTTCATCAAGAATGCTTGAAAGTCCTCTATTTCATTGAAAGACCAACTTTTCCCCTGAAGTATTATACTCAGTTTTGCTGGGTAGGTGATTCTTGGTTTTAGTCCTAGTTCCTTTGACTTCTGGAATATCCTATTCCATGCCCTTCGATCCCTTAATGTAGAAGCTGCTAGATCTTGTGTTATCCTGATTGTATTTCCACAATACTTGAACTGTTTCTTTCTAGCTGCTTGCAATATTTTCTCCTTGATCTGGGAACTCTGGAATTTGGCCACAATGTTCCTAGGAGTTTCTCTTTTTGGATCTCTTTCAGGCGGTGTTCTGTGGATTCCTTGAATATTTATTTTGCCCTCTGGTTCTAGAATCTCAGGGCAGTTTTCCTTGATAATTTCATGAAAGGTGATGTCTAGGCTCTTCTTTTGATCATGGCTTTCAGGTAGTCCCAAAATTTTTAAATTGTCTCTCCTGAATCTATTTTCCAGGTCAGTTGTTTTTCCAATGAGATATTTCACATTATCTTCCATTTTTCCATGCTTTTGGTTTTGTATTGTGATATCTATCATGCTTTCTCACAAAGTCCTTAGCCTCCATCTGTGCCATTCTAGTTTTGAAAGAACTATTTTCTTCAGTGAGCTTTTGAACCTCCTTTTCCATTTGGCTAATTCTGCTTTTGAAAGCATTCTTCTCCTTATTGGCTTTTTGAACGTCTTTTGCCAATTGAGTTAGCCTATTTTTCAAGGTGTTATTTTCTTCAGCATTTTTTTGGGTCTCCTTCAGCAAGGTGTTGACCTGCTTTTCATGCTTTTCTTGCATCTCTCTCATTTCTCTTCCCAGTTTTTCCTCCACCTCTCTAACTTGATTTTCAAAATCCTATTTGAGCTCTTCCATGGCCTGAGCCCATTGAATATTTATTTTGGATGTTTGGCATACAGAAACCTTGATTTCTGTGTCTTTCCCTGATGGTAAGCCTTGTTCTTCCTCATCTGAAAGGATGGGAGGAGATATCTGTTCACCAAAAAAGTAACCTTCTATGGTCTTATTTTTTTTTCCCCCTTTTCTGGGCATTTTCCCAGCAGTGACTTGACTTCTGAGTTTCCTCTCCACAGCCACCTTGCTTCCAGATCCACCCAGCTAGTGCTTGGGGTCTGAGATTCAAATGCTGCTTCCCAGCCTTAAGGCTTTTGGTGGGGACGGGGCTGCTATTCAGTGTGAGATTAAGTTCAGGTGCTCTGGTGGGGGCAGGGCCGCCACACGGGGCTCAGTTCCCTCAGGGGGTTTATGTGGAGACCTTCAACAATGGATCCAAGCTCCTGCCTGCTTTGGGAGCCCCTGTCCACTGCTGCCTCCCGAGGGGGTCTGAGTCATGGGGACACCCCGCTCCCCTCTCAGGGAGCCAAGAAGACTCTCTCACTGACCTGTGGGTGGAGGGACCTGTGTAGCCACTGGAGATTCCATCCCTGAAGCCTGCTGGGATCTGCTGCTCTCAGTGCCGCGCGGCCAAGGCAGGGCTGGGCTCTGCTCCGGGTTGAGTGCGCAACGGATCTTTCGCATCTTTTTTTCAGGTCTCTCTGGAATAGAAATCTCCTCCACTCTGTTGCTCTGTTGTTCTGTGGCTTCTGCTACTCCAGAATTTGTTGGAAGTTCTTCTTTACAGGTGTTTTATGGACTGTAGGTTTGGAGCTAGCATATCTGTATCTTTCTACTCCGCCATCTTGGCTCCTCCCCCCTTCCACCTCTCTTTCTATGACCAGTGCTAGGGAAAGTTGAAGAATGGATGAATACCAAGGAAATCACAATTCCTTGATGTGTGAAGTTGCCCTCATTCATGGGCAATACACACATGCTTACTATCTTCCTCTTTTAGTGTGACTAGTCTGTTTGTACAACTTTAGTCCCAAATCTTTTTCTTCTTTCTCAAGCTCTGCTTCTGGTCAGCTGATTTCAGCTCTGCTCCTCTTCAGTCTTTGAGATGATTCTCGTACTGATCTCCTTTCTAAAATCAAGTCTAACCTTTTTGACAATGCTAAGAACTGGAAACAAAGTAGAATGTGCATCGTTTTAGAGGTGACTCAACAAATCATGGTATGTGAATAGGATGGAACATTACTGGGTTGTAGGAAACAATGACTATGATGAATATGTGGGAATAGCATGGGAAGACTGGTGGAAGTTGATATAAAATAAAGTAAACAGAGCTAGAGGGGAAAATGTGCTTAATGGCTAGAAAGGACAACAAAACAATCAAAGCCAAATGTTCTGAAATTACGGCGACCAAGCCCAACCTCAGAGAAGACCTTTTCTCCATTCTTTGCAGAGGTGGAGGACCATGGATATAAGACACTGCACACAATTTCAAACTTGGTTGGTGTGTTGGTTTTGTTGAACTTTAAAAATATTATTTGCTAAAAGGGGTAGCTTTTAAGGTAGGGTATAAGAGAGAGATATTGAGAAATGTAGACCCTGAAGAAGTACAAGATGAATAAATTTTTAAAAATGAAAACCAAAGCTGATATTATTGATACATATGAAGTATGAAGAACTTCAGATCTCATGTCAGACAGGAAAAGCAGTAATCATATTCTTAAAAGGCCTACAAGAATCCTATCCTAAGGGTGGCATTGTTCATGAAAACACTGAGTGACACATTAAAAGTTATCAATCATTCTCATCTCAGATTGCAGTACTATTGCTAAAACCATGCTGAAAGGGGTGCTAAAACTACAAGAGATGGAAAGTCCCCATATATGCCAAAATATCTTACCTTGCACATTTTGTGATGGCAAAGAATTGGAAACAATCCCATCAGTTGGGGAATGGCTAAATAAATTGTGACACATAGATGTACTGGAATATTACTGTGCTCTAAGAAATTATATGTGTAATGAATATGTAGAAGCTTAGTGAGATCTGTGCGAACTGATGCAGATCAAAGTAAGCAAAACCAGGAAAACAATATACGTAGAAACAATATATGTAGTAGCAGTGTCAATGAAAAGAAGAATTGCATACCAAAAAAATCAAAAGTGAACATAACAAAATTATAAAGATCAAGCAGGATTCAGAGATGTGAGAGGACACTCCCACAGATCCGCAGATGTTACACGTTGTACATGTTTTCATGCTTTTTCAATGTATTGATCAGTTGTGTTGATTTTTTTCTTCTTTCAAAATCGTATTATAAGGAATGGCTCTGAGGGAGGAGGAGGAGGAAGAATATTTAGGATAATTATGATCACGTAAAAAAAATGTCAGTAAAAACTCATTTTTAAGAAAAAACTAACATTCCAGATGGAGTAATCTTCATTTCCTAAGGAAATGAACCACTTTCAAGATTTTGAAAGGAAAGTCAACATGTACAAGATTTCAGTGGCACTGATGAATGATGAACCAATGAAAAAAGGAGAGAACACTGAACAGAGATGATTCATTCCTAGCATTTTTGCTACAGAGACTACCTCTGTGCCATAGTCACTTATTTAAGTGGGTCCCAGTAAGTCGACACTCAGTCTGGTCTATTTTGTCTTCAGCCACATTAGGCAATGCTTCTTAGAGAGAGAATCTGCCGTAGGTTGAAACATTGACTTCTCAGAGTAGCAGTAGTCCCATAAAAGTTAAAAACCCCACCAAATGCACCATAGAAAAACTTGCCCCCAGAGTCTGTGAAGTAGAAGTAGAAGATCCTTTCAGAGAAGAAAAGAATAAAGCAAGACTAAGAACTACATGTACCATTCAGCAGCTTTGTGGACATGGGCAACTGACTTATAAAAAATGGGACTGATAATGCTGAGGACAGCACTTAATAAGCCTTTGAGCACTAATAGAAATCAGAATCATTATTGTTATTATCACTCATTCAAACACAAATTTTAACAGATTGTAGGTCAAAGGAAATATTTGCCTCAGGCATTAGTGAGGCCCCAAAGCAGAAGATGGTGAGATGAGCACAGAAGAAGGGAAAGGAAAGATTAGAAGGGGAAAGAAATCAGGGAAGTTCTGTGTGGAGAACTTCAAAGAATTCATTTCCTAAAGTGCATCAAAATGGCAAAACATTGCCCATCCATTTCGCTTTATGGTGCTCATCATGGCAAATCACACCTTCTCATGACCCAACAAGAATACCAGGGAGTACTAGCAGAAAGTGAGGCTCCTTTAGCAAAACTAAATGTGGGTGAGAAGTCTAGCTTTGCAAGGCAAAGAAGCCCATCTTTACTGACAGAATCTGCAGGAAAATTCTCTCTGTAGGACGTACCCCAAAGTAAATTCTGCTAAGTACTTCTCATAAAGATGTGAATGCAGCTACAAATGCAGAAATGGGATTTGTCAGTAAACCTACTCTAAAAGGTTAAATTTTCATCTCCTTTTAGGACAACTTCACAATTTGCTATTGAATGAATTTTCAGCTATCATTTCTATGTACATGCCTCCTAGATCTTATCTTCAATTTTGATCCTATTTTCCATTTAAGTCATATATCTTTGTGTATACATCTGTCTACTAGACTGGTCCCCTTGGAGGTTCTACTGTCACCTCAGACTCAGCATTTCAGAAACAGAGTTTATCTTCCTTCCTGACAACAATTCCCCCTCTTAACTTCCTTATTTCTTTAAATAGCCACATAACACCAGTCTATCACCTTTGGAATCTTAAATCATCAGGCTGATCTTTCTCATTTCCCTCTCACATCAAATCAGCTATTGTCCTGTCATACCTTAGAAACAGGTCCCCTTCCAAATCTGTCCCTTTGTTTCTGTTCCCACTGCCATCACCTGTGTTCAGTCCCTTATCACCTCACTCCTAAATTACAATAACATCCTTATTGGCTTCCCTGCCTCCAGTGAGCTCTGATCAGTCCTATACGCTGACACCAGGTTTATCTTCTTGAAACAGCAATATCACCACATCCTTCTTTGGCTCAGATATCTTTATTAGTTCTTCACTGCCACTTCAGAATAAAGTCTAGGTTCTTTAAATGGTTCTCTGTGGATCTGCTAAGGGATCTTAACGTGATCTTAACATATTATGGGAGGTAGCTTGATGGGAGAGAGATTTTAATGCTGCATTATGTTCTATGATGTCAGATTTTTTTTAAGTCATCAATTAACAAGCCTTTATTAAGAGCCTACCATGAGTCAGGCACTGTGCTAGGCCCTGGTATACCGGGACTAAGTACAACAGACTCTGTCCTTGAGGAGCTTGCAACATAGCAAGAAAAGACATTCTATATGCACATATATGTATATATATATACACATATATATGTATATATACACACATATATACAAATACATATATATACATATACATGTACATATATATGTATATGTATATACATATACATATATATATGTATATGTATATATGTATGTGTATATATATACAGAGAGAGAGAGAATCTTAAAGGAATCTAGGGATTGATTCTAAGAGGCAGAGTTGATCAAGGGAATACATTCCAGGAATGAGTCCGTGGGGTGAATGAGGATGAAGATGTAAGACTGACACCTATGGTGGAAATCTGAGTCATAGAAGAATGGTTGTGCCTTCAGCAGAACTTCAGCAGAAAGGAAGTTAGGGAGAGGAGTAGGTTCAGGGAGAAGGATAATAAATAAACTCTGTGTTAAACAGGTTGAGTTTAGCTTTAGAGTTCGAGGCCCTAGATTCAAATCCTACTTCTGATAGACACTTTGCAAGCCACCTAACCTCTGTGGCCCTCAGTTTCCCCAGTGACAAAATGAAGTGATGGGACTAAACGTCTGAGAATCCCTTTCAGTTCTAGAGCTATGATCCTATGAACAGATGAGCCTATCATTCAGGTGCCTATAGAACATCCAGTTCAAAATGTTCACTAGGCATTTGGTGATACAAGACTGGAACTCAGGGGAGATTCTAGGTTTGGATATATAGATTTGAGAGTAATTGTCGTAAAGATATTTAAGCCTGTGGGGGCTAATGAGGTCACCAAAAGAGAAACTCTATATTTCTCTGTCTATATAGAGAGAGAAGAGGAGGAGGGGGAGAGAGAGAGTGGGGGAAAAGGAAGCCCCAGAATAAAACTAAGGACTGATGTGGAAAATCATCCGGCAAAAGGCATGGAGAAGCAGGGGTCAGAACCTTACATCCTCAAATTTAAAAAAGTCAAATGAGATAATGTATGTGAAGTGCTTTGTGAGCCATAAAGCACTATATAGAACATTTGAATTATTACTGTTCTCTGTATTCTGCAGTCAGTTGTGTGACTCTGCTATAGAAAATCATCTGTAAAAGCCCACTCTTCCCTTCTTGTGTTTTCTTCAAGGATCCCCTTGCTGTGTATGTAAACCATTCTCATAAAGTTTGTATAGAGATGAGTAATTAGGCATATTAGTTAGTAGTGGATGATGTCTTCTTGGGTACCTGTTTTTTCTAATAATACTGTGATTTTCTCAATTCTTTTGGAATCACCCACTCTCTCAGATGTCTTAAAAGTCCTTCCCTGAGCACTGTAAGTTTATGCTTTATCCAGCTTGATTCCTTTTATACATATTTGGCCAAGTCCAACTACTCTTCCCAAATTCATCTTCTTAGGTTTCATTTTCATTTTGTTCATAAAGCACATTGGGTAGTTAGAAGAATTGTAGGAGATGAGGGTAGAAGTAGGGACTGGATCTATGATTTAATTGTTATATGGAACTTAACTCCCTCTCCTAATGCTGTTAGGAATCTTACTGACTGCTTATGGTGTTAGAGAGTTGCCTAGAGCCCTCAGAGCTTAGACCCACCCAGGGTCAACACAGCCAGTCAGAGAGACCAGGCTTGAATCTAGGTCTTCCTTGTTTTGAGGCCAGCTTTCTAGCTACTCTGTCTCTGTCTCTGTCTCTGTCTGTCTCTGTCTGTCTCTCTGTCTCTCTGTCTCTCTGTCTCTCTGTCTCTCTCTCTCTCTCTCTCTCTCTCTCTCTCTCTCTCTCTCTCTCTCTCTCTCTCCAGAGAGGTAGATATGAAGATTAAATAATGCCCTGTATATTATCCCTTCTGTCATGGAGCTCACAGTATAGGAGAGTGTCATGCTGCATACATAAATGATCATGCTACAAAATGACACATGGTTTGTACCTGCCCTGCATTTATCAAGTGTTATTTGAGATCTAAAGGGGGATGAAGAAACATTACTGATCCAAGCAGGAAAGATTTCTTGTAGAAATGTCATTTGAGCTAGGCCTTAAAGAACTGGTAGATTTCAGAAAGTAGGCTCAGTGGGGCTTAGTATTTCATATATATTAGATCATAGAATTAAGAGCCAGAAGAGACATGAGGCTCATCGAATCAAACCCCTTCATTTTATCAGTACTGGAATGGTCAAGGGACCTAGCCAAGGTTACACAGCTATTAAGTAGCAGATTTGGGGTTCAAACCCAGAATGTGTGATGCTAGATCCAATGTTATTTCCCCCACACCACACTGCCTTTCTGTATGAGGGTATAGGTGGGAATGCATAGTGAGAAGTTTATATGTAGTGTAGTTACCTTTCTCAGATATATACTATGTCATAAAATGTTTCCTTGATTAAGTGTTTCTGCCTCCTTGCTGTTTTAAGGATCCAAAATGAGGAAAGTGAGTATCTCAAGTCAATAGGTATTTATTACTATTACTATTATGTGCCAGGCTCTGCTAATTACTGAGGATACAAAGAAATGTAAAAAAGTCCCTGCCCTCAAAGAGCATATAGTATAGCAAGGAGACAACATGCAAATATCTATGCACAAACAAGTTGTACACAGGATGAATTAAGGATGATCAACTGAAAGAAGGCTTTTCTCCCCTGTAATATAAAGAGTTCTGAACTAAGAGTCAGAAGACCTAGGTTGGCTCGCAGTCCTGACACTTGTTCACTCTGTGACTCTGGGCAAGGCACTTTGCTTACTTGCTCATCTGTAAAATGGGAGTAGAATATTTATACTACTTGTCTCACAGTATGATTGTGAGCCAAGTGCTTCATAAACCTCAAAGCACTGTAGAAATACAAATTACTCCAGTGCCAGGAACAAAGCAAGTACTTAACAAATGTTTGCTGAAATGAAAGAAAAATGGTCTATTAAATTGAATCTCACTGTACATTGACAATCTCTTACCATCAAGGGTTTAACCTAAGCATACACAAATGAATATGTAACAACCAGCATTCCATATTGCCAGTTTGTGTCCTTATATAATAAAATATATTATTCAGCTCCTAGGGCAATAGTGAAAATTGCTGTCCTTTTGGCTCTCTAAATTATTTAGTTTGAAATAACATTAATATTTTCACATTAATAATGTATTACAATAGTAATATATTTGTTTCTCATTAGTCAAAAAGAAGTAGAGCAAAATGCGGGTGTTGTTTTGGAAATGCAAGCCCTATTAATCATGAGACAGCCATTATTTTGAAATGGGAGCATTTCCATTTTGCCAAGTCTTTCTCTTGAAATGACTATCTAAAAAGCATGTAGTACTAGATATTGACATTTGTCCATATTATCATTACTGAATATCTGTTTTCTGATTGATTCAGGGCACTTATTTGTTCCCTGCCTCAGCTGAACAGAGATAACATGTCCATAAAAACACTTTAAAGAGCACTTTGATCATTGACATTTCTGACAAACTAATATTCATTCGGAAAAAAAAAAGCAGGCAACCATATAGCAGTTGCTGATTGAAACTAGAGTAACACACACTTGAAAGTTCTCACTCTAAATTGCTACAGAAATCACAGTAACAATAGAGGACCAGAAATTTAGGATGGGTTCTGCAGACTGAATGTACAGCTTTGAGAAAGGCTTAAGATTAATCCAGCTATATTTTACTGTCCAAAAGCTATAGTAAAACTTTAGACTTGGAGGAGCAGGTACTAAAGATCATCCAGCCCAATCTCTTTTTGGAGATGAGGAAAATGAGACTCAAAGAAAGTAAATGACTTGCCTAATGTCAGCCCAACTCTTTGGCAAAACCAAGACTAGAATTCGGATTTCCTGACTCCCAGTTCAGTGGCTTTTCCATCACATCACACTGAGTTTTAAAAAATAAGGCCACAGATATTTCTGGTATTTTAATTCTTTGATTTACAAAGTAATTAGTTTACATAGAAGTGAAATTTGTCAGTAATTAACTTCTTCAGTATATAATATCATAAAAATGATCATTTCTAATGACTATCAATATCACTTCTTTTTCTAGAACTTTGTGATAGACACTTGATACTACAAACCTTCATTTCTTTTTATATTTTCAGGATCTTGACATAGGTGCAAAAAAAGTGAAACTTTATATCAACGAAAACCTTGTATTTGATGGAGAGTTAGAAAAAGGCAGTGGAGAATTGGTTGCTGATTGTAGCACCATAGTTGTCCTTAAAAATGATGCACGGGAGAACTCTGCTAATCCTAATATGGAGGAAAGCAAAGACACATGCCAGACTATTGTCACAGATGGTGACAAGGAATTTGATTTCAATTGTTCACAGCCAGATGGAACCTCATCACATAGCTTTGGTATAAAGATGAACTCTACTAATTGCACAAAGGATAATTTGTCTAAGTTAGAAGAGGACTTGAAGGTGTTATCTTCTCCTGTCTCTATGGTTGATGTACCAAGTGATCCTCCAGAATCCTCTCTTGTGAAATACCCTTCTGATGATGAATTTAGTGTCACTGAGCAATTAGAAAAACTCACAGGCAGAAAAATCTCTGAGCCTCTTAGTAAAACCCCACCTTGGTTACAGTCTTTTTCCAAAACAAAAGATAAGAAACCAGAAGGCAGGAAACAGAAACCTTCTTGGTTGAGTCCAGAGGAGCCTCTTCATTTGAAAGTCAAACTACAGTCAGATGGCATCACTAAAGAATTTCTTGAAGAAAATGAGGAAAATGACAAATGCCTGCAGTGGGAACAAGGACGATCTGGTAGCCGTAATGCCATTGCAAGTGACAGGCCACAGGCAAGAACTGAAAAAGAGAACGTTGATGACTTAGACATTTTTGACCTACTTTCTAATAAGGATCGCTATGGCCCAGAGCGCCCTATTAGTGGGAGGAGGAGTTCCAGAAAGGATGCTTTCCATAGTAATCATGAACATGAAGATCTGACCAATAAAGGTAAGAAAAAAGAATCATTCTGGACTCAAGCACTATTAGCGCACATGCGCGCACACACACACACACACACACACACACACACACACACACTTCAGATCTTTTGAGAGAGAAGAAGAAAGGGTATTAAATCCAGTGAGAGCTGGCTTAATTTATGCCTATATCTACCTCCCAAAGAGCCAGGCAATTATTAGCTTTCCTGGTAAACATAAACAAGAATGCCTTGGGGTTTCCTTGGGGGCTGCTATTATTCTGATCTGATGAGGTACAAGGTCCCTTGTCTCATTTTAATTTATGTTCAGTCATTTCTACTCAAAGGCTCAGTGACATATTAAGAGCCTTTGGGATTTAGCACTTGTTAGAAGGGTCATGATAACAAAAGGGAAAGGTATTTAGAAATTATAAATTACCCATTACACACACATCATATCCCTTAATAGTGCCACAGTGCAGGGGCTAAGTGATTGTGGAAGGAATTTGCTTCTTTTTTTAGGATCACAGGGTCATATCAAATGTTCAGAAAATTGTAGATCATTGAATTACTGCTCTAGAACTGGAAGGGAATCCATAGGCCATCTAATCAAACTCTTTCCTTTTATAGTGGAGGAGTCTGACACCTAGATGTTTCCTGACCTGCCCAAAGTCATGACAGTAGTAAGCTTCTTAGGTGAGATTTGAACCCAACTTCTCTGACTCCTGAGCCAGTGATTGTTTTACTGCCTCCTTAATTAGGTAGAATTATGTTGCTTTTAAACTGCTTTCTGCTGCAGCTTGGTCATCTTTTTGTTACACAGAGATATTCTTTAAAATAGTTTCATTACAATGGAATTAAAATTCTCAAAATCATAGACTCATAAAACTTGGTATCCAAACAGGACACTTTATAAATTACTCATTTTATGAATGAAGTGGAAAGAGCACTGGATTTGGAGTCAAACAGTCCTGGGATTGACTCTTGCCTTGATACTTATTACCTGTGTGTCCTTGGGCAAGTTCCTGAAATAATCCAGGTCAAGAATGGGGAACCGGAATCCAAATTTCATTGAACAAATCCCTGTCATAAAAAGATTTGTTCTGTAAAACTTGGACTCAGTCAAAAGGCTGCACTCAAGGACCTAGAAGACCACATGTAGTCTTGAGGCCGCATATCCCCCACCCCTGGTCCAGATCTTAGTTCCTTTGTAAAATGAATGACTGCACTGACCATTATCACCTGTGCCTGCATTGTGCCTCCTCATCACCTCTGTCTCATAGAGCCCCTTTCTTCTCTCAAGACACAGTTTAAGCACAACTTCTAAATGAAGACTTTTCTGATCTGTGCTCCCTCCCTACCTCCCCTTCCCAACTGATAGTGCCTTCCCTCCCAAGCTACCTTGTACTTAACTGCTTGGTATTTGTTTATTAGAGCAGCTAGGTGGCATAGTGTATAGAGCACTAGGCCTGGAGTCAGGAAGGCTTATCTACCTGAGTTCAAATCTAGCCTCAGACATTTACTACCTGTGCAACCCTGGGCAAGTCATTTAACTCTGTTTGCCTCAGTTTCCTCATCTGTAAAATGAGCTGGAAAACCACTATAGTGTCTTTGCCAGGGAGTCCCTAAAGGGATCATGACATGACTGAACAACAGCAGAAGTGTCTTTGTGTATGTATCTTTTTCCTTATTCTTTATACACATATATGTGTGTGTATAAATGTCTTGTATGTAAAATGCTTAATAAAACCTTGTTGGTTGCTTGCTTGAAAAAGTTTAAAGTTCCTTCTGGCTCTTAGAGTTCATTACTGATTCTATTAGTAGGTCAGAAAGCTAGCAAAAGGGACCTAAAACTTCATGTCCCAAATACATGGGCCACCTGACTGATGCATAATGAACTTGGTATTGAATGTTCTTATCCTCTTTTTGTAGCATTCATTTTAGCAAGTAGAAATCAAATTATAGTAACTGAACATAATGAATGTAAATCACAAAAATCCATATAAGAAGTTAAACCTGCCAGGTACAAAGATTTAAAAGCTCTTTCTCTGACGAAAGACAAAGGATGGAGAAATCATGGTGTCTTCTGGTGTAAAAAACTAATGTTTGTTGACCATGTTTATTGGCAAGCTATTATAATAACTACTCTTGGGGAATACAAAGATATAGGAGACTCAGACTTTACTTTCTAAGAGCCAGTGAGCTGTTGGGGGAGTTTGGACATGTTCATAAAGAACTACTATACCAAATAATACGTGCTAAGTGCACTTTGAGTGCCACAAGTGAAATAAAAGTTAAGAGGAAGAGAGATCACTTCAGGAGTAGTTGATCTAAATAATAAGAGACTAGGCCAAATGGAATCAGGATAATTTTAATGAGTGGAAATGGAAGGGGAGGGCGTTTTCAATATCGAGAATAGTGTATGCAAAATCACAAGGGTAGGAAAGCATAAAACGCATTTTGGGGAACACTGAGTAAACCCTGTTTAAATTGGAAGGTTTTTTCTGAGATTAATATGAGCTATGAAGGTAGGTTCCAAATTGTGGGGAGACTTGAATGTCATACTAAGGAATTTAGACTTTTTTCAATGGGAGTAGGAAGCATTATTTTCGCCAGGGAGTGATGTTATCAAAGAAGGGTTTTAAAAACTATTAATCTGATGATGGTGTGTAGGATGGAGGCAAGAAAACCAGTTATGAATTTGTCATCATGGGGCAAACTTGAAGTCATAAGGGCCTCAATTAAGTGAGTATCTGGCTAATGGGAATGGAAAGATTAGAACATTTGTATGACAGAAGAATCACCAGGATGCATGATTACAGAGGAAAAGACAGAGAAAACACAGAATTATCATTAAAGATGATAGTGAATTTTTGAGTCTTGGTGACTGGAATTCAACAAACAAATCAACATACATTCACTAAGCTGCTATTCTAAGCAAAGCACCGAAGATACCAAGATAAAAGTAATATATACTTTGCTTTCATTGAGATGACCATATAATCACAAAAAGATCTATACAAAACTATAATGGTAGGGAAATGCAAAATAAGTGTGGAGGGGTGGAAGCAAAGTGTTATAAAAACATGAAGGTGGTAGAGATCATGTTTACCTAGAGTAATATGGAACAGATACTTCATGGAGGAAGTGACACCTCAATTGGGCCTTGAAAGAAGGGGAAGACTTCAGTAGAGAAGGAAGCCTGTTCCAGGAGGATGGTGGAAGGAAAATGACATTGACAGGAAGAGGAGAGGATAAGAACATAAGGATGGGGATGATGGGAATGTAGATTACATGAAAGAAATTATTACAAAACTACCAATAGATTGGATCTAGATTGTAATAGTCTTTGAATGCCAGAATCAAGAGATTGTACTTTTTTCAGTATATAATCTTCAGTGGACAGTCACTGAAGATGTTTGAGTAGAGAAGTAACATTAGCAGAGTGTACGTGTATTAGGTAAATTACAAATAGAACTAGAGACAGACTAGTGTAGAGGCTTTTATAATAATCTAGGCAAAAAGAAATGAGGACCTGAACTAGTATGGTTATAATGGGAGTAAAAAGAAGCAAAGGATGTATTACAAAGATAGAATCAACGGGGCTTGTTGGCAATTGATTGGATGTGTCTGGTGAGGGAGAGAGAAAATTCAAAAGCAACTCCAAGGTTATGGACATGGGTATGAAGATAATGGTACCATCAACAAAAATAGAAAGGTTTCAGGGGAGGGGTAGTTTTTAGAGTAGAGATGACTAATGAAGTTTTGGATATGCTGTTTGAAGTGATGATGGGAGGGACGTCCAGGCAGGGACACCCATATCCAATATGCTGGCTGAAACTAAAGGACTGAGCTTCAGGGGGGTTATAGTGAGGAGTTTGGGAGTAGAAATCAAGTTTTGGGAGTCATCTGCATAGGATTGAAGCTATGGGGATGCATGGGATCTTCAAGAAAGCAAAGAGAAAAGAGGAAGACCCAAAGATAAAACCAAAGGGAAGCACCTATATAGGAGGAAGGTAAGGAGCTATTAAAGAAGACAGAGAAGAAGTAGGGGGAAGCATAGGAGAACCATGAGATTACTATGCCATGGAAGCCAAGGGAAGAGAACTTATCAAGAAAGAGGCAGTCCATGGGGTTAAATGCTGCCGAGTGGTTAAGGAAGACGGTCTCTGAGGTACTTTCTGGCTCTAGGTCTATGATCTGATGATTCTAAACTGACATTAGTAAAAGAGCCATGGATTTGGCTATCAGGAGGTCTTTGGTGACTTGGGGGAGAGTTGTCTCACATAGAGTGGTGTGATCTGAATCCGTATCGCAAAAGGTTGGAGTAAGTAAATGGGAAGCAAATGAGCTTACAGTACATGAGAGGGAGAGTAACAGTAACCCGAAGAGAGGGGGAGCATCAAAGGGAGGCTTTGTTTTGTATGTTGATAGAGAAGAAAACAACTTATTAGTTATTATTAATTTTATTTTATTAATAATTTACCATTAATAACAATAGCTAGAATTTATATCGATAGCACTTTAAAGTTTTAAATATGTAATCTCATTTGATATTTGAAACAGTTCTGTGAGATTATTATTATATATGTGAGTTATTATTCCTATTTTAGGAATTTCAGGAAACTAAGCCTGAGAGAGATTAGGTGACTTGCCCAGGGTCACACAGCTAGCAGGGTTTGAAATCCAGTCTGCCTGACTCTTAAATCCTGCACTTTATACATTGCACCGCCTGACTGCCTCTGCCTCGGTTAGCGGACTAAGGAGAAGGAAATCGCCTATAAGGAGGGAGAGATTACAGATGAATGAGAGAGAAGGTGTCATTGCTGGAACAAGGTTACAGAGGAGGTATGAGGGGTTGAGACTGAAAATAGACTGCAAGTAGAAGGGTCAACTTTGGCAGGAAGGAAAGATCACTTCTTTTGGGACTAGAATGAAGGAGGAGAAAATAGACAAGGATATTGAGAAGGGTAGAAGAATAGAATAGGGGAAATGAGTTGGCCTTGATCTCAGTAATATAGCAGGTGAAATCATCTGCTGAGAAGAAAATAAGAGAGACTAGAGTTAGGAGAGAAGAGAGAAGGTGAGATTTGGAATAGTCTTTGTGGGGAATATGAGTCAGGTAGGCAGAAAGGTCTAATTGAGTTTAGATAACATAAATTTGTAGTAGACCCAGTCAGTGCAATTTCATGATTTCTTCCTATAGCACTTGGCAATTTGGCATTAGGAGTAGACAAGGCAAATGATAAGACTTACCAAAGGAAAAAATAGAAGAATGAAAAATTAACAGAGAAATAAGGATTTCAGAGGGAAGTTCAGTGTTTGATATTCGACAAGTTGAGTTTGAAGTGGTAATATGACATCTGTGTCAAAATGCTTAGCAGTCATAAAGTTGCCTTGGCTTTTGTGCCATGTGAGTTCAATGACTGGAAGAAAGAGTGAAGCTGACAGCTTTTTGCAACAATAACAACAGCAGTCATATGAAAAAAATGGGATTGGAAAAAAAAAAGGCTGGAGATAAAAGATTTAGGAGTTATTCATGTGGAGGTGAGCTTTTAAGTTAGGGGAGTGAATGAGAATACATACAGAAAAGAGGAAATGGCCAAGGACTTAGTTTCTGAGATCTTTAATTTAAGGATTGGTAAAGGGAAAGATACCTTTAAAAGAGACAAAAAGGGAACAGAATCATGAGAATATGGTGTTAGAAAAGCCAGGGAAGGGGATAGTTAATGGTGACAGAAGTTCTGAACTCAGTTCAAAAAAGATGAAGACCAAGAAAAACTCATTTGCATTGGTTTTTAGCAAAGCACACACACACATATGTACATATGTATGTATGTATTTGCTAAGCACTTTTAGCAAAGTGGTGGGAGGTTACAGAAGGTTAAAGAAAGAGTACATGTTGAAGAACTAAAAGCAGCAGCAGTAAATTACTGGTGAAAGAGGATTTCCATTGAGAAGGAAGGAGGAAAATAAAACAAGAACTAACGGGTACCAGCCTGAGGATCAAATATGAAGATTTTTTTGCAAGTAGGAAATGTGTGTGTGTGTGTAAAGACCCAGGGCAGGAGGATGATGGAAATTTTCTTACTCATTTTGAATCATGGAGGCTCCATTGGATCTTTTTGAATTTCTACCATCCGAATGTCTGTTTGCTTCACTCAGAAGTGAAAGCCACCCCTTACTGAGATGGGTGTACCAGATATACTGAGCTGAAGCTAGTTTATCTGCAACTCGAACTGGCATGATAGTTGCAGCAACCTTCTCAGGCACAGATTTCTCCAGGGCTATCTGTGCCTTTTCTATATCTCTTTAATGGATCCCATTTGGTACCTGAAGATCTCCATTCTATTAGTATATTTCCACATTTCACCAGAAGATCTTAACATCTTACTTTTTCTCTTTTCTAGAGGATGCCTTTCCGGTCATATCTACAAAGATGGCTCGATCCAGGTGGCATAGTGAACAAGAACACACTCTCCAGGAGTCCTGGAACTCCCTCACTGCTTTCAATCGTTCTCACCGGGGTCGTATATCTAATATGGAATTTCAGGGTGATATCTTTGATGAATTCTTGCAGCAGCAGAAAATTAGTAGACATGGGGAACAACTATCAGTGACAAAGGAAAGAAAACAGGAATTATTAAAAGGGCAGGAAGATTATTCCATGGACACAGACGATGAGAATGATTTTAAAATTCCAGTGTTGCCTCATGGACAACATTTAGTTATTGACATCAAATCAACCTGGGGAGACAGACACTATGTTGGCCTTAATGGAATTGAAATTTTCAGTTCCAAAGGAGAGCCTGTACAAATTTCTAACATAAAAGCTGAACCCCCTGATATTAATATTTTACCAGTCTATGGCAAAGATCCTCGTGTAGTAACCAACCTAACTGATGGTGTGCATAGGACCCAAGATGATATGCATCTTTGGCTGGCCCCATTTACCCCTGGCAAATCTCACTACATTTATATTGACTTCGTACAGCCTTGCCAAGTTGCCATGATTAGAGTTTGGAATTATAATAAATCACGGATACATTCTTTTCGTGGAGTAAAAGACATCACTATGTTATTAGATGAACAGTGCATATTTAAAGGAGAAATCGCCAAGGCTTCAGGAACGCTGACTGGAGGTATAGTATATTCAGAAGAAAGTTAAGTGAAACTTTTACTCTTCTGTTCCTGGGAATCTGGGCAAAAAAGGCATAAGATATCATAGAAGATACCATAGGAGAAAATTGTCAGTTTCTTTCACAGGTCCATTAGTTACCGACTGTCCCATGTTAAATCTAGCAGGGGACCTTAGGATATAGAATATAGAACATGAAATGTTGAAGCAAGGTGGAAACTTACAACATAAAACATAGAACATTAAAGCCAAAAGGGACCCTAGGCATCATCTATTTCAACCTCTCCATACAGATGACAAAACTGAGGCCAAGAGGTTTTAACAACTGGCTCAGTATTTTGAAATCAGTTAATGGTAGAGCTCTTATCCAAAACACATAATCCTTTTCCATTCTCCTTGCTGCCTATACTAATTAAAAATTATTCTCCTATATTTTGAAAGTAGTTGGGTACTATGGAACAATCTCATCCTTTCAGATGTATCACATGTACATCCATTCAGAAGTATCCCATGTTATATTTAATGACACATTCCAGTGGTTTGTACTGTTCTTATCAGTAGATTCTGTTTGTCCAAAGTATGAAGAATGATGGATCATTCAAGAATTAAGAAGAGCTGTGGAACATCATTAGTGCTTTTGATTTCTTTCTCAGTTTTATAGCCTTCTTTTAAAAATTATATAGAATTTGTATAGTGGGTGGGTTGGCCTCGTATTTTTAATTCTCTAAGTCCTTATTACTCTTTTAGCCCCAGAGCATTTTGGAGACACTATATTATTCACAACTGATGATGACATTCTTGAGGCCATATTCTGTGCTGATGAGACATTTGATGTTGATGTTGAAACCCTGTGCAATCTGAGATATGAGGAAGAATTCAAGAGACCACAGACAGCAGATGGGGAGGGTGATGAAAGGCCATTCACCCAAGCCGGTGTACATATAGATGATCAGGTAGGAGATGGGTGGTAGCAGACCTCTAAAGACATGACTTTGATGTGTTACTCACAGTACAGGACTAATAGGTAAAGGTCACGAGTCTCCTGATAATGCTTCAGAACTTCAAAATAACCGTTAATTAGTCTGTGTGGGTAATCAGGAAGATCAGGAGCCACACCTGCCACTGTCACAGTCTGGAGTAGTGAGCCTTTCCTGATTTCATTGGATCCTGTTTTCAGGCAGCAGACACAGTCTTACATCAAAGTCTTTCCAACTTGGTAGGAACTGCTTTATGCTTGCAGAATTGCTAACATTATCACCATCATCATACATCACATCATCGTACACGCTGAAGTTTGCAGAGCACTTCCATACATTATCTCACTTGAGCCTTACAGAAACCTTGTCATGTAGATACTGTCGATATTATTATCCTCCTTTTACAGATAAGGAAACTGAGTCTCAGAGAGGGCAAGTGATTTGCCCATGGTATCAGAGCTGTTTGGAGGCAGAATGTGAGCATGGGCCTTCTGAACTCCAAGCACAGTACTGAAAAGCCTAGAGTGGACCTACCTACCAAATTGGAAGCATCAAAGGAATATCCCCAAAATAAGATTTCACAGAATTATTGAAATCCAGTATTAGAATGAATCTCAGAAGCCATTCAGTCTAACCCATACTTGGAGAAGAATCCTTTTTACAATGTAGATGGTGATAAACCTTGGCATAAAGACCTCCAATAAGGGAAAACCTGCTACTTCCCAAGACTTCCCATTACACTTTTGGATAATGCTAATTGTTTGAAACTTTTCCCATATATCAAACTTCTATCTACCTCTTTGTACTTTCCATCCATTGCTCCTTGTTCTTCCATCCAGGGCCAAGCAAATCTCTTTTCTACATGATGTACCCTTCAGATCTTAGAAGATTACGTCATCTCCCTCCACTTCGCAAACCCCATCCCAAGTATTCATTTCTCCAAGATGAACATTTCCACCTCCTTCACCTGATCCTTCTACAGCCTAATTGCAATTCTCCTCACCATTGCTGTTGTCATCCTGGATACTCTCCATAGTAATATCATTGTCTGTGAAATATGCCAGTAGTATGTGTATACTACTTTGCAGAGTATGGTAGCATGTGTGAACTTCCTTGTCCTGACCTCCACACCTCGCTTAATGCAGCCTGCTCTTTCATTAGCTTCCTTAGCTACCATCACAGTCCTTGGCTGCTCCTGAATATTAAATCTGCAATCTTCCAAACCCTCCAGTCTTTTTCAGACTGCTGCCTAGCCAGGCCTACCCCATCTTGTAGTTGTGAATTAGATCTTTTGAACCTTACGTTGATCTCCATTATATTTTTCTTACTAGATTCAGCTGAGTGCTCTAGCTTGCCATGATCTTTGTGGAGCATGCCTAGCCATCCCTCCTTGCTTTAGGTCATCTGCCTATTTGATAAACATTCCACCTGTGCTTTTATCCAAGTTGTCTAGAGTAGCATAGGGCCAAACACAGGTCCTTGGGGGGAGCCTCCACAGGAAACCTTCATGCCAGTTGACACTGAGCCATTAAAGCTATGTAAGGATGAAAAAGACCCCTTGGAGTCAGGAAGTAGGAATAGTTGGATGTCCTAGGAAGTGCCATCTCTGAGTATAGTCTCACTCCTTCACCTTCACCCTTAACACCACCTGGACAGCAGGAAAGAAAAAGCCTTACTAACAAAGTCTTTGATATAAATGAAGAGATATTGTACCATGGCAACAGTGGGCTACAAAATAGCACTTGGGCCATGCCAGAGTAGAGGTGATGTGGCATAGAACCTGGATTGGAATTCTACTTACTGTGGTACCTGGAGTAGCTCATTTCACCTCTCTGTGCCTCAGGCTCATCTGTAAAATCAGGGGAGTGAACAAGATGACCCATAAGGGCCTTTCTCACCTTAAATCTTAGGATCCTAGCAATTAGTAGCACAGATACTCTGATAAATCTTTGCCACACTTGGGCACCATGTCAAATTACTTAATTCCTTAGGCTCTTTTATTTTCCATCTGCAAAATGAGAAAGTCATTACATGCCTTGTATGATTTTCCTACATACATTGCAGAAAAATGTGAAGAAAGGACTATAATACATATGGATCATTTAAACTTCTTAGAGGAAAAATTCAGTTTCCACTTCCAGTTATTTCAGAGCAGTGGAGAACAAGCATAGGACAGATCACTGAAATACACAGCTAATCCAAAAACCAATTTATAGACCTTAGTGTCAACCTCTTGCATTATCAAAAAGTAGCTACTAAGCAAGATTGTTCATCTATATCTATATATTTAGATACACATGTTTATACACACATACATACATGGATTTGGATTTTCTTTCCTTTCCTTGACTGATAGTGCTAATTCAGAGTCAGAGAATAGTGATGATGGTGGTGATGATGGTGGTGATGGTGATGGTGGAGGTGGTGGTAGTAGCACACTCATTTAGATTATTCTTGACCATTGACAAAATTCTGAGAGGTACAGATACTACAAGTATTATCTCACTTTTATAGATGAGGAGACTGAGGCTCAGAGAAGTTAAGTAATTTACTTGACTTTTACATGGGTTGGAACTAGTACTTGAACCACAGGACTTCTCTCAACCCAACAATCTTACCATTCATTATACCATACTAGCCAGTACAGATAATTTAAAAAGAAAATCATTAGAGTCCCCATCATTTACCAAGTATTTACTCGATATTCTCTTAGTTCTGAGCATTATGGGGATCATAGTTGTGCAACATATAGTCCCTGTCCTTGGGGAGCTTACAGTCTAAATGAGGAGATAAGAATTGGGGGAAAAGATAAGCAAAAGGGTAGATAACATGCATACTGGGTAATTGTGGTATAAGTCATTGAGAATTAACTTTTTGCTGCTTTTTTCCTGAATTTATTAGGCTCAAGAGCAAGAGTTGGCCTCCAGCCCTCCTCTACTTGAGTTGACAACTCCTGAGCCAGGAGTTTATAGGGGAATGTGTGAGTACTCATTTTCTCAGTGGTGCAAAGTATAATTTCTTCTTGCATCTAGAGTAATGCTTGGTTAATGGGGAGGGGCTGACTTACCACCAGTCCACTAAAGAACTGAAAAGTGATATTATTTTGGCCATCTGGATTCGTGATTTCAACAGTCCTGGGTGCAAAATATATATTTGATCTGAATTTATTAACTGGTGAATTAATACACCTTTTCAAGTTCTGTCTCCATGACAAAGGAATGATCATCCATGGCAAGGGATTTCAGCTGTTCTTCCTGTATCTGAATCCCTGGCCATGGAAATCCTCTTGTCCTTTACCCATCTGTCCACAGGGCAGTTAGTCTCCTTGCTTTATTGTTATGCTATTTCATCTGGTTTTGAGCATTTTCCTAAAGAATTAAGAGTAGATATAATTGTGGCTTTTTGAAATATGTGTAAGATTGTCACTTTAAAAAAGTATTTTCTACTATAATTTATTCTCTGTAAGTATTCTCATCTGGGATTTAGCCCAAAAGATAGTAAAGAGGCCAGATATCAGCTTTTCAAAATCATTCATTGGGTTTCTAATAGATTATAGTTTTCCAGATTTCTCATTCAAGGCCCTCTACAATATTGTTCCAACCTTTCTTTTTCATCTCGTCACTCACTACCCCCTCACATTAATCCTCCATTTCAGCCAAACTGAACTGATCACTGATCACTGAAAACTGTTTGTTTTCAGCTCACTTTCTCCATTGTTTGTGATCATCCCCTTTGCTTAGGAAACTTCATATCATATAGCTCAAGACCCAGCTCAAATGCCATGTCCTCAATGCTTCCCTTTCTCCTCTGTACTACTTTTATTGTTTTTCTTTTTTTAGTTATGAACTTAATTATCAATAAACACACACATGCCACTATAGAAAGGAGGGGAAAAATGATTGGAAGGTTGTATATGAAATTATAAACTTCTACTATATAACATTTGTTTTTTAAAAATGTATTGTAAATTTAATGAAGTAGCCACAAAATTGCCATTCTATCACTTTCTGAACTTTGTTTTTGTGTGTTTTTTTGTTTTATTGACCATCTTTTATTTTAATCTCTGTACCTTCTTATTAACTTACCTTACCCTACCCCAAACCCATCCCAGTAGAAGCCTTCTCTTATAATAAATAATACAGTCCCACAAAACAAAACAACACATTGATCATGTCTTCTCTGCACTTCTCTACATTACACCTCTCCTCTAAGAAACAGAAGCTTGCCTGTTTTATTATCAGTCTTCTGTAATTATTATTGGTCATCAAATGGGTCAGAATTCTGAAATCTTTTCAAATGCCTTGACATCTTTGTGGTCATATTGCAAATTGTTCCATTCCTGCTTATTTCATCTGCATTAGTTCATCCATATCTTCTGAAGTTTCTCTAAATTCTTTATATTTGTCATTTCTTGTGATACAAGAATAGTCCACTATATTGATATGCAGCAGTTTTTTCAGCCGTTTCCAAACTGATAAGCACTCACTTATTTCTAGGTCCTTGCTCCCCTCAAAGTGTTGCTATAAATATTTTTGTAAGTATATTCTTTCTCTAAGTCTTTGACTTCTTTGGGTCATTTGCATCGTAGTGGTATTACTGAGTCAAAAAGGATGTCAAATTTAGTGACTTTGGGGCTATAGCTTCAAATTTTTTCCCAAAATGGTTGGTCCAGTTCACAGCTCCAGCTATGGCACCTTAATGTACCTATTTTCTTCCTATCCCTTGAGTATTTTCTGTTTTCATGGTTTGTCAGAGTGCTAGGCTTATGGATATGAGTTGAAATCTCAGAATTGTTTTTAATGTACATTTTCCTTTTATTAAAGATACGAAGCTTTCTAGTTGTTGATGAAACATTTCTGCTCTTGTTCCTGTCTTCTGACCCCTTGTCTGTTGGGGAATAGCTTGTATTCTTATATATTTGTATCAGTTTCATAATTATTTGAAGATCAGAGATATTTGTTACAAAGATTTTTCTCCCAGTTAACCTCTTCTACCTCTAAGTGATTTTGTTAGTGCAAAAGTGTTTCAATTTTATATAATCGAAATTGCCAGTTTTATTTTTTATGATCTCCTCTGTCCCTTGTTTATTTGTTTAGAATTCTTCCTCTAGCTACAGTTGGAACAGATACTTCTGTTCAAATTTTTTTAAATGATGTAACCTTTTTTATTTAGGTTATGTATGCATTTGGATCAACAAGTCAATCAAAAATTATTTATTAAGCACCTAGCACTGTTCCAGGCACTAGTAATACAAATAAAATTAATGAAAGAATCCCTACTCAAAATAGCTTCTATTCTAACAGGAGAGATGACAAAGACTGTGTTTTATATATGCTGTATTTAAGTATATGAAGAGAAGAAATATAAAGTAGCTAAACAGAGGATATCTCCAAAGTCTTAGTGCAATTTTTAGCTTTAATTTCTTAAAACTGTACTAAGACTTTTGCATAACTCTATAAAAGGTTCCACCTATTGAGAGGATTAGGAAAAGTTTCAGGTAGAAGGTGTTGCTAGAGTTGTGTCCTTAAGGAAAAGAGGGGATGTCCAATGGTGGAAATGAGGGGCCAGCAGGTAGGGTCTTTAAGGGACAACCACATCTTAGTGAAGTCAATAGATTCTAATGGGGGAGACAACAAATACATATGTAGATATATAAGTGTAAATGGCTGGGTTATTTCCAGGGTAGTTTGGGAGGAAGGGCATTAGGAGTTGGGGAAGGATCAGAAAAGGAATCATCCAGAATGGGGTGTTTGAGCTGCAAAACAAAGAGAAAAGACTCTTTGGGGTAAAGGGGTGGAGAGGGTAGGTTGCAGGCCATGTCCAGTGACAAGGTACAGAGATGAGAGATGGAGTATCATATGGGAGGGACAGGGAGACGGCCACTGGATTGGATCCAGGAGTGTGTGGATCAGAATAATATGCAGTGAAGCTGCAAAGATGGATTGGGGCCCGTTGTGAAAGGCTTTAAAAACTAGCCTGAGGAATTTACATGTGATATAGAGCCAATAGAGAGTCACTACAGTTGATTGAGTAGGGGACTCCAATCATCAGATCTATACTTAAAGAAAATCACTTTGTGATTTTCGGTGTGCAGGGTGGAAGGAGGTGAGAAATTTGAGGCAGGGAGACCAATAGGGAGGATCCTGTAAATCTAGATGAGAGGTGATGAGGGTCTGAACTAAGATAGGAAAGGATTTGGATGTGAGAAAAATAGCAAGATTTCCAGCTGATTTCCTGTTAGGAGTCAAGGATAATGCTGAGATTATGAACCTGAGAGACTGAAGAAAGGTGAAAATGGGAAAGTTTGGAAGAAGAGAGGGCTTAGTGGGAAAATAATGAGTTGTTTTAGATAAGTTGATTTTAAGATAGCTCCAGGACATCCAGTTTAAATATCCAATAGGCAGTTTTGGGTGTGGCACTGAAGCTTAGCAGAGAGACTGGTATTGAATGTAGTTATCACAATATCATAATAGTATGGTGCTATTATAAAATTACATATATTTATATATGTATGTATAACTAAGTCATCAGCATAGAGATGATGGCTAAACCCAGGGAAGCAAATGAAGTTACTAAGACAATGGAGCAGAAAAAGAAATGTGCCTAAGACAGAGTCTTGGGGAACCTCCTCAAGGGTCATGATCTGGAGAATGAGAGAGCAATTGAGACTGAGAAATGGTCAGTTATATGGAAGAGTTAGGTGAGAGCTGAGTCATGTAGACTCAGAAGGGAGAGAGCATCCTGCAGGAGGGTATGGTTAGGAGGGTCAGATGCAGCAGATGGGTCAGAAAGGAAGCCATCTGGAAAAAAGATCATCAAGTTTGGTGATTAAGGGATCACTCGTAACTTTGATAATGTCAGAAGCCAGACCACAGAGATTGAGAAGTGGGAAAGGGGAGAAGTAGAGGCAGTGAGTATGGAAAAGGTCTAGGCCTAATTTCTACCAGAGGCTTTATGTTTTCCCAGAAGTTTTTACTGAATAGGGAATCTGTACCCCAGCAGTTGCTGTCCTCAACTTCATGTACCATGTTCACTTGTTTCTGTCTTATTTCCCTAACTTGTTCTATTTACCAACATTTCTATTTTTCAACCAGGGCCAAATTGTTTTTATGGTCACTCCTTTATAATATGGTTTAAAATCTAGTAGGGCTAGCATAACCCCCACCCCTACACCCTCACACCCCTAGGCCCTTTATTTCTCCTTTTCTTATTATTTCCCTTAAGATGTTTTGCTTTTTGTTTCTCTGGCTGAATTTTGTTATTTTGTCTAATTTTTTAAAATATGCTTCTTCCTTCCCTGAGTATTTCATCTGTCCTTCTAGATTGTAAACTCTTTGAGGACAGGGACTATATCTTGTATAATTTTCTTCACAATAACACAGCACAGTGGACAATGGGTGTTGTTGAGGGAGAGCAACTTCAAAGATTTTATTTTTTAATGATCTGTATTTATTGCTTCAGGCTTTGTTTATAGTGTGAAAATACCTACTAGATAATAGAACCACTTGGAGAAAGGAGCACTGGAGGGCTGTAAAGGAATGGTCATGCTCCACTAGCAGCATAGTGTTTTGCCAAAATTATAAAATAATGAGAAGAAGTGAAGGGGTTGACTATATATGTGATCTTGAGTGGAGTTTGATTCTGGGATTTGATACAGTAAAGTGAAGTTTCACTTCAAAAATTAATTCATCTTGGCAAGCATATGATGCTATCACATGGGTTAGAAATTGACTTGAAGAGTATGCCAGATAGTTTTCTACCGTATGCTTAAAGACTCCTTGGATAGGCAATTCCATGGTTTTTTTTGAATGAATGGACATAAATTGTAGACACATAGAACATATAAATACATTTTATAACAATAAACACATTTCAATGCTTATATTTTATTATAATTATATTTATATGTTATACATGTTTGCAATTTATCTAGTTCCTACCCACCCCTAGTCTCCAGCTCTTGAAACCCTACCCAGCCTTCAAGGTTCCACTCAATTTTGCCTTATTCTTAAAGCCAGCCCTCTATCCCAAGTTGGAAATGATCTTTTCTTTTTACTCCCAACACTAGTCCCCATACTCATCCAGAAATCACCTCTCCAGATTTCCTCAGATTCTTCTTTTTGATATTTCCTTTACATCTCCTCATTTTTCTTACTTGTTTTATAGTTACACATCTCACTCCCCTCCCCGCATTAGACTTCAAGCTTCTTGGGGTTAGGGGCCTGTTTTTCCATCGTGACATCTCCAGTATCTGGTATGATGGTATAGTGTCCTATGCATAGTATTTAGGCACTAATCAGTTGTTGACTGAAATTAATTGATTCATTCATTCACCGAAGAGACAAGGAGCATTTCCTGTGTGCCAGGCCCAGTCAAGATGAGGCTCTCAGGGAAGGCTAAAATGACTAAGACATGGCTCTTGCTTTCTGGCATTTGCCCAACAAGTATTCAACTGATCACTTAATAGTTTTCAGTAAACACACTGCATTTTTCCTTCTCTTGTTTCCTCCTTTCCATGGTATGGTTTACCCTTCTAGCCAGGTCTTTTTCTCTTAGTTAAGACAGGCCTCAACATTTCTGCTGCTTTTTGTCCAAGATCATGAGACTTCATCTTTTCTGCTTCTGATTTCTATTGAACAAAGCCCCATAAAACCTATTCTGTCCCCTCTCTCTTGTCCATTCTCTTTACTGTAAGCCTTGCCAATTGGCTAACAATCTCCCTCGGTTATTTCATTTCAATGGGTCAAAACCTTACAGTTTGGAACCTTTACCCTGATGTCTAACTTCAATCTTGCTCCCTCCCTCCCTTCCTCTTCCCATTTCTAACCTAAGCCCAATGTCTCTGATACTTCTCTCTTCTACACAACACCCCTCACATGAGTCCTGAAGATGGTTCCTTCTAACTGTATCTTCTTTAGGTCAATTTCAGGCTCTTGGACTTTCCTCACTTATTCTGCTTTCTAAGTTCTGAATCATCTGTATCGTCCTGCTCCATTGGAGAGAGTAGTTTAATAAGGTGACATGGGGGTTGGTGTTAAGGATTTTAAAAATGATCTGACCTATTCATATTTTGAAAGAGGACGCCTAAGACTTGCTAATATGCTGATGATACTAATTTTGGAAGTTTTGCAAATACCAGTGATGATGAAGTATAGAAAAGAACCTAAGAGACTTGAAATAATAAAATGAATCTCAGTTCAGATAAATACTAATTGATACACTAGGGTAAAATCAATATGGAACTTGGATATTAAAGAATAAGGAAAGTAATAACATTCAATAGCATGACACAAAATTAGGTGTGAAACAGAGGAGCGTTTTACCAGTGGGAAAAAATGATTATGATTAGGAGCATGGGCAGGTCAGAAATTCCTATAATGTAATCTGCGATAAAGTAGGGATGATGCATCATTCTCTCCAAACAAGCTTGTGAAAGCATTGTATTTGTTTATGATTCTTTGGCACCTTAAAGGATGTGAGAACCCAAGAATAACTGTAATTGTGTAGGAGAGTGGAGCATAGACTTAGTAGAGGAAACCAGGACCACACAAAGAGGTGAAGAGATTTTCCCAGGTTTTGTCACCTTGGGCAAGTCTTTTCTAATCTCTAAGCTCCTTCTTCATCTATACAATGGCCAGGGAGATTGAACTAGATAAGAACCCTGAGTCAGGTGTTCCCTCCTCTGTGAAGCTTTCCCAGACCTGTCCCTTATTCCATTTGTTTAGTGTTCTCCTGCCTCAAATATTCCTTTAGCGCTTTAATTAATTTCTCCTTTATCCTACCTTATATTACTCCCTGTCTTGTAGTAATTTATTTGTGTGCATATTGCAATTGCATGCTAGAATATAAGCTTCTTGAGGTCAAGGACTATTTTGTTTTTGTCTTTGTATCCCCAACATATAGCACAGTCCCTAGTACATAGTAAGCACTTGATACACAACTTTAATGGAATATTCATCTCTAGAATTCTGTGAATCTATGAAAAATCATTCTCATAATTTTTATATTGTTAATAATTGTACAAATGTGCAGTGTACTTGAGTATATATGTATTACAGTTTATAATTACAACACACTTCATGTCCATTTTCTTATATGACCCCCTCACAACTGCCCTATGAGGTAGGAAAGACAGTTTTGTTATCCTTATTTTGCACACAAGGTAATGATGTATATTCCAGAGGTGGCAGCGTTATATAGACCAGTTATAAAACCACAGTCTTAAAGGGAAGTCACATGCAGTCCAGATATCAAGAAAAGTGTCTTGGTTTGAGATGTATTCATGCTGGGCTAGTTAATGACTGTCCTCAGTACCAAGGAGGTAATGTTCTAAATGGTGTCAAGGGGTCCTGAGAGAAGAAAAGCTAGGTCTCTCCTTGCTCACTGACTCTGGGTGAATTCGTGACTATGCCATTATAGCTCGGATACTAAACTTCCTGAGGGTGAATATGTTGAGTTAACGATATATATATATATATATATATAGATATATATATATATATATATCTATATATATATATATATATATATAGATATATATATATATATATATCTATATATATATATATATAAAAATCACCTATTGTAGTGCCGTATCTAGTCAGGTGTTTAATAAGCATTCACTTGATTTTGTCTCTAGAAATCAGTAGGATATAGAGTTTGCAAATCATTAAGCTGCCTATTTTCATTTTAGGGACATTTCTGTCAGTGCCTCTGGTTTCTAACAGGCAATTTTATTTGTGTTTAAGGTCTTCAACTTAATTTCACAGCCTCTTGGGGTGACATGCATTACCTAGGGCTGACCGGACTTGAAGTGGTAGGAAAAGATGGTCAGCCTTTGCCAATTACATTGGATAAGATGTCTGCCTCGCCCAGTGATTTAAATGACCTTCCTGAATACACTGATGATTCCAGGACCTTAGATAAGTAAGTATCTCAGAGACTGCAACTTTTGACTTAGAAGGGTTTGGTGTACATGTGATGAGTGAATAAGGTGGTGGATCTGACTTCAGTACTGTCTAACTCCCCTTACAGGCAATGAAGCCTGACTCTTTCTTGAGTTTAGTCTTAACTAAAGGTTAAGTAGTAGATCAGTAGGAGCATAATTTCCGTTGTTAAAACAGTAAGATTTCCTAAGCTAAGTAAGTGTATTGATGCCTTCCAAGAAAAAACTAGAACCTAAAAGAGGTAATATTGATCTTGGAAGATATATTCCACCTTCTAAGCTAAAGTCACACCAGGGCCCACTATGGCAGCAATAGGGAATGTGCTACTGGAAGCCTGTCTTTAAGATGTCTTAACTGTTGTCCTGTTTGCTGTCATTGTGCCAGGAATCTAATGTCAACTCAACTTTGTGCCTTCATTTTTAAGCAGGCTAATTATTTGCTGCATATTTATAAGTTCCATTTCAGCCACCAATAAGTATGAGCTTTCCATGTATTCATAAGTGGATAGCACTTTTAAAATGCCCATGACAAGGAAATTATCCTCGTGTCCAAATAAATTCATTTCTGAAGGAGTAACTACAGACTTACGTTCTGTTGAATGAGCAGACTCTGATGTAATGGGAGGAGTGCTAGATTTGGAGTCAGAAAGCCTGGGTTTGGATCCTGATTCTGCTACTTACCTTGGGCAGTTATTTCCCTTCTCTGGCCCTCAGGTTACTCATCTATCAAATGATAGCCTCTACAGTACCTTCTATCTCTTGACCCTATGGTTTCTAGAAAACTGTGATAGCGATACTTGACACTAACCAATCAGGAAATTTTGCCTAGTTTCCGCCCCCCCCCCCCCCCCCCCCCCCCGATTTAACTCATCAGAGTCACCACCAGGAGTCTTAATAATGGAAGGCAATGCACAACTACTTAAAAATGGCAGTGAATGTCAGGGTGGCCATGCAGAGCCATTACCACATTGTACTCATCATTAAGCCAAAAAGTTGCCATTATCTAAATTGCTTCTTTAAGACCTTCCAGATGAAGCATGAGCCTTCTCCCCCTTTCAGGCCCTTTGCATTATAGGAAAGAAGAGATTTATGTCAATTGTACCTTCCTAATGAACCCAGATTCAAAGCATCAATTGACTTAGGGCCCATGGTTAGGAGATGAGTTACTTGGGTGATTTTTTTCTCTGATTTCTCTCCCGTGGAATGCCTTGATCCTCTCCATCTCCATTTTTTTCCTGTTGCAGAGTAAAACACATCACAACTCATACACACACACACACACACACACACACACACACACACACACACACACACACCTGTCAGGAAAGAGCTGATGGAATTGTTTTTGTGTATTTGTAGGTTAATAGATGGGACTAACATCACAGTGGAAGACGAGCACATGTGGCTGATCCCTTTCTCTCCTGGGGAGGATCACCTGATCACAATCTATTTTGATAAAGCTGAAAACATTGTGGGGCTGCGCTTCTGGAACTATAATAAATCTCCCGAGGACACCTATCGAGGGGTAAGCCAAAGAAAAGCGGTCTAGCCAGCAGAAATGCTCCATCGTCTGTCGTGGAAATAGTGCTTTGATAAATGACCAGAGCAGCCTTAGAAGAGCAGCGTAAATCGTCTAGAACTTTCAGATGCCTAATTTTGTGGCAGGGAGAATAACTTGCTGTTTTTTTCTTTGCAAACAGCAAATATGCCTTAAAGAGCTCCCTCCAAATAGATTCAGATCATCTTAGTACCCCATGTCCCACAGGACTCACAGCACAACATAGTTACCTCTGTTTCATAATATTGTGTTTCTCCTGATCTCTGGTCACTTGACTCTTTTGCCTTCTGCCATTTCATTTGGGAGAGTGTGATACAAGAGAGAACATTCTGATCTGTTTGTTAGAACAGGTTTGCATACAGGCAACGATATTGGAAATTCAGTTTCCCAGGTACCTTTTGACCTGGTACACTGGTGCTAAAAGCAGTTTATTTTAGGAAGAACTTAAGAAATTACAGGTCTTCTCCCTTCTCTAGATTAGATTCTAAATATTCAGACTTTCTGGAGGGAGTAAAAGAACTCTGAATATTAACCTGTGAAAAGACTGTTACAGACCTTGGAGACACCGTGGTGTCATACATTCCCTCTAAGGTTCAGTGTTTCTTACAAGTAAAATGTGGTCATAAAGAACCTTTCTGCCTTAGCATTCTAAATTTGCATAAGCCATTCCCTGGCTTTCTAGTACAATCTCTGAGAAAAGAAAAGAAGGGTCCAGGAGTGATTGACCAGAGTATAAACACTGCTAGTTCTTGCTATACAACTGTCATTCTCACAATTTTATCAATGAATTGGGCCAGGTAGGGAGTGAAGAGAGAGGCAGAAGGCACATGTTGCTCATAGATGGCACCTATTCCCACAACACAGCCATTTTTCTGCCATTCTGGATACTAATCCCGTAACCACCTTGCAAACATTTGTCAGGACATTTTTGTTCACTCCCTTTTTTTCTTCTGTGTTTCAAGAGAGCTCTAACTCCTACTGCAGGAAGAATCACCCAAGTCACGCAGAGCAGGCCAATATACAATGATACATTCTCAGAAGAAACACAATCTCTATGTTGGAAAGCAGTTCAGAGACCAGCTAGTCCACCTGACCCTGACCAAGAATTTACTGTACACCATCCCTGAAAAATAAATAATCATACAACCTTTGTTTGAAGCCCTTCAGTGAGAAAGAATTCAGAGCATCCTGTTTCACTTGTAGATAATTCTAATTGGGAAGTCTTCTTTATACCAAGTCTAAATTGCCTGTGTGCAACTGAAAACTGTTGACATGTTTCTACAAGTTTTCTCTTCTTTAGGCCAAACATGCCAACTTTTTTATCTAACTGTCATGTGTCAAGATCTCAAAGTCCTTCACTATCCTGATCATTCTTCTCTATATACCCTTCCGTTCTTAATGCCTTTCTTAGATTGGGGGATTTACAACCCAACACAAAAGTCTGGATGTGGTCAGTGGGATTATCACTTACCTAGTCTTGGACACTGTGCTCTTCATAATACAGCCTAATATTTTATTGACTTTTTGACTATATATTACTGACTATATAGTCAGTGTATCAGCTAAAATGATTCAAAGTGAGCTTGTAGTCCACCAAAACCCATAGACCTTTGTCAGACAAAATGCTGTCAAGCAGTGTATCCTTCTTCTTGTACTTGTGAAGTTGATTTTTTTGTACTCAACTGTAAGACTGAACAGTTATAACCCTGTTAAATATCACCTTACTGGATTTTGCCCAGTGTTGTAGAATATGAATTCCTTTGTAACCTTATGTATTTTATTATATGCATTTTAAAACATTGAGAAGAGGTTCTGTAGGCCTTACCAGAATGCTAAGACAGCCACCACACACACACACACACACACACACACACACACACACACACACACACACACACACACACACACACACAACCTCTGTTCTAAAGTATCAGGATCTTTTTGGATTCTGATTCTTTTATCCACTGGCTTAACTATCCCTGCCAACTTTCTGCCATTGGCAAATAAGGCACACCTTCTATGTCTTCTTCCATATCATTCGTGAAATGGTAAATAGCATAAAGCCAAGCAATGATCCTTGAGGCATTCCAATAAAGACCTCCTTCCAAAATAACATTGAACCATTACTGACCAGAGTGACACTGAATCATTACTGAGGCTACTCTTTGAATCTAGCCATTCAACCTATTTTGAATTTGCTTTACTTTATGATTTTCTAATCCAGAGACAGCAAACACGTATCCTGGCCACTTGTAGCCCATGATACTCCCAAATGTGAGTATGGTCAGAGTTAGGTAAATGTAATTGGAAGATATTTAATAAAATACAATAAAACATAGATATTACATTTTAAAACTATCAGCATGTGGCCCACAGGAATCCTCATGTATGCCTTAGTGGTCCCCATTTTTATCTGAGTTTGACACTACTGGCTTAGCCCACATCTCCATTATTTCTCCAAGAACAGCATGAATGACTTTAAAAATGCTTTGCTAAAATCTAAGTAAACTGTATTCACAGCATTACCCTGATCTACTAGTCTAGTAACCCTTGGCAGAAAGGAAATGAGGTTAGTTTGGCATGACCTTTCTTGATGTGTTCACTGATTCCCTTTTCTCAGTTTTCAGGAATCAAAATTAAGTTCACTGGCAAAGTTTGCAAATTCCATTTTCTTTCCTTTTGGGAGAAAATTGGTGCATTTGCCTTTCTCCAGTTCTGCAGTACTTCTTTCATTTTCCATGATCTTTCAGAATTCAGTGACAATAGCTCTTCAATTACATCTCCAATTTCTTTTAACACCTAGAATGTAGTTCATAAAAGCCTAATGACTGAACTAATGAGAAACAGCTAGGTTGTCTCTCACTATCCCCTGTCTTATTTTGGGCATCTATTCCCTGTTAGCCATTTTTCTTCTGTCATTTTTAGTCCAAAGCATATCACCTTTGGCTAAGAAAACAGAAACATAGTAATCGTTGAGCAGATGTACAGACTCCCCATCATCAATTACCATTGTCCCAATAGCCTCAAAAAAGCAGTCCTAGCCTTTCTTTGATCCTTCTCTTTTTCCCTAGCTTTTAAAAACATTTTATTATTCTTAGCTTTCCTTACCAATATTGGCTCATTGAGAACTTCAGCATTCCTGAAGTTTTTTTGTTTTTCATACTTTGTAACCTGCCCATGCTTCCATTTTTCACAAATGGTTTTTTAAAAAATTTAAGTTGATTGATGAGTTCCCCATGCATCCACATCATTCTCTTTAGACAACTTCCCCTTTTGTCATCATAGATTCTGTTTTCTCTTTGTAGCTTCAAAACCACATTCTCAAGAACTTCCCACCTTTCTTGGATTGACTTTCTCTGTAGAATTTTAATTCCACTTATCCTTTCTACTGAACCCTTTCAAATCTGCTGTCCTGAAATCTGTGTTGTATGACAGACTATGCCTAATGTTCCTCACCTTCTGTATCACAAAGTCCAAAATGAAGTAGTCATTTTCCTGAAAGCTTCCCTTTCATTTCTGCCCAGCAATCAGTTCCTCTTTGATGAGAATCAGATCCTTAGTATAAACTCCCTTCATTGGTTCCTTCACCTTTTAAAAGGTGAAATTATCATTGTGGCAAGTCAGGGAATTTTGCTTTTGACAGAATTAGAGCTCCTGCAGATATCCAGATAATAGTAATCCCCTGTTGGTACTGTAGCATGCCCCTGTTCCAGGTTTAAGATCTGTTTCCCAACACATCATCTGATATGTAGATATCTATATATCTGGCTAGATATCTGTCTAGATGTAGATATACAGATATGTGCATTGATTTATGGATATAGGTAGGTATCTATCTATAGAGATATGTCTATGTATTTGTGTATGTGTAATATATAATGTGTGTGTATGTGTGTATGCATTCATTTTTCTCTCTTCTCCCTTTCTTTCAGCTTAAACCTTTGAAAGGTTTTATACCTGGATTTTTAGGGGGGAAATGTCCTATAGAGTAGTTGGGAAGGGCGTCATGGAAGAAGTAACACTTCAAGTGGGTCTAAAGGGCAGTTATGGTGAGAGTACAATGTGAAAAAGAGCAAGGAGTCAAGGAAGAGCATTCTGCATGTAGGAGAGAGTAAGAAGACTCCTGATACAACAAAAGGCTTTCCTTAGAGAGTACTGAAAAGTTTGGTTGTCTATATATTGCGGCCAGGTACAGAGGAAGGTCTCATAATCAAGGTTTATACCTGATGCCATAAGCACCTGGACACTATGCAGGGGCTGTGTCTCACAACAGGTGGCCGGAAGATTCTTTAGCAGATACTCCTTGACTCCTTGAACATAGTAGCCTCCATAACTAGGTCCACAGAACAGGGGCAGACAAACCTTAGGTGGGCTACCCAGTGCCAAAATCTTAACAGTTTTTTTATTTTCTGTTTTGGATTGGATATGTAACAACATCTTCTAGCTTTAGAGTTAAACAAAGAGTTAAACAAAGAGAAGGAATTGTGATATTTAGAGGGCTTTTGAATTTTGAAAAGGTCACAAATTGAGTTTGGGGAAGGGAAATTTGGGGAGGGGGGCTGTCAGAGAAGTCATAGAAGTTCCCAAGCTAACAGAGGAAGAAAATTTGAGCAAAAAGGAGGAAGAAGAAGGGCTTAAGGAAGAAAAAGGAGACGAGAAAGAGGGAGGCCTGGAGAAAAGAAGGAAGTGCATAAAACAAGAAAATGAAATGGGATGGGGCTGTCTAGCTGCTATGGAGGTGAGAAGGTGCTCCTAGGTGAGGAGACTTCCCCACGTAGTTGATCGTAAGAGCTATTAATAAGAACAAAAAAGGACTAAAGCTCTTGTTTCTAGAAAATTTGACGAACAAAGAGAACTTTGTGGTGGCCTGTAGAAATTGTGTTGTGATTGTCTTTGCCACAGCTAAGTGATTTTTGTGTGCTTAGGCTTGTTTCCCTTATAGAAGAGAATGGGGAAGTATTCTCCAGGACAATAGATCTAACTAGGTTTGAACAGCTAAGGGAAGAACACAGTAAGGTAGAGTGTTGGATTTGGTGTCAGAAGACCTGGATTCATATTCCAGGTCTTCTATTTACTACTTGTGTGACCTTTGGCACATGGTTTAAGTTCTCTGGACCCCCCCCCCCCCCCCTTTCCTCAGCTAGAAAATGAGATTGATATATAATCTGATATACATATATATGTATATGTGTATGTATGTATGTATACATATGGCCTCTAAGGTTTGTGATCCTCTGAAAGGTCTAAAGGAGAATGTTTCTTTTACATCATATAGTTTCCTACTTCCAGGAAAAAAGAAAAGATTGCTACCTACATTAATTTAGGTATCCAAACTTGCTCCTGTCCCTTTTAGACTAGGGTCTCTTCACCTTTTGTGTCATGGTCTCCTCTGGCAGTAAAACTTGTGGGACCCTTCCCAGAAAAGTGGTTGAAGGAAATGCTGAATTTCAGAAGTTAATGAAAATAAAGATGAATTTTTTTCCATTCAGATTCCAAGACCCACTAAAATCTGTTCAAGAATCTTAGAGATCCATAGACTTTATATTAAGAACCCCCGCTTTCCACTATTAATGTTTTATTATGCTTTCTCTTTAAAAAGAAAAGAAAGAAACCACTAATATATTACAATTTGGTGTTTGTTTGGCCTGTGATTTCATTGCTAGAGGGAGGGCCCATTTAATTAGGATACTCCCTTCTATGCCTTAGATGGATAAGATAGCATACGCACTTATTAAGCACCTGTTACATACCAGGTACTGTACTTAGCACTTTACCAACATTGTCTCATTTGACCCTGTGAAGTGGGTGCTTTTATTATGTCCATTTTAGACTGAGGAAGCTAAGATAGGCAGAAGTTAAGTGACTTGCCCTGAGTCACCCAGCTGGTAAGTATCTAAGGCTTAGAGAATTGCCTAGAGGTGAATGTCCTTCAGCTAGTATGTGTCAGAAGCAGGACTGGCATCACGGTGATCTGAGGCTGGCTCTGCCTCCGTGCTAGAACCAATTGGCTTACACATTGGCACGGACACTTTGAAGACTTGGATTTGTTGTGCCTTTGTTTGTGGACCAGCTCTGGCATCTTGCTGCTCTTGTTAAATACTGTAGGCCTAATGACACTTGTTCTCAGCTTGCTTCATGGTAGTATTGTGGTAATTAACTAGACTCTCCTGGTACACAAGCTATTCTGAGAGACATCTGTATATTTGTAATACTTAACTATTTCAAAAGGTATGTTATTTCATCATTGAAGATGCTCCAATAGGTAACTGGAGTACAGTATAGAAAAAACCGAGAATGTGGGGTCAGAAGTTCATACTCCAGCTCCGTTACTCACTGGGACTTGGGACAAGTCACCCAACCCCTGTCAGCCTTAGTTTCCTTGTATAAAATGAGGGAATGGAATTAAATGAACTTAAAGGTTGCTTCCACTTTCTGAGCCAGAGATCTTAGCAGGCTAGGTCACTGAGCCACATCTAGTGAGGTAAAATGGGATAGAGATAAATGTAAAGTCTCATACTTGGGTGCAAAAAAAATCAACTTCACAGGTGCAAAATGAGAGAGAAATAGCTAAACAGAAATTTGTCTGGAATTGTTTTTGTGGGCTGCAAGCTCAATAGGCATCAGCCATGTAGTGTGGCAGCTAAAAAGAAAGACCTAGTGCTGTCCCAGGCTGCATTAAGAGGCGCAATGATAGTCCCATTCTACAGTGTCCCGACCACGCCATATGTGTAGCAATGTGTTCAGTTCTGGGCATCGCATTTTAGGAAGGACATTGATAATCTAGAGAGTGTCCCAGGGAGGGGGACTATGATAGGAAAGAGGAATGAAAGTGTTTGGCCTAAGAAAGAGAAGACCATAAGACAACATGATAGCTGATGTCAAGTATTGGAACAGGTGTCACATCAAAGAAGGAGAGAGTAGATCAGTTCTGCTCAAAAGACAGAACAAGAACAATGTATAGACATTGCAAAGGGGTCATTTTGGACTTGAAGGCAGGGAAGGTGTCTATTAGTAGAAGCTTCCTAACAGAACTGTCCAAAAATAAAATGGGCTGCCTTGGGAGATAATGGTTTCCCTCCCTTTCTGAGTCTTCCACAAAGGATGGATAGCCATTTGTCAAATACATACATACATACAAATATACATGTATATATGTGTGTGTGTATATATATATATATATATATATATATACACATATTCTCAAGAATATTCCTGTTCAAATGTAGAACCTATATATGATTGCATGCCCTCTCGGGGAGGGAGTAGAGAGGGAAGGGGGAAGGAGAGGGAAGAAGAGGCAAAATCTAAGATATATGGAAATGATTGTAGAAAACTGAAAACAAATAAAATAATTTTTTAAAAAATAAAAGAATATTCCTGTTGAGGTACTGATGGAACTAAACCATTTCTCATATTCCTTCCAACTCTCAGATACTGTGCTTCTGTGGGATTTGTCTTGTACGTGTCTAAATTCCTAGACACAACCATGTATTTGAAACATGTTAGAGAAAAACATTCCATTTCCCTTATGTGCTGCTTTGTAGGACCTTTTCTATATTTGCAATAACCAGATTTCCAGGAATGATCTCTTAAGACAACTTGATCATTTAGTGAGGAACAATTCAAAGAGTGCGGGACTGGCAGGCTTCAGAAGAACTGGGTTTGAGTCCTGGTGCTACTGATTTTAAGCTTTGTGATTTTGAGTGTGTCTTAGTTTTCCTGGGTCATAAAATGGGGATCTTAATACTTGTGCTACCTCCCTCATGCATTTGTTTGTGAATAAAATGCTTGGTACCCTGGAGAGCACTTAGGAAATGTGAGCTGCAGTGGTTATTAGAGAATAGGGCTGTTTGGAAGGTAACCCCACCAGAGGTGCTGTAGGACAGCTGTAGGAGAACTGAGACAGAACTATTACAAGAGGACATACTAAGCAGCCACCCTCATCTTTCTTCTAATCCCTATTTTGTCCAAGTTTCCTGTGACACTTGCATTTCAGAAACACATGGGAAGTGACAGAAAGGAGGCTGGCTGGAAAGTGGCATGTGTCCTCAAACAATTGGAAACAAGGCTAAGGAAATGTCTTTGCTCTACAAAGACCATAGATCCAAGTGTTTCTAGAGGTGGCACGCACATTGCTTCTAGAACATGGCCTAGAATCCCAGGTCATCTGGGGAGGAGAGTCTGCTTTTCATTTCACCAAATGCTTAATATCCCAGAGCAAGAAGTCTAGGTTTATGGGGAAAGTGAGGAGGGGAAGTTCCTGAGAAAGGTAAAAGTAAAGAGAACTGGGAGGGAGCTAAAGACAGTTGCCATTGTGGGTGATGACAAGCATTTTGGAAATCTTCCACTTTGAGTTTAATGATCTACCAATAGACCTTGATCTACGGAGGTGGTACCTCATTATTTGGAGAAGTGACTCTACATGCTGAGGGGAAAGCTTTCCTGAGCTCTGACTGGCAAATCACTTACCCTGGGCTAACTTGGGCTTCATTTTTTGTTTTTTATTTGCTTAACAAACATCATCACTTTGGATGACCTCCAGAAGGCCACTGAGCTTCTCAAAGGGCTAGAGATCATTCAGGGCATCAGCTATGAACAGAACTGTGGAAAGAACACTCAAGAGACAATCAGCAGATCTGGGCCCAATCCCAGCTCTGCCAATTTCCAACCGTGTGACCTTGGATAGGTCACTAACCTCTCCGAGCTTTGTTTTTCTCATTTGTCAGGGATAATAATGCTTACCCTGCACAAGGTTGTTTTGAAGGTCAAATGAGGTAGTCTACACAAAAAAAACATTGTAAACTGAAAGGACAGGCATGGATGGGGACTGGTCCTGTGATCTTAGTGATATGGAGAACTCCCAGATGATGAAACCCCCTCTTCTAATACAAGTCAGCACCTTCAGGTTTGCAACTTAGAGTCTTAGAGTATTGCCTAAAGTGCTGGAGTCATAAGGACCTTAGTGGCCAGGAGGTGCCAGAGGCACAGCCCAGCTCAAACCCAGGTTTCCCTGATTCCAGGGCCAGCTTTGGATCTCCCAGGCCAAGCTGCTTCTGTGTTAAATGCCAGCTGTTACACAATGCACTGCTAAGCCATGAGGATGACCCTAAAGGGACAATTTAGATATAAAGCACAATCTCTGCAGTGTGAGAAAAATGGGAATAAGCCCAAGTAAGATGAAGTACTTTGTGGGAAGTATTCTGCATATGGGCAAGGCAACTTTCTGTGAACAGTGGTGTGAATGTGTACTTGGCATGAATTTTCTGAAACAATGGGTTGTCTCACTAGGCCAAAGTAGTGCACGTGTTCCTGGATGGCCAGTGTGTCTCCCCGCCATTGGGCTTCCTCGTCCGCAAAGGGCCCGGCCACTGTCACTTTGACTTTGCTCAAGAAATTCTCTTCATTGACTATTTACAACTGCAGACATCGATGGGACCATCACGGAGGTAAACAAAGAGAGATTAACATTTTCACTGCCTCATATATCTCAGTGGGAAATTGGGAACCATATTTCCTTATATGTTGCTTTGTGGTGAACAACTGTAAGGTTTTACCTTTGAATTTGCTATTTCCTAAAGCTTAGCTGGGCCTTTGTCTTTCCTAGAAGCCATGGGATAGATACCCCACTATACTGTTTTGAGAAGGCTTTGGTTTTTCTCCTCCTCCCCTTCCTGCTGGGAAGACAATCCAGAAGATTGACTAGATTTCTGTAGCAGACACCAGAAGAATGTACCTTCCGACATATTTGTTGTTTAGCACTTAGAGTCAATACTTGAGAACATTTGGCAAATCAGTGTTCTTCTGAGAAGAGAGATGGATATTTCATGGATCCTCTGAAATGTTTTTGATCCTTGTTCTTTAGCACATTAAATTCAGACCATTTTGTAGATGGCACACTCAGTCATTCATTTAACAGATATTTACTAATGCCTGCTAATTTACTAAAAAGGACCTGTACCCAGAATCATACAGGCATATAAAGATGAACAGAGTCCTTGCTCTAACTAAACCTACAGTCCTGTGTAGGTGAGCTAAGACAAGTAAACATGATTCGAGGCAGGAAGTGCTACAAGAGAAATACAGAGAATGGGCTTTAGATCACTTGAGACTCTTCTAGCACTAAATACCATGATTCTTTGGATTGGGCTTCAATTCTGACTCTATTGCTTGCTGTATGACCTAAGTCAAATCCTTTTCCCTCTCTTTTCCTCAGTTTTCTTATCTGCAAATAGAGGGGGTCAGACTGGGTGACCACTTTTCACCTTTAAATCCCATCTCTCTTCCTTTAAGTCCTGTGTGAGTTCATAGCAGATAGATCTGTATCTAACACTCTTTTTGATATTATCAAGGAAAATTTCTTAAAAGGATAGAGATGAAGGAAGTGCATTGCAGACAGGAAAGAGCATGAACTGAGACTTGGAGTTGGGTAATTCTGGGATGCTTTTGGTGAATGAGCAGTGTAGTTTGACTGCAGTGTATGATTTCATGTAGGAAAACACTGGAAAGTTAGCCTGGAAAGGTCACAGAAGGTCTTAAGAGATTAAACTTTATCCTGCAGACAGTGAGGAACAGACAAATAACAGTTTGCTCATTTAAACACCTACTTGTTGGTGACTCATAATAAAGTCAACCTAAATGGAATGGTGGACTATTTCTTTATTGGATTATTGATGGGTGACACAGCACATAAGTCAATAACTGACCTGGAGTATGACCCAAGCTGGGATAGTTTCTCCATATTAAGGTAAGGACCATGTGCTGGACAGTTACTGATGAGTTAATGGAAATGGGATTGTAAAATATTGATAAAGGTGACTGGATAGCTTCAACTTTGTTTTGGTACTGATTATTCTGACATGCCATGGTAATCATCCTTAATGTACTGTTTTCTATTTTAGCAGGGCTAATTTAAAGAATACAGAACAAGCTAGCATGGACTATGAAGCCCCATTAATGCCATGTGGCTGTATCCTTCTCTACTAAGCTGTCACACCAAGGGAAGTTGAATCAAATTGTGATAGTCATTGTCTCCTTACAGGGTTTCAGAACTTTATTATAACTCTTTGTCTGCCCTATCACAAGTCCCAATTAAGAGAGAGAGGAGAAAGTTTTGTAAATATATTGTACTTCATGCGCCTATATATGCATATTCTTTAGATATGATTCAGGGCATTGCATTCATACCAGAAGCTCTCAAGTTTACAGTTTCCCTACTTAACTAAAATAAAATGTTACATTCATTTTACACAGTGGAAAGAATTCTGACCTTGGAAGAGAAGACTGAATTAAAATTCCAGCTCTTCTACTTACTAGCTTTGCAACCACAGGAATGGGACTTAATACTTCTGTGCCTTACTTTTCTCATCTGCAAAATGGGGGAAATAATAGCTGTTGCCACCAACATCATAGGACTATTATGAGGAAAACATTTTATAAAGTTTAAGATTCTTACTTTTGTTATTATCATTTCTCCTCTAAAATTTTCCCCTGATACCTCAGTGTGGTATCGAGCTAGTCTGGGTTCTTGAAATCCATGTCACCAGATTACAAGCTCTAACATGCCCACTCAGCTCGAAATTTTTCAGGACCAGCCCAGAGATAGATTATGTCTAGCTTGATAACGAGTCTAGCCAGGTTCAGAGACATTCATTACCAGGAAGTTGCCTTAATGAATATTTTAGACCACAGCAGTTCATAAAAACTATTAAGGTACAGAGGGGTTACAGGCTGCTATACTAGTTCCTTGAGTTTTAAAGAATCATTACTTAACATAACTCAGAATTTATTAAGCACCTCCTATGTGTAAAGCACTGCACTAGACATTGGGAATACAAAGCTAAAACCAGAACAGTTCCTGCCATCAGGGAACTTTCATTTTACCAGGGAGAAATATTAACCCTCTATTGATTTAAAACAATTACTTTTACAACTTATAATTCACCTTATTACACAATCTTCTAGGGGAAAAGCACATGGACTACACATCATAATGCCTTAATTTTTCATCTCTGACAGTGACTTCATAAGAGACACTAAAAAGGATCATATTGGGGTTGGTCAGGAAGACCCACTGAAGCAGGGAAGGGGGGTGGGATTAGTAAAGGGGTCACTTCTCAGAGCTTCTTCACTATTGGAGGATAGTATTCTATTAAGTGATCTATCCCCACCCTATATCCCTCTTCTGTACTAAGTGAGGAGTGAATGGGAAGTGGCAGTGAATAAAGTCCTGCCTTCCCTTTTTCCGTGCCAGAGGTTCCCAAACTTATTTGGCCTACCACCTCCTTTAAAAAAAAATTACTCAGTGCCCCACAGAAATCTACCTTCTTTAACCCTTTAACAGTTTTTTTTTATTTTTGCACCATTTCAAAAAAATATAAAATATGTATTTTTTAAATGACTCATATTAAATAATTTGTTGTAATTTTGTGGGGTCTTTCCTGCATTGAAATTTGATGACACAATATTGAGTCATGTAACCCTATGTTATCGTATTGTAAACAAATCATTACCTGAACAGATTCCTGCTGATTTATGCTGAACTTCCTGACAATGCAGGACACCTGCCAATACTTGCCTGTTAAGACCTGTCGGTGGACTTGAGCACTGATAGTTATAATTTGCATTTTCTGTGTTTATTTGGAAAAAAATGTAATCACTACAACTTTAACTCTGTTGCACAACAGATGAAGTGTACGAATGCTTTTTCAAAATTTTCTTATCTTCTCTTCTTTCCTTATGCTTCCACTGCCCCCTTATTTTTATTCAACACCCCTCAATTGCATCCGAGGCTGCTACCCCCCCCCCAATCATTCTAGTGCCCCTTAGGGGATGGGTTTGCCCACTTTAGAAACCTCTGTTCTGTGCTTCATAATCTTTAACCATATGGAAGGATTAACCCTGACAAGGATTGTGCTAATATCACTTTCTTCAGTATTTATAGTAGGTCACTTCTGAAAAGGTCAAAATGACATCCATTTAATCTCATTTGGTACCCAACAGGAAAGGCAGAGCAGTTGTACTGTCCATTTTACAGGTAAGGAAACTGAAGCCATGAGGTCACACAGTGGATCAGTTACCAAATCAGGATTGGTGCTTCTGTCTACAGACATGTTGTATTCATCCTGCCTTGTTTATTGTATCTCCAGCAGCTGAGAGAGTGCTTGGCACATAGTAGGTGCCTAGTAAGTATTTGGTTGTTAAGTAATTGAGGTAACATGGTAGAGGTATTACTCTCTCCATTTTACAAATGAAGAAATAAACACAGCTAATAAATGGCAAATTAAAAATGAATATCGCCCAAAGAGCACTTAAGAAACATGTGCTGGGGGTGAATGGGCTGCAATGCATTATAAAGGAAGTTCAGAGTAAAAAATGTAGTTAGAGAAATGTATATGATAGAAAAGGAAGACAGGCTGGTTCAGCAAGAGTAAGGGAGAGACACAACCCATGTGTTCTACTGACATCTTTAAGAAGAAGTCAGGAGGACTCTAGGAATGTCCTTAGCATGGCAGATGCACCACTGTACCTCCCTCCATGCCACTTCCCCATCCAGTCCTGAGGAACTTCTTGTGGGCTCTGGACAAGTCACATAGGATGGGCATGGGCATGTGGCAATGGGAAGCCCCTTGGGAGGACATGGACACACCTGCATATCAGTATCTGGGTGTATTAGACCTGGGGTCTTCTGATTGAAGATCCAGTGTTCTTTCCACAATTTCTCACTGCCTCTCTTGAACAGCCACAGCTTTGAAATATTTTAGAGGCCTCAGCCCCAGAGGAGAAGAAAATTCCTTTTTTTTCCCCCCAGTCTACAGTTTTAAATGAACAATGAAACTCATCCATCCCTTGCTGTTTTTATTTTATTCTCCACAAAAATTAAGTTGATAGTCCTTAATAGTCTATTGCAGTCATCTTCCAGTTTCAACTTCTCACCAGCTGGGGAGATCCATATTACATTGGCCTGAATGGACTGGAACTATATAATGAACATGGAGAAAGAATTCCTTTGACTGAAAACAGTATCCTTTATTGTACAGAATGACCCGTCCTCCCACATGGAAGGGGATGTAGGAGGTTGGGAGGGAACAAGTCAGTTACATTGCATGTTAGTGTCAAGTTTTATTTTTAAAAATTGTCACCTTGTTAAATATGCTTCTGAGACAGGAGACTTAAGCCTGTCTTTAGTTCTTGAAAATCCCCATGAACTTTTGGATCGGAGTCAGGTCATATCTCCATAGGCAGCCCTTGTGATTAGAGCCAACCCCTACCACCTGGTTCAGAGCTGCTATGGGTCACACAGGTTCTAAGGGATTGGCTAGAACTTCATGTCCAAATGTGGGATCAGCATAAATTATCCAATTCCTAGCCTCCATTTGGCCACCTCCACCCCCCCAAACTGTGATATTCTTGCTGGAGAGAGGCCCATTAGGGCCCGAGGCATTCCTCCCACCATGCTCCTGCTGTGACTAGGAAAGTGGTTTCAGGTTATCAGAACTGTCAGGTCACTTTTCTGCCTAGGTGATTACTGTCAGTTACCATCCTTCCTCCTTCTCTGGATTCCTCTTCCAACTTTTCTCCCCCATGCCACCTTCCCCTCACCCTCCCAGAAAAAACCTCACACTTCTAAATTTCCCTTTCTCATTTAATAGTCTTTTTTCTTCCCGCGTCTTTAACAGTTCTGGGAAGCTTAGATTTATCAGTCAACCTTTCGGCCAGTCTTCTCTACTTTATTCTTCTTAAGACTGGCCTGGCCCACCCCCTGTGCTCCTGTTCCTTTCTGCCTTCATGCACTCTCATTTTCTCTTGAACATCCCTAATTTGGCTGTCACTTCAGCAGCTACCAAGAGTAGCATGCAGCAGCTTCTGCCTGCCTGATACTTTGGCCCCATACTCCCCTGAGTTCTCCCATCATCTTGATGTAGGTTGGCAGATATAGATTGGAAAATGGTGTGCTGAGTACTTCGTTTGGGTTATTAGAGCTTAAAGGTTCACCTCAGACATTGCCGCTTTCCCAGACAGTGTGAATACCCTAGAGGGGGTGTGTGGAGATGTCCGAACTCCAGACAAGCTCATTGACCAAGTGAATGACACCAGTGATGGCAGACACATGTGGCTGGCCCCGATTCTTCCTGGCTTGGTAGGGTTAACCAATACCGCATGCTGTATATTGAAACATTCTTCTGTTTGGTGGAAAATGTTTTTTATTTTAATTTAGTATATGTCAAAGATAATGGAAAAAGCCTTGGATTTGGAAGTAGGAAAAATGAGATTTTAATTCTGCCTCTGGCAACAACTAGCTTTGTGACCTTGGGCAAGTCATTTTATCTCTGTGAGCCTCATTTTCTCTATTGATGAAGGGAAGAGATTATTATCCAGTCTGTCTCACAGGGGCATTGTGAGGATCAAATAATATATTGTGTGTTAAAGTTCCTTTGTAAACTGAGAAACACTAAAGCAATGGGAGGGACTCCTATATCCTTGTTGCTGTTACTGACATCTAGTCTCAGGTTCAACTCTGGTGTTCCTCACCTGTCCTTAAGTTTGTTGTGTGTAGCCCTCGCCATCCAAAGAATGAGTCTCCATAGCCATCACAGCATCTGGAAGAAAAGGATCCCAGGGTTTCCACTGTTCTCCATATCACCAGGCTACACCTTCTCCTGAGGCTCTGCATAATGGGGACCAAGTGACGGAGATTCTGTGGTCCTACTGTGGTTGTCCAAAATGGTTAGAGGAAGGAGCAGAACTGGCTGTGCCATGGCCACTGTTTTCTGAGGAGCTGTCCTCTGTGCTCCACACCCTCACTGGTGTTTAAAATTTGAGAGTGCCAAGCTGCCTTTGACTTTTATTTTTCCAAATCAGAACGAAAGCATGAGGTTGTTATCACATTGTAGGAGTTAGAGCTAGAAGAGATCTCGAAAAGCATCTAGCTCAGGCCCCTGAGCCAAGACAGATGTGATCTGCCCAATGCTACATATCTCCTACATGGCACAGCTAGGATTTGAATTCATTTCATATGACTACAGCTATGGAGTTCTTTCCCCTACCTTAGGATACCCTGACTGATGCTAGGATCTGAAAAAAAAAGCACTGCCCAAGTACTAGTGGAGACCAAGGGCTGGCTCCCAGGATGGAGACAAGCCTGACCTGGGAGTTGGGAGCCCCAGCTTCTCATCCCTGATCTCTTCTTCCCCTCTTTGGGGCTCAATTTACCACTGTCATGAGAGGGAACCAGATGATCTACATGTTCCTGTCCAATTCAAAATCCTATAATCCTTATGATCCTGTGACAAGAATGAAATTTTTAAATTGGTTTCCCTCACCCCTCCCTGGAAATTTACCATCTTTCCCCACAATTATGCAGTTCTGCTTTTTGAGACATGTTCTCCTATCTGTGTTTAATTTATGGTCTGTGGGTAAAGGGAAGGAAAGCTAAATAGGAGACATTTAGTTAGGAATGCTCTGCTCCTCTCTGCTGGGCCCCAGGCCACTGGGCTGGGGAAGCCAGGGTGGAGCAGGCATTACAAAGCCTCCCTAGTGAGGAGGGTGATGTGAGCACCTGAGAAACAGCTCCTCAGAGAGCCTCGTCAGCATTCTGCTGTTTGCTGAGGCTGTTGTTACAAAATGCAGCCACATGGGACAAGGCTGACTCTCAGCTGTCAGGAGACTGTCCAGGTAAATAGGCCTTATGTTGGTGGGACCCCAGAGCACAGTGGGACTTGCCCTCATTGAGATTCATCAGGGTGGTGGAGTGGAAAGACCCCTGACTTTGGAGTCTGAGGACTCTGATCTGAATTCTGGCTCTGGGACCTCACTAAGTCCTTCAGGGCTTCACTCAGCCACCCCCTCTTATGGGAATCCTTTTCCAAACCCCAGTGGTTGTAAGCAACCTGTCTGGGCCTCAGGTTCTTCCTACAAAGTGAGAGTGTTAGACTGTGATCCTCCAGGTCCCTGCCAGCATTAAGTCCCATGATTGTGCCTGCAAACGTTTAGTCCCTACTTTAGCATTATTGCCCCCTTTCTCAGCATAGTATCTCTTCACGCTCACCTTTGGCTTTCCTGACTCTGTGTCAGTTCCTTTCTGTTGCCAAACATGTCTGCTTGACCAGTCTTTCCTCTGACAGGTGAATCGGGTTTATGTGATCTTTGATCTGCCTACCACTGTGTCTATGATCAAATTGTGGAATTATGCAAAAACTCCCCATCGAGGAGTAAAGGAATTCGGAGTAAGTGCTCATTCTGCTGGCTGCTAATTGCCCCTTGGCAAGATGATTTTTTTTTCATTTAGTCGTGACTTTGAAAACCAATGTCTCGTCTCCCAGGATGTGAGTGCTCCCTGCTGTGAGCTTAAAACATAACGAGGAGAGCAAGTTTTCTCTCAGGATGCAGGTCCCTGGTGCCAAGCCCTCCTGAGCATGCCTGGCTGTCATACGGCCCCTTTGCTTCTGTGGGACTGGTAAAAAATCGGAAAGTCATAGTTGTGTTCTCAAAAGATGTGATTCCAAACTTGGAATCATGACCCAGGTTCAAGTCCCAGCACTGTTAACTCCACAGCCTCTTCCCACCTGCCCTTGAATTCTGTACTCTGCTCCTTTGAAGTCATGCCATCTCTTGGGAGGTGGTCTTTATTCAGAGAGTCTGTAGAGACTTTTCCCTTTAAGGGTTACATCCTTTAAACACCATCTCCCTCAGATCACTATCTTTATCTTTGTGATTGGAGATTTAAAAGGTGTTTTGGGGGGTGTGCCCCCCATCTCTTTTCCTCCATAAATCTAACCTGTGCCTGCTTGGCATCCTTCCAGGATTTCCTGGTGCCTCTAGGAGAAGGGACAAATGCCTCTGTCAGGCATTTCCATTCCGTCTTTTGAGACTTTCATGTTCTTCCCCCTCAAGCACTCTACATCCTAGCCAGATTGGCCTATTTTCTGTTCACCATCCACAGCATGGCATCTCCTGCCTCTGTGATTTTATATAAGCTGCCCCTTCTTATTTCTGCCTTTCCGACTCCCTGCTTCCCTTCAGGGCTGCATCAAATACCACCTCTCACACAAGGGCTTTCCAAATCTAGTCCCCTCTCCCCAGTTATTGTGTACTTACTAATTACATATTTTACATTGACTGAACTCTCCATGTTGTTCCCCCACAGGCCAGGGACTGAGTCATTTTTTCCTTTGTATCCCCCTTGTCCAGAGGTGGGGAACCTGCCCCATTTGGCCCTCTAGATCCTCAAGTGAGGCCCTTTGACTGAATTCACATCCCCAGGGGATTTGTTCTGTGAAGTTTGGATTCAGTCAGAGAGTTACAAATTTCCCCCCCCGCCCCCACTCTTAGAGGAGTGGTTGGCTACCTACTTCCAACTAGAATGGTGTCCTTGGAAGAGACTAATGCCACCCAGCTCCCCTGGCCAACTGGGATACATTCCCTGCCATAACAACCTACTCCTGGTCACCACCCAGAGGCTACTAATTCAGGACAGTCTAAAGGAGTCCCTCCCTAACAACTTTGCCAAACATTTTAGAGTTGGAAGTACTAACCTCCCATCCAGTGTCATCCTTCTCCAGAATCTCAACAGATGGTGATTACTACTTCCTAAGGCAGCCTGTTACATATTGTTGGATAGTACCTCCATAATTATATTGAGCCAAAATTGGTTTCCCTATAATAGCTCCTTATTGGTCCAAGTTTAACCCTCTGGAGCAAGTTAAAACAAATTTCTTCCTCTTTCTCCACTTGGTAGACTTTCAGATGGCCTTTCATGACAATTCTCTCAGTCATTCCTCTTAAGCAGTGGTTTCCAGACTCAAATCAAGTGGTAGCTTTGGGTAAGATGACAGCTGCCTGGTGAGGGGGATGAGGGATTTTTCTGGGCACACCATTCTAATGTCCTGTGTGAGGAGGCATCATGGGAGTAAACCAAAGGTCTTTCTTATCCCATCCTTTTATCATTATTTACCATTAACATTGTCTCTGCCTCTTTCTCTAGCTCCTTGTCGATGACTTGTTGGTATACAATGGTATCCTAGACATGGTCAGCCATGTGGTACATGGCATCCTGCCTACCTGTGATCCTATAGTCCCCTACCACACCATTCTCTTTACGGAGGATGAAGAGATCTGCCACCGAGAGAAGTACACCATTATCAGGTTTGTGAGCAAGACCTAATGGGAAACAGCAATATCATTTGTTGGCAGTCCTTTCTAGGGGAGGCTTTAGTAGACCAGATGGTGATTCTCAGAGAGGATTGATGATGGCCATGTCTTGGCCCAGAAGATTGATTGAATCTCCCCATTTTCTTCCTTCTGCAGTAATCATGTTGAGGATCAGGATGTCCGAATGATGAATGAAAATCAAATTGTTAGCAACTCCAAAAAGAAACAGACGACTGCTGACCCAGGTCAGTTTCATTTCTCTCACAGAGAGCCTTCTATCTCTTACTTAGTGTTTGCTGAAATTGAGACTGAGTCAGAGCTCATCATGTAAAGCCTCTATTCCCCAAGTTTCTCATCCCCCTTCTCAATCCAAAATCGATATGTCTCTGACCCTGGCCAACCTTAGACTGTGGGGATGATTAGCTGATGTTGGCAGATGCTTTGGAAAGGGAACTTTCTAGCATGTCTTAGCGTTAAATCATACGGAAAAGCCCTGATTAACCAGCATATTTAGGGAATGAGATGTCCTGGTTAATTACATTTTTTAGATAACTCAGGCTTAACCAGAAAACCCTTTGGCATCAATGTTTATCATGGAAAATCTTTCCAAAATACATACTTCTCAGTCTTTGTGAAGGCCAAATGGTAGATACAATTAAATCCTTATTTTAATGGCTCTTATTCTTAAATTGCCAATGTGACTTAGTAAATAAGGTACTGGACTAGGAGTCAAGAGATTGTGGGTTCAAGTCCTACTAGCTCTGTGGTTCTGGGTACCTCACTTAATGTCTCTGTACCTCAGTTTCCTCATCTGTAAAAAGAGGGGGTTGGAGTCAGTGTCCTTAAAGATCTCTTCTAGCTTTGCTGTGACAGCACAAATAATAGATATAACTGATGACCTTAAAGGTGAAGCTGAGTGGTCACCTGCTTGGGAGGTTGTAGATTCCTATTTAGAGAGAGGTTCAGCTGAAGCCCTTTGCAATCCCTCCCAACCCTGAAGTTCTATAACAAGAACTAACATTTATCTAGCCTCAGAGACCTTGAGAACCAGAAGGAACCTTAAGTGGCATTGAGGGCAGACCTGGCATTTTACAAACAGGGAAATTTCTCCATCTTGGTTGCTTTCCAATTTACCATTATAGCATTTTCCACTTTAGAAGGAACTCACCTGGATTTTAAAAATCTGATCCTCACAAAACTCTGAGGTGGCAGGGAGAGGAGCTTCGGTGTGGTGAATGGGGCAAAGGGCTGAGAGTTAAGTGGCTTGGACTTTACTCCCAGCTCCAGCACAGATGCACTGAGTGACTTTGGGCCAGTCACTTTACCTCAGTATTCATGAATCTTTTCATCTGTATAGTAGAGGCCTTGATTGGATTAGAATGACTTCGAAGGTCTCTTCCAGCTCCAGAATTCTATACTTTCCATTTTCCATGGCAGAACAGTGACCTCACCAGTAATAGCATTCCATCAATTCCTTCCTGTCTTGGTACATGCCTCAGTCCTTCTCACTGTAGGACCTAAGTTCAATGATATTAGCCTTTCACTAAATTTTCCTCTCCTCACATGTCTGTTTTGGGGATCTTAGTGAAATCTCAGTTCTGGAGACATTTCAACATCGAGGAACTGTTAGCATGGTTTCAGGTCAGAAATAACCACCTGTTAAGTGGATCTCCCATGATCAGGCTACAGCACTGGTTGTGCTAATCATAGGCTTGCCTTTCCAGGTCTCTGTTCACTTCTCTTTCATTCTCTTACCATAAGTCCCCTGTTTATTCAATGGCATTCTGACAGTTTGCTTTATGAATTGACCTTGTATCCTTCTGCCATTTGTATGAAATAACTCAGCTGGAAATTCTCTGCACAGGGCAATTTCCTAAATTTTGGACAGTAACGTAGTTGTATGAGACCTTCACCCAAGGGAACAGTCAGTCTGCCTTAAGTAGAAACAAGTCCTTGAACACTGGCCACAATTATAAGGCTGATATTTTTACTCACATCTCTTTCCCAGGGCTCTAAAAGTCTCCTTGATCTTATTTGACTTCCCCAACTAGTCCCTGACCACAAGTGCCTCCTGCCCTCTGGGTCCCTATGCAGGTCTTTGTGCTTATTTTTCTCATGCCACTTTTGGAATCACTCATCTTTATTCTTGCTGATTGTTACCTCTCAGCAGGGATTGGAGTAAAGAAAATAATTTTAGGGAGCCTGAAGACCCAAGCTTCCCAAGTTGTTCCAGTTTGGGTGGATAGGGGGGGAATCCATTATGAGATCATAACCCTCACAAAGGGTGGTGATGGTGAGGAACTGTGATCACAGAAAACATAATAATCTACCTGAAAGAGAAGTCTCTCTTTGTCACCCACAGAATCAGAAAATTTTAAAGTTGGAAGGGACTTCAATGGTCATCTAGTCCATGCCATGTCCCAGAGGGAATCCCCATCCTAGTATTCTGGACAAGTGATCATGCAGCCTCTGCTTGAAGACCTCCAGAGAGAAGGAAGGTGCTATCCCTGGAGGCAGTGCATTCCCCTTTAGGGCAGCTCTAATTGTTAGAAAGCCTGAATTTGTCTCTGCACAATTTCTAACCATTGTTCTCGGCTTTGCCTTCTGGGACCAAATAGAACAAGCCTATTCATTCTTCTATGTGACAGCCATTCAGATATTTGAAGACAGTTATCAGGTCTCCCCTGTGTCTTCTCTAGTTTCTCATCTCTCATTTCTCTAACTGATCCTTGTTGGCCACCTCTGGACATTCCTCAATTTATCAATTTCCCTCTTGAACTATGGTGCCCAGAACCGAACATAGTCTTCCAGATGTAGGCTGGCCAGGGCAAAGTGCACCCAGACTATCTCAGTTTTACTCCTCAATACTCTCTATGTTCTAATAAAAACGCAGATTACATCAGCTTTTTTGGCTGCCATTCCTGGTCATTCATTAAAAACCCCCAGATCTTTTTAGGCAGCCTGCCATATCTAATGATACTTTGCCTATCTTGTACCTTTGAAGTTGATTTCTTGAACCCAAGTGTAAGACTTTAAACTTAACCCTCGTGAATTCCATTTTATTAGATGCATCCCAAAGTTCTAACCTGCCCAGACCATTCTGAATCTTGACTTTGTCATCCAGCACATTAACCATCCCTCCTGGCTTTTTGTCATCTAAAAAGTTGAGGAGTGTGCCAGCTATACCTTTATCCAAGTCACTGATAAAAGTCTTCAATTGCAGAGAGCAGAGCACAGAGATCCCTGGGGGACTCTACTAGTGCGATCTCCTGCCAAGATGACATTAACCATCAATGATGACTATTCTTTGAGTCCAGCCATTCAACTAGCTCCAAATCCGTCCAACTATAGAATCTAGCCCACATCTTTCAGTCCTTTCCCTAAAAATACTATGAAACATTTCACCAAATGATTTATTAAAATCTAGGTAAATTATATCTACAATATATCCCTGATCTACCAGTTTAATAACCCCATCCAAAAAAAAAAAAGGAAATAAGGCGATTCTTATTCACAAAGCGTCCCTGAAGCCATGCAACTTTTTGTCATTTCTGTGGCCCTCTCTAGATGTTTTTTTGTAGATCCTCTTTAAGGATCCATTCTAAAAGGTTTCTCAGAATTAAGTCAATTTCACTGACCTTTACTTTGCAGGCTCTATTCTCTTTCCATTTTTGAAAATCAGAACAGCATTTGCTTTTCTCCATTTTCTCGTCTGACGCTCCTCCCATTTTCCATGATCTTTCAGATATCACTGACTGGCTCATCAGTCTGGCATTCTTTCAGTACCTGATGGTGTACTTCATGTGAGCATGTGATGCAAATTCACCGAGAGCAGTGTAGGTGCACTCTGACCATCTCCTTCTTCATTCATTTTAAATTTCAACATCATCTTTATTCTTCCATTTCCAGTCCAAAGGTCAGGTTCCTTGACAGAGAAAAAAAAACAGACAAAAGAAGCCTTGAACAACTGCACCCTCTCTTTGCTGTCAGTTACCATCACTTTGTCCTCCCCAAACAGTGGTCCTCCCCGTTCCTTGATTCTCCTTTTTCTCCCAGTGTAACCACACACACACACATACACACACACACACACACACACACACACACACACACACACACACACATATACACACACTATCTTTTTATTGTCTTTGGATTTCCTTACCCACCCTCTGCTACACTTTTGGCATGGATTTTTACAGACCTGCACCACATCCTTGTAGTAATTCTTTATTTCTGTCTTCTGTTGGGTGAGCTCCTTTTGCATCCACATTCCTCTTGTCAGATGGCGTTCCTTTTCTTCCCTTTCTTCAGAATTGTTTCCTGTCATTCTTTAGAATTTCCCAACCTCCTGGAATCTCTTTTAGAATTTTAGACTTTGGGATCCTACCCATCTTTCTTCTGATGCCTTTGAAATTGCTTCCACCCCTTCTTGAATGATGAAGTTATCATTAAAGCAGCTCTAGTTGTTAGCTATCTGGTTTTGACAGAGAGGGAACCTCCAAGAGATTATTAAAGGGCCCTCATATCATGCTCTACTCAAAATCTGTTTCCTGAACTCCTCATCTCTCTCCTTCTAATGCCCAGATGGATGCTTATGTGCCCTCCTGGTGACCAAACCACTTCTGCTTTGCCACAGTACTTGTTTTCCCTTGGGCTCCCTGCTGTTCCACCCCTGCTCATGGATTTTTTTCACACAAATTTAGCTCGGGAACATAGAGAATATATACTTCCTTTTGAATAAGACAGACCAGTTCACATCACCATTTCCCTAGCATGGGTCTCCTCCCTCCTGTGTGTTATGAATATTCATGAGGTCCCATTTGCCTCCCCAGATTAGCACCTCTAGTTCCTTGGGCTTGTTGTCTAAACTTGGGATGTTTTCATGTTCGTGTTTGAGGCCACAAGTTTCACTAACGTCTCCTTTCTTCAGTTTTGTCCTTTTGACCTTCAGGTCAAGTGTGATTCTTATTTCATCATTGCTCTCCTAAGATATTCCATCATTCTTTTTATCTTAAAGCCCTTTGGATTAGATTTGCAAGACACCTGGCTAAGATCCTTTTTCTGGCCTTTGTTAGCTGCCCTCTATCTTTGCCCAGGAGGCTACTGTGACTTCTTGTCCAGCCAGATTCCATCCTCAGAAACCCTTTCCTTAGTTACTTTTCTGAATCCTTTGCGTTCAGTAGGAAGGTCCCCTTTGCCCCTCTGGTCTTCAGTTTATCCTCTATGGGAATGCTTTCTGAATTCCTACTGGCAACATACTTTGTATCCATGTGAATCACAACAAGTGGCTAGTAGTCATCTGTTTTAGCAGATCTTAGGTTTTCTATACAAATAAATATACATGCATGTCTGTATGTGCATATATGTGCATATTCAGGCCTGAGCAATACAACCAACCTGTGTGGCTGTCAGATCAACAAAAAGCTGCTCCAGTTCCCCTGAGCAGGAAGTCATTCCTTCCTACTGCCCTGTTCTTCTTCCTCTTTCATTGACTAATCACTTTCACCTGATAGCTTCTATGGCTCCTTTTTATTATTGCTTCATATCAACAGAAGCAGCTCCATCATCCTCAGAAGGGCTTCACGTTGTGTGGGACTTTTTCCACTTTTGTTCATTTCCCTCCCACTCACCCCCTTCTCAAAGGCCTTATGTTGCTTCATTTTTGTCTTGCTTTAGTTTGTATTTCCTTGTCCCTGACAACCTGGAATGTGAGGAGATACTCACCTTTTTACTTGATAGCCAATCTGGCTTCCTTTCCTTTCTGTAAACAACTACATATTTTATAGGGAACTGAGCCAAATTTATAAAAAATAAGATCCATTCCCCAGTTGATAAATAGTCAAAGAATATGAACAGGCATTTTTCAGAAGAAGAAATCAAAGCCATCTATAGTCATATAAAAAAAATTTTCTAAATCACTATTAATTAGAGACAACTCTTAGGTACTACCTCATACATATCAGAATGATTAATATGACAGAAAAGAAAGATGAAAAATATTGGTAGGCATGTGGAAATATTGGGACACTAATGCTCTGTTGGTGGAGTTGTGAACTGGTATATCCATTCTGGAGAATGCTTTGGAACTATGCCCAGAAGGTTATAAAACTGTGTATACTCTTTGACCCAGTAATCTGACCACTAGGTCTATATCCCAAAGAAATCAAACGAAAAGGAAAAGGACCTACATGTACAAAAATATTTATAGCAGCTCTTTTTATGGTGGCAAAGAATTGGAAATTGAGGGGATACACATTAATTGGGGTATGGCTGAATAAGTTGTGGCATATAATTGTGATGGCATACTATTGTGCTGTAAGAAATGATGAGCAAGATGGTTTCAGAAAAACCTGGGAAGACCTGTATAAATTGATGCAGAATGAAGTGAGCAGAACCAGGAGAACATTGTACACAGTAGCAGCAATATTGTAGTGATGATCAACTGAGAAAGACTTAACTATTCTGATCAATATAATGATCCAAGACAGAATTGAAGGACTCCCAGAGGGAGGTGTATTAGCAAGCACCCTAGCACACTCAGGATGACAGGGTCTTTGATCCTTTGATCCTTATAAAGGAAAGACAGCTTAAAAGGAGTTAACAGTCCTTCTTTAATTAAACATATATGAATCACTCACCAGTTAAGTGAACATGGAGAAAATAGAGAAAGAGAAAATAAAAGCAGAGAAATTAGCACAAAGATCAACAGACAGGACTCCAATTATCTGACAAAGTAATATGACCTCCTCCATACACCACTGCATGGGAAAGCTTCAACAACATGAATGATTGGGGGGGGGGGGGCTCCTCAGAGACCTAATAATCCTCCCATAAAACAGCCACAGACACTAGAAGACAGCTGCCATGCCTTTCCCAAGACTTCTCTTTTCTAGTCTATACATCCCCAGTTCCTTCAACTGATCTCTTGCCCACTTCTCCTAGAGTACTTTCCAATGTACACTTTCTGCCTTGTTATTTTACCTATCCACATATGGCACCCAGAACTCACAGAGACACTCTGAGATCAGATCTGACCTAGGCAGAAAACAGGCTCCATCCTAACTTCCCTTACTTGAGGCACTGTACTCCTACTGTTGCAACCTAATACAACATGAGAGCCATTGCGCTGTGGTGGAAAGAGCTGACCTTGGGGTCAAGAAGACAAGGAGTCAAGGCCTGCCTCTGACACGTGTTGACTGTGTGACCCTGGGCAAGTCATTTAATCTCTCAGCCATCCAGCGACTCTGTAAGACATAAAGTTGCAGAGCAGATACCCATCTAGACTGGTACAGAGAGTTTCCTCATAGGCAATTCCCTGTATCAGTGAAATCACAGGTGTGCTCAAAAAACACACCCTCACACATATTAGCCTTCTTGGGTGCCCCATCACAACCTACTGCTGTTGCATTTGCTATCTTCTAAAACCTCTGGTCTTTCTCCCATGAGTTGTTACCTAGGCCCCACTCCCCCAGGAGCCAGGGGGACTGACTTGAAAGGTTCTAGGGACAGAGGAGGAAGGACAAGGGGCCAGCATGAAATGCACCAGAAAGGCCTCAGGCAGATGGCTCAGCAGCAACTGCCTTCACCTTCTGGCTACTTCAACTGAGTCCCTGGAGAGTCTGCCAAATTTAACCCTTTGATCCCAGTTCCTGATCCTGGACTCAGTGTTCTCAGACCAAGTTCTGTGCCTCTTCACCTTTGCCCTTTTACCTGATTTCACCCAGTCATAGTTCTTAACCTCTTAGGATTTGGTTCTTGAAACTGTGTAACCTTCAGCTAGCCTGGTAACAACATTCACAGTGTCTCAGGCACTTCTGCAATACAGTATCAACCAGTGTTTTCTCGGTGTGTGTCACTGTCTCTCTCTGTCTCTGTTTGTCTCTCTCTCTCTCCTCCCTCCCTCTTATTTCTGTCTTTTCCTCTCTCTCTCTGTCTCTCCTTTTTTTCTACCTCCCTCTTTCCCTTCCTCACCCCCTTCTCTCTGTCTGTCTTTCTCTCTCACACATACACACAGCCTCTGGAAGCATTCCTTTTCTGGAACCCAATTTATTAAAAGTTAGAATTCTAAGTAAATTTTTTTAAATAGAGCTAGAAGAGATTATAAATATGACCTAAACTTACTGCCTGATCTCCCAGATCAGGAAACTGAGGTCTGGAGAGGGGATGTGACTTCCCAGTGTCACAGAGCACTGAACCATTGTTGCTTGACGCCCCATGCAGTGCCCTTTCCATCTCACCAGGCCACATCCCCTTTCGTTATAACAAGTAGGAGTGTGAGGGGTGGGAACACATGGGTTCTAGGACCTCCCAGATCCACCCATCGATAGAAGACTTACTCATGAGCTAGTAAGGGTTCCTTCAGTCCTTCCTCCCCTTTCCCATTGCTGACTGGAAAGCTGAGGCCGCTCAGCTCAGTCTGTTGATGTTAATGGGCTTGTCCGTCATGATAAATTGTGATGCCACGTGTTATGGTCTTTCAACAGCTTTACGCCCCAAGACCTGCATAAGTGAGAAGGAAACAGTGAGGAGGAGAAGGCACTGACAGGCTGAGGAGTGAAAAGTGTGGTCCGGCCAACTCTTTGCTTTGACGCCCCAGAACTCCCCCCAGCAGAGACCCTTCCACTCGCAGGCAGGGGAAGGCTTATTGATGGATGTTAAGTTCAGGCCAAGTATGGCCCTCCCTTTGCATTTGGGTCTGGTACTTTGCCAACTGAAAATCCAGAAGAGATGTGAACTGAGTTCCAGTTAACACCACCAATCAAGAGGGGGCTGGGATAACAGTCAGCATGGACTGGAGTCTGTTTGGGGATGGGGAAGAGGAGATCCAGAGGTTAAATTGCTTGGAAAAAAAAATACAGGCATTGCTGTATACAAACCTGGAGGACAAAGGGCCACTTGAACTGTATTTTTCTAATGGATTTTGAGTTTTTTGTTTTGTTTCACTTGCCATTCTACCAAGTTCCTCTCCTGCTCTCTCTGAGCCCTCTCCTGGGTACCTTGTCAGGCTCAGGCAGCTGCAGGAAAAGCCAGTTTAAAGTCTGTAGTGGGAAATTGGCCTACAGGGAAAAAAACCTGGTGTAGAAAAGGAAGAACTGATATGAACAAGAGAGCTTCTCCCTCCAGCATGTGGGCCAGCCCCCAGAGTGTGAGCTCAGCAGTTACAAGAAAATAGGTTCTGGGGCCACAGCCAAGGGCCAGCTCACTGCCGCTGCACATGCTCACAGCTGCTCTTTCTTTGGGTGGGGAGGCATGTAGGGATTGTGAGGGAAGCTCTCCCTCCCTACTCTTCTTCCAAGGGCCAGTGTGGGGGACATTATGTAATCAGAGGACATGGCCATCGTTGGTAAACTTAACTCGCCCTTTCATTATTTGATGGGACAGTTTTGGGGCAGAGAGTGGAACATCTCATGCTTATACCCTTGGAAATTTCCACATAGACCACTTGTTTCATGCAGACCCTCATCCTTGTATCATTCCTCCCAAATTCTTGGTGGAGGAGTATCCCTGGGATAGCCGCTAAAAATGAGAAGCATCTCCACACTTTATGTGCACACCCATGTGTTTGCCTGTTTGTGCACACTCACACACACACACATACACAGTTCTTGGGTCTTAACTCTCTCTTAACTCTCCAGGCCGGGCTGAAACCTAAAGAAGGAAAGTGTATAATGTTAGGTGTCATATAGAAAAGTAAATTCCTTCCCTTTCTTGAAAGCAATGCAAAGAGGCAAACAGAAGAGAGCCTGGAGGCTGCCTGGGTCCTCATATCTCTCCGAACTTTGACCCAGGGAATACAGACCAGCCTTGACCTGAGGTAAGGAGAGGGCTAGAGGCCATATTTGCCTCCCAGAGCCCATTCTAGCTCCCTGCTTGGTGTATGTCCAGAAAGAGGATGCCACCTTGGCCCATGGTGACAGAGGGTCCCCCTGACACTGAAGTCCAGTAGACTGAATCAAAAGCAAAATTTCCTCACTTCAAAGTGGCAGCCCAAGGTTAGTGACATTATGTCCTTGGAGTGGTGGGCTGAGATCTGGGGAAGCTACAGATCAGCCGGTGATGTTCCCCTTGGGGTAGGATAGAGCACCTTGAAGTCAGATTCCTGGGGCATGAAGTGCTTCCAGCACTTCCCTCAAGAAAGGGGATGTTGCCATCTCGTTTACTTTGACCTGCAAAGGGCTCATCCCTCATGTTATTGCCCTGCAAGCTCCCTGAAGGATAAGACCCTGGAACTCTTAACACTTTGGAAACATTTAGACTTGGAGTGTCAGGTCCCTCCAAGGTAATGGTCCCAGCAGCTGTTTCCACCAGCCTCAAGTTACCAGCACATTCAGTACTCCCCCTCCCCCTTAATCCCCCCACAGTGGGGAACAAGTGAACCTCAACCCCTGTGCCATGAGCTGCTCAAAATACATCTACTTCCATCTATATACCAAGTTCTTATCAGGGAACTAATTGGTTTCCCAGTGGTGGGTAATTTCTTGTTCCAAATATTAATCTGTTGTTTTTCTGGCGCCCAGCCCGGAGACAGCCCATGTACTGTAAGTATGTTACTATGCAACAGAAAACCTGAACAAATATTTTACAAGATTTGCAGATTAAACGTAAGCAGCTATGCAAATGTGCTTTCCATTTGTAACTTGTGGATGATATTAAGATCAGGATTTGCCCCTCCTAACTAAAATTTATCATTTACTCAGCTTTTAAAAAGCCCAGCTTCTCTGCTCTTAGTGAACGCTCCCAGTGTGTGGGATAGTATATGAACTGTCCTCCATGGCCAAGCGCTTAGAGGAGAGAGAAGTAGAAGGAAGGTCAGATGGATCTTTTAGGTTAGCAATCCAAAACCCTGCTGTGAATTTACAGGCATCTGACAAAACTACAACAACAAAAAAAACCAAACCACTCCATGACCAGCCTAACACCAGCCATTTGTATGAGTCAGATTTGTCTGTATAAGTGCACAGGCACACATACACGCACACACTGTATCTGCTGATATTGTTATAACTGTATGGACCATACAAGGCTAGAAAAGGATTGTACAGACATTCAACTTCAAAGAGATTTATACTATTTTTTCCAAAAGTCAATAAAATATGTTCTAAAGATGTTGTCTTATTTGGGAGGCGGAGGGCAGTCAAGGATTCAACTGAAGATATTTCCTAATTAAAAGGCAGTCTTCTCACTCTCAGCTAATGGGGAAGGAGGAAAAGAAAGTGGAAAGGAGAACAAGGGAGAAAGGGAAATGAAGAAAGAATAAATAAACTAATCCCCTGAGGTTTCTCAGTAGCCCCAGTCTAGTCCCCTTCTCATTTCTGGCTTTTATCCATAAGACTGCCTCCAAAGGGAGGGCCAGAGGCTGACCTGTGGCAGGTACCTGCCTGAACTAGGCACTCTGACAGTGAGGAAAGGCAGCAGCTGCAGCTCAGGACCCACCTGTCTGACTTCCTCCAGGGCTACCTCCTCCTGCATTCTAGAAACATGGCCCTTCCAACACTTTCAGCTTCAGCTTCTCACCAAAGATGAGGCCTGAGGTCAGACGAATTTTTAAAGAGTCCACAAGGCTGCTTATAACCACATCACTTTATTAATACATCCCTCGAGGGTGGGCCCCACCAACGCCTGACCAGCTCACAGAGAGAATGCTCCAGTACATTGAGGGGGCTGCTGCACACTGTCAGTCGCCCACTGAGCCTGACAAACAAACATTTGACCTTGGTCTTGGCTCAGGGTTTCCAATGAGGCGTTCATTTCCCTCTGCATCTTACTTCCAACTCTGGCCTGTTTTTCCCCCTGATCTCCCCACCGTGACGAGTGAGAATAAATCACGTTCAAGGCTGCTGTCAGAGGGGCTGTTCAGGGACTTGTTTATTTTGTGTGCACAGATTAGACAAGAAATTTAAAAATTAAGTGGAGTGACTGCCAGAGAGAGCACTAAGAAAGGTCCAGGAGCTAAGGAGCAGTTCCAGGTTTTTTAGAGAAAGGCAGCTGTCTTGGTGTAATTAACAGGAAACAATCTACCCTTTGGTTTTAAAGAAATCACAGCTTTGATGGTTAGCAGCAACAGTATATGCAACAAAACCCAGGAAGACCAAATGATTGGGATTTCTCAACTGGAGACATTTCCAACTATGCAGCAAACTTGCCTCACCAAGAAAGAAATGAGCCTCCCCCTCTCCCCCAGAGCTTTCCAAGGCAAATTACCCAGCTTGTCAAGCAGTGGTGAACCAGATTGTGCTAGGAGAATCTGTTAGACCTCTTTGGGCACATTCGGAGGTCTGACATTTCCCAACCAAGAAACACATATGGAGAACAGCAGCCTCCCTCTGTTTGCCTGATCATTCAGCAAGCTCAAGGCTGTCATGGGAAACAGGAGAAATACTGTTGCAATCCTGAGCACAGGGGCTCTGATGCTTCAAGGTCACCTTTCCTGGGGGGCTTCAGAGGGCATCACCACATGACAACCCACACTCCCTCCCCCCACACTGGTACTATTCCTCTCTGAACTTTCTGGGGTGGAGGTACCAAGCATGTAGCCAACAGGAGAATTTGTGGAGGGGCATGAAAAGCCAGCTCTGCTTGAAACAAAGATCAGGTAACTCCCAGGAATGGAAGCATGCTGGACAGCATCAGGAAAGGAATGGCAGTTGCCTGGAAGTACGTTTTCCACTCAGTGGATTTTCCATGGTGACTAATCATGGAGAATGAATGGATGAATGTGTGTACGTGTGACTGACCACATGCTTTGATTATTTTTGGATTATGCACTGTTCTGCATTATCTACTCCCCTCCTTCCATTAACCTGGAAGAGTTCAACTCTTCCCATGGCAACCGGAAGAATGGAAACTTTTTTTTTTCAAGAATGAGAAGGCACCATAAAGATTGTCTGACTTTTAATTCAGCAAGCATTTATTAAGTGTGCAAGGCCTGGTGCTGAAGACCTGCTTTTAAATCCTGGCTTTGCCATGTACTCCCTGTGCAACGCTGGGGAAGTTGCTCAACCTTTCTGGGCTAAAATGTCTTCATCTGTGAAATGGAGTTGGTTTGGATAATGTTTAAGGTCCTCTCCTGCTCCAAGCCTGTGGTCATGTGAAACAGCTCCAGCACATCCCCAGAAAAATACCCACTATATACTCAAGTATAGTCTCATTTTACAGATATGGAAACTGAGATTCAAAGAGGGTGACTTACCCAGCAAGTTAGCTGCAAAGTGGAAGCCAGAACCTAGATGGTCTTAGTTCCTGATCCAGGACTTCCCTGCTGGTCTCAGTCAAAATCCCAACCGGGTGAAGGCATAGATACATTAGAATGTCAAATCTGGAAAGTACCCCAGAATCTTGAAAAATAGAGCTAGGAGACCTTAGCCTGAAACACTTGCTACTTGGGCAAGTTATTTAACCTCTGCCTCCCTTGGTTTCCTCATATATAAAATGGGAGTCATAATAGTATCTACCTCCCAGGGTTGTGATGATCAGATGAGATAATATTTGTAAAGACTTTGCAAACCTTAAAGTGCTATATAAATGTTAGGTGTTATCTTAGAAATGGACTGGTCTAACTAATTTTTCAGAACAGATTATTTTGCAGTTTCTTTCCATCCTCCTGACCTCCCCTGCTCCCTCCCCCTTCCAAGAGTGTAAGCTTCCTAAGCATAAAGAGCCAGTGTTTTGTCTTTTTAAATCTGTGTCCACACATAGCAGATACTGTGTCTTCACATAGCAGATACTTAATTGTTACAAAGCCCTCTTAGGATGGAAAGTTTAGCTCCAGAGTTGAAAGTGAGAGTAACTTAGAGCCTCAGTTTTAGGCCAGAAAACAGGATTGAAAAACAGAGAGCAACTTGGGTCGCCCTGAGCTATTCATTCCAATCCAATTTGATTCTACAGCTGCTGAAACCTTCAGGATGCCTTCAGCACCTGGACTCACACCTACAGTTTTTGTCAGGCCCTGGAAGGGAACTCTACTACCCTGGACAGCAATCTGAGTGGGCAGCACCTCAGGCAGTCCAGTCTGAAATTTTTCTAGTTGGGTCTTGTCAGTGCTAACACTGGAAGGTTTAGTAGGGAAAAGAATAGGCACGAAGACTTTTTTTCCAGAAGAAGCAATGGAGATTTGGAGGTTATTTGAAGTGTGTCTGGATGACATGCAAATCCTATGCAAATGATGTCCTATAATGTTTGGCTTCCCACTGCTTTTCATGAGTCCGATGACCTCTGCCTCCTCACCTGCCTTGCTACACACAGAAGGACCAGCAGTGCTTGCCGATCATCATTATGGAGTCCAATGAGTTTACTCTTGACCTGAAGTAAGGCTGCTACTCACCAACCATTTCCAGGAGCTGAAGCATCTCCTCAGCAGCATCCAGGGGTCTACAGCTGTAAGGGGCTGATAACCACCTGAATTTTCCCCTGGGAAGGCATATAACCCTTTTGTAATTAATTCTGCCAAGCTAGTCAGTGCCACTTCGTATGGGCAATGCCCACCACAGGCTTGAGTGTGCCAACCCTGCACAGAGGATGGGGGAAGGAGATGAGCCTGCCTCACACAAGGCAGTGATTCACTAGCTCAGTTTTTTGATTCTGGAAGAGAAATTCCTCAGACTGTGTGATAAGAAACTGAGGCTCAAAGAGGGTAAAGGCCCATGTATGTAGCATGTTACAGACCCCACATTTGAGGCTCCCTCCAACTTCAAGCACAGTGCTCTTTCCACTATATCACACTTATTTCCATATTTCAAAAAGCTAGAGCTGGAATGGATGCTTTCAGTAATTTAGTCCAAACTTTTCATTTTACAGATGAGGAAATTAAGACCTAGAGACTTTAAATGCCTCAGTTGACATAGCTATTAAGCAGCTGGGTGAGGATTTGAACCCAAGTCCTTGTGCCATCTGCTCTATGTGGAATCAAAGCTTCTAGAAGTGGGAGATGGTGGCAAGTTCACTGAACTTGTCATCAGGACACTTGGGTTTAAATCCCAGTTCAGGCACTAGCTGTGCAGCCTTGGGTAACTCATTGAACTTCTCTGCTCCTCAGATGTATAATCTGTAAAATAAAAGGTTGTGCTTAATGATCTTAAGGGATCCCCTCCAGTTCTAATGATCTATGATCTTCATTAGCTTTCAGTCAGCTTAAGTACATGCCATGAAGTCCAGGCACTTTGCTTATGGGTAAAATCTCTTGGAACCTCAATGCATAACTATTTTTGCTTTGTGTATAACTTTTTTATTTTATTTTATAGCATTTCCAGGATGACATGAGACAACACTGGGGAAAGAAGTCATCCTTGCTTGATTTTATATTTACTGGGAAAGTTTTTGGTTTTCACACAGTTCAAAGACGCTTGCTTCAGTATGACTTAGTGGAAAGCTCACTAGGTCTTGAATCCAGAAGAGTGGAGGGTTCAAATCTCAGCCCTGCCACTTGTTAACTGTGTGGCTAAACTTTCACAAGGGGGTTTTACAAGGTGGTTATTAGGAAAGTACTTAGTAAACTGCCATACAAGTGTGAGCTAATTTCATTATCTGCTTTCCTAGTCCATAACAGATTGAAAGCAGGAAATTAGAGGAGCCTGGGGGATAGGGGAACTACTGGAGGTACAAGATCGAAAAAGGACAGCCAACAGCTCAACAGGAAAGGAGAAGGGGAAGACAAAAAAGGTTGAAAAAGCAGATGCAAGAAATCTAAAAGCCTAGTGCCAAATGTAGATACCAACAGGCTTAAAACACCTTAGTCCTGCCCCAAGGTACCACAGTATTAATTAAAATGAATACATTTGAAAAATCATGTGTAGCACTTAGAATTATATTTGTGGGAAGGATTTTCTATTTCTCTTATTAGCTGACTTATTTACTTACTACTTACTGACTAGCACAACAGTAATATTCATAGTAATGATGCAGAGTCATCATAAAATATCTCATCTTTGTTCAATATGCCCTATTGTTAAAGGAAGAGAAGACTGTTGTACATTTTGGTAGTATTTTCATCAAAGCTGGAGCAAAAGAATAAGCTTCAGTTATTTGGAAATGCCAGATAAATGAGGTAACATAGTATTGTATTCCATAGACTCTGATGCTGCAAAGTTTAGAGCTCTGTGTAGTCAGACGAACTGAGCTCAAGAGCTGGCTTTGCCAATGGCTGGCTCTATATGACCTGAGGCAAGTCACTTAACTTGTTTTGAAACTTCTATTTGTTCATTTGGCAAATGAGAATAATATCATTTTAACTATTTACTCATAGGGCAGAGGTAAGAATCAAATGAGATTCATATGTAAAGTACTGTAAAATGTAATAATATTAATTATAACTAATCATTATAATAACTTCAAATTTAATGGAAATTCTAAAACCATATTAATTATAATAGTGATAATTAATGGTTTATTATATACAATGTAATATATATAAATATATAATATATACAGATATATAATACTATATATAATATAATATGCCATATTGTTTTTAATTATAATTAATATTAATTATAGTTAATTATAATTATAGAATTCAAATAATACATTATGCATAATATGTAACATAAGCACTTCTATTATAATATAATTATAATTAATATCTATAATTAATCATATTAATTGTAATGGAGAATAATAATAAAGCAGTAAGTGCCCAGTTATCTAGGGGGTAGCAAAGAATAAGGATGGAGCCCTAAGCTCTGGAATAAGGAGGGTTGGGTTCCAGTCCTGCTTCTAATGCTAACCTGCGTGACCTTTGATAAATAACTTGACTGGGCATCATCTGTAAAAATAAGTAGGCTGAACTAGATGACTCCAGAGGTTCTTTCTAGCTGTTGATCCTATGAAGTAGAAAACCTGGCTGTCCAAAATAGATTCTTCCCTCAGAATTTTGGGTAATGGAGATTTCCTTGCAAAAACTTATGCTCTTATAATAACTTTTAAATTTCTCTAAAATGCTGTCACACTCACCATCTGATTCCATCCTTAGGATAGCCCTATCAGGGAGACCCAGTAGGAGAAGAGGAGTACAGTACACTGCAGCACACCGCCCTGCGTCTTGTGGCCTCTCACCATCCCCATTAGTCAGCCTTTGTTTTACAGATTTGGCAATTTAGTTTCTGTGTTCTCATCCCTCTCCTCTCTACAAAAACTAATCTCCTTAAGGGACAAGACCAGAGCCTGCTCTCTTCCTCTTTCCACAGAACCTGGATCACCACAGCCCCCCAGCAAATGCTACAGAGTAACCCTGCCTGCCTTCTAGAGCTCACATGGGAGAATATCTGTCAGTCAGTCAACAATCATTTACTCTGTGCCCTAAAGCATGAAAAACTACTGTGTGCATGATGAAGCACTAGATTGTTATTATCTGGGATCTCCAGGAGCCAAGAAATTAGATGAGTCAAGGAGGCTGCACTGAGGGGCTAGAACAGAATGTTAGAGGATAAAGGGACCTTAAAACTTAGATCATAGCATGTAGAAGTTCAGAACTGGAAGGGACCAGAACATGGAAGGTTAGAGTTGGGCTAATCAAATTCAATCTAATTTTACAGAGGTAACTTGGGCCCAGAAGGAAGAAAGGAAATAAGTATTTGTTAAGAACCTACTCTGAACGCATACTATGCTAAGCACTTTACAAATATCTCATTTCATCCTCGCAACTCCGAAAAATAGGTGCCACTTTAATCTCCATTTTACATTTGAGAAACTGAAGGAGTCAGAAAGGTTGAGTAAATTGTAACTCGTGCGTGAGGCAGTATTTGAATTCAGGTCTTCCTTACTCCAGACTCGGTGCCCTATTCACTATAACACCAGCTACTCCAGACAGGACAGATTTGCAAAGTCACAGCAAGTTTTAGGAACAGAACAAGAAGCCATAGACTCCTCCAAGGAACCTACATCATCCTCAAGGAGGAAATGCAGTATAGAGGAGAGAGTGTTGCATTAATCTAGTCCCTGCTCTGTCCCCAATTCATCCCATTTTTGCCAACATGTCAGGCTCTACAAGCTTTCTGTCCCTTTGGGAGCCTCAGACAGCTCTGAGTGGCTCTTAGGCTGTAGCCTGTGGCTGTCAGCCAGCCCCATGGGGTGAAATTCCAGCTCTAATCTTCCTCTGATCACTGCCTAGTTTCCTCTAATTGGCCTCTAACGGGTCTAATTCTCTGATCCCCTGAGGAGCCAGGGCACTGAAATGGTGTCCCCTCCAAGTCTATTTAACTGACGAAAAGCTAGATGGGAGAAAGAAGTTATTTAGCCCAAAAGATTATGCCAGATGGTCAGATCTGGGGTAAGATGCCCTCACTCAATAATTCTGGGTTTTGGCTTTCACATATGGATCCCCTAAATAGGTTACCTCATATTCAAGTGTTCTATAGGTCTGTATCCACTAAGAAATTTATCTGAGCCTCCACCAGTGTAAATACTTATTTAAAATTTTTATTTTTTTTTCAATGAACTATTACCCCAGTCCCAGAGTACATTAGTATGGGACTCTCTTCTCATTGGTGGAGATCAATGTCCCACTTTTCCCTATAGCACAAAAATCTATTGTTTTCTCCTTCCAACATCTCATCACATTGAAAAGAAATAAAAGCAAAACCCCTGTAACAAATGTGCCCAGCCAACCAAAACCAATTCCAGAAGCCATGTACAAAAGAACATGCCTCAATATGGGACATCATCCTGAAGAGGAGGGTAACATGCTTCAACATGGGGCCTCTGGAATTCTGGCTGCTCATTCCCTTGATCAGAGTTCTTAAGACTATGAAAATGATTTATCTTCACAACGTTGTCATAAGTGGATAAAGCTTTCTCCTAGTTCTGCTCACTTTGCTGTTATTTATTCATATGCATCTTCCCAAGTTTCTTTGAAACTATACCTTTCATAATTTCTTATTGTACAGTAGCATTCTATTACATTCATATACCATAATTTGTTCAGCCATTCCTAATTAATGGATATCTCTTTCATTTCCAGTGCTTTGCTACCACAAAAAAAAAGCTTTTATAAATATTTTCATGCGTATGGGTCCTATTCCTCCCTCTCCCTTTGATCTCTTTGCAGCCATTGTGTTTACTCCTACTAGTCAGTCGAATGTCACAATTAGTTTAAAGCAAAGACATTTAATGAAATCGCATAATAAGAAAAGTAGCAATAGAATATTTCACCCTTAAATCATGGGACATGTTCTCTCATGACTGCACACACTATGAATGGAAGGCTGGATCCACCTAGGAACACATATGGATGCGCACATAGGAGCATGTGTTGCCAGAGCACACTTATAGAGGGGAACACACTTTTGACCAGGGCATATGCACAAAGAAATAATTCACATTTCTGATGTTGCTGGACCATTGATGTTTCCCGATGGTGTCACTGTGCTGCTCCTGCTGGTCTGGCATGGTGGACAATCTCTGCCAGGTATGCAGTTTCTGCCTGGTGTATGGCTTAGCATGTAGTCTGCTGGGCACTGCTCCCTTCCGGTCTCACATGGCAACTGCTGAACAGTGCTTCAATTGTCCTATGGTCGGTGGTGGTTGGTTCTAGGTGTGACATCATTAGGTACGATATTATATAGAGAGTTTCTCTATGCTTCTAGATTATGGCTCCTGGCCTTAGCTAAGATGCTACCTCTTCCTCATCAGAAGAAGTGTAGACAATTGTGCCATCTTTCTTTTAGCATAGCTTTTAGAAAAGCAGAGTGCTCATACACCCTATATCAGACTAGGGAAAAGCCTGAGTTGCTATCTTCCTGTGGAAGAACTTGCTCAGAACTCAGAATGTGTTCAGAACCTAAACTATGAAAGGCTTTTCCTCTCCAAAGGGAGAGCCTTATCTTCAAGGTCCAAGGTCTTGGAATACAGAGTAACAAGTCAACTAATCCAATGTGTATCTTTTAACTTCCTATGCACCAAAGGCAGGGAGGGTCTCTGCCCCAAGTCTCTAGCTGACTTAGAGCTAGAAAGTCCTTATAACTTCCACTCATTTTCTAATCATCTGTCTGTACAGATTCATTTTAAATGTTTCACTTTAAACAAATCTCCAGTGGCCATCTGTCCAATCAGGGTGTGCCGCCCTGACTCCCACAAACCAGTTTTCTCAATTCTAATATCCTCTGTATGTTCCCATGGAAATGAATGGGAGGGGGGAAACCCTTCAGTGGAGCTGCTTCAGCAGTTGTCCTCTACCTCAATCACCTTAATCCTTTGTTCCAAATTTCCACCTTTATTGTATACATAATAAATCATCTGTCTTTTAGATGTCCTATGTTCATTTAGTCAGTCAATAGTTAAGTACGTGCACATAGTAATGTACCAGGCACTCTGCTAAGTGCTGGAGATACAAAAAGAGTCAAAAGAAAGCATCCGTCTTCAAGGAGTTGACAATCTAATGAGTGAGACAACAAGCAAACACATATATACAAACAAACTATATATAGGATGAATGGGAAATAATTAAAAGGGAAAAGCCACCAGAATTAAGAGGGGTTGGGAAAGCCTTTCTGTAGAAGATGGGATTTTAGTTGATACTTGAAGGAAGACAAGGGAGCCAGCAGTGATAAAGATGGAGAGCATTCCAGAAATGGAGAAAAGTTAAAGAAAATGTCTCAAGTTGAGAGATAGAGTGTCTTTTCTTTGTGTGTGGAACAGCCAGGAGGCCAGCATCACTATATCAAAAAGTAAAGGGAGGGACTAAGGTATAAGAAGATCAGAAAAGTGGGAGCTGGGGAAGGACTGGATGATGAAAAGCTTTGACTCTCCAAAGAGAGAATTTTGTATTTGATTCTGGAGGTAATAGGGAGCCACTGGAATTTGTTGAGTGGCTGTGTGACAGGGTCAGACCTATGATTTAGGAAAATTACTTTGGTAGCTAAATAGAGGATAAATTGGAGTGGGAAGAAAACTAAGGAAGGCAGACCCACCAGCTATTGCAATAGTCCTGGGGTGAGGTGATGAGGGCCTGCACCAGAGCAGTGGCAGTGGCAGAGGAGAGAAGGGGTGTGCAAAGGTGAAATCGACAGGTCTTGGCAACAGGCTGGATAGTGAGGAGTCAAGCAAGACATTCAGGTTGTGAGCCTGGGTGGTGGAAACTGATGGTGTTGCTCTCAATAGTTGGGCGAAGGGTTCAAGGGGGAAAGATAATGGGTTCAGTTTTGGACATGTTGAGTTTAATATGTCCACTGGACATCCAGTATGAGCTGTCCGAAAACCAGTTGGAGATGAAAGACTGGAGGTCAGCAGAGAGGTTAGGACAGGATAGGTAGATTTAAGAAACATCAATATAGAGGTGCTTAAATTCATGGGAGCTGATGAGATCGCCAAGAGAAGTAATATAGGGGGAGAAGAGAAAAGGGTCTTTCCTTGGTCAGTAGTAGAATGACTCCATCCAGTAGTGCCCCAGGAGCAAAGTAGGGGCTGTAAGGTCAGTTACTAGCGACTGGGGTCAGCAGTGGAAGAAGGAACAACCTTCTCTCTCCTTGTTTGTGCCCACATGGCTTTAAACAACCAAAGTTCAAGTAAGGACTAGAGAAAGGAATGGTCCTATGGTAGAGAGGGTTCTGGATCTCCCCTGCACTTATGAGAATTGGTCCTTTTTATTGTTTGGGATCCTCCATCAAAAGTTACTGGGATATCCTAATGAATGTCAATCTATGACCAAGTAATTTCTGAACCATCACTGAGCTGTTGGAGCTATTTCCAGAGATCAAGGTCCTGAAACCCCTTGGAAGGTCTTGCCATAGTAGAAAGGTCATTCCAGTCCTGACTATGAAAGTTACCAGCAGTATGAGCAAGTGCAAGTCACCTGAACTCACTGGGTCTCAGTTTCTTCACCTATAAAATGGGTGTAAGAATCCTTGTATGATTTGATTCACATGGTTAGTTTAGAAAAAAGCACTGAATATATCTTAAAGCTGATAAAAGTATGAAGTATTGTCATCACCTTGGTTTTTTTCATCCTCTCATTCCTCCTCACCCAGGAGGAAGGTGTGACCAGTCTCCTTAGAAATACCTGGAATGATTTCCAGTCCTGGGGAGAAACACCCATCACTTCATCATGCAGCCCATGTTGCCCGTAATGCAATCATGTCAGCGGAGGATGAAATGTGAACTAGAAAAGCAATTACCAAGTCAATCCAGTGGCTGATGGGGAAGCTTTCAAGGATAGGGACAGAGTGCCGGGCTGGAGTGATTTCCTGTCTGGCTGGCTAGTAAATCTTGGCGGGGAGGGATCCATTCTTCTCCCTAACTAACTGTCCTTCTTCTCTGGGCTCGTTTCCTCTCCATCACTTTGGCTGTCAAATGACTTCATTGTTCACGTGTTTGGGGAGTTCCTGGAAGAGGAGCCTGGCCAATAGGGAAATTCACAGAGTTAATTTTTGAGTGGCCTTCCAGGACCAAGGATGCCCTGACTTGGGCTTTCCTCTCCCTCCTTTCCCGTTAAAACTTCCTATACTTTCTTCATTCCTTTTAAGGGGCTTACTCTATTACAGTCAACTTGATAAATTCATCTGTGAATAAAATAATATCAACTGAAATACTATTACCAACTAATAATAACTAACATTTACAGGCTTCTTTAAGGCTTTAAAAGTGCTATAATTTGAGCCTTGTGACCATCTTATAAGTTGGGCATTGAAATATTATTTAAGGCTGCTAGATGGTGCAGTGGATAGAGTGCTGAGAGAGAGACAGAGACAGAGAGAGAGAGAGAGACAGAGAGAGAGAGACAGAGAGAGAGACAGAGAGAATATTGTATCTGGATTTCAGCAAGTCATCTGAAAAAAAATTCTCAATATCCTTGTGGACAAGATTACAGTAACTCAGAACCAATAAGTTCAGTGGATGGATGTCAATTGATCATAGGTGGATTGTGTCTAGGGAAGTGCCACAGGGTTCTGTGGCATTTTTATTAATGTCCTGGATGAAGATATAGATGACATGATTACTAGTTTTGTTGATGACATGAATTATATAGAGATGAATAAAAATATGACCAAATTGGAATCCTAAAAGATCTCCACAGGCTGAAGCAATGGGCTAAATCTAATAAGGAAATTAATATGGATAAAATTCCAGTCCCTCTTCTGGGTTTGGATAATTGACTGTACAAGTATAGGAAGGAATCATGTAACAAAGACTTGAGGGGTTTGGAGAGGCGGTGTTTTATAATAGAAAGCGTGCTTGATTTGCAGTCAGAGACCTAAATTCAAACTCTAGCTGTGTGATTTTGAGCAAATCACTTCTCTGGGTCTCAGTTTCCTCATCTGTAAAATTTCGGGGTTGGGGAACTTTGAATTGGATGCCTTCCAAGGTGTCTTCCATCTCTAGAGTCAGCTCCATGATGCAGCAGTCAAAAGAGCTACCATGAGCTTAAACTGGTAGAACAGGAGCTCCTTCCCACTGCAGGCCCTCTGGAAGTGGCTGGGGATGCATCTGTCATTTAGAAGATCATGCTTCAGGGATTAGCCTAGATGACTTCTGAGGTCCCACCCAACTCACTCTAAGAGTGAGAGCAAGAAGAGCAAGGTCCTAGAGAACGTGGGAGAGTTCGTAATGGAGGGCACATGCACGGGTAAGGAGGCAAGACATCTGATCTCTAACCTGAGTCCCATTCTCTCTCATCAGTGGAGCGTGGCTATTCTACCAAAAGGGACTGACCTAAACTGACTGGGAGGGGGGATGGGAAGAGCTATCCTCAGCTTCTTCCCTCTTTTCATGAAGCCTTCTACCTTTCCTAGACCTGGAGGCTCAGGCCCAGTTGGTGCTGGAAACCTGGGAGCAGCGATGGAGGATTGGGGGTCCAGTTTAAGTAGGGGTCAGAGGCTGGGGAACAGGAACAGGATAATATCAATGAATATGGATTTCCTGTGCTCACTTCACATTTAAACATACATTTCCATATATGGTATACAAATCTTCAGGCTTATGTGTCTGGCTTCTCCAGTGAACCTATGAGTTTCCTGAGGTCAGGAAACATTGTCCTTTTCTTCTGTGGTCCCCTCACCACCATTCTCAGAGTGCCAAAGATAATTTCCTATGTATAAGAGATGCTAGATCACTCTTGCTGTCCTCAGAGGTAATAAAGTCCTCAGTAGGTGCCCTTCCTGTGGGGGAAGACACCACCGGCCCATCCCAGAATTCCCAACGTGATAAATCCATATGAAACTGCTTCTAGTCCATATCCATCTCCAAACTTCCAAAGGCCTTGAGCATAGCAATGAATTACTAGAGCTGTGTTGGCTATGTGAGAACAAGCAAATGATCAGCCTTTCTAGACCTCACTTTTCTCATTTGTGAAATAGAAGAGGCAGTAGTATAGCTGGGAAAGTGCCAGGCAGGACCTGAGTTCAAATTCTGACTTTACCTCTTCTTGGCTATGGGACCATGAGCAAGTCGCTCAGCCTTTATGGGTCTCAGCTTCCTCATTTATGAAATGGAGAGAATGATACTTTCCATGCCTACCTCACAGGGCTGTGGGAAAAGTGCTTTGTAAGCCTGAAAGTGCTATAAAAATGTAATTTAAAATGATACTGATGAGATAATTGAACAAAGTGGCCTCAAAAGATCTTGTAAACTAAAATTTTGTGATTTTAAGTTTTAGGGTATATAGGGCAGGCCAGAAAGGGAAGAGATTAGAAACATAGAGACCAGTTAAAAGGCTACTGAAATCATCCAGGCATGAAACAATGAGAGCCTAGACCAGGCTGATGGCAGTGGGGGCAAAAAGAAGGGGAAAGATGTAATCATAACTCATATTCATATAGCACTTTGAGGTTACTAAGAGACACTGAAAATGATAAAAATATGTTTTGAAAGAAGAAACTTAATTTCCTTTTTTTGACAGAGTGACTAGACTTGGAGACCAGGAGAAAGCTGTAGACAGAATGTATCTTGATCTTAGCAAAGCAATTGACAAAGTTTTTCATGTTATCATCGAGGGTAAGGTAGAAAAATACAGCTAGGTAGATTCAACACTGGGTAAAGAAATGGACTTCCAAGAATGCCAGTGATTAATGCATCGCTGTCAGCGTGAAGGGAGATCTCCAGTGGCATACTGAAGATGTCGAAGGCCTGACTGTCAAATTTGTGGATGACACAAAGCTGGGAAGGCTAACCAAGACGGAATCAAGAGGATTAGAGTTGAATTTCCAAAAGATCTTGACAGACTAGAAGGATGGTCTGAAACCCACAGAATGAAATATACATTTCTATGTGAAGTTCTTCTTGTCTTCTAGATGAGGTAGGAGGGAGAATCAATTGCAAGTAAGAGGTAGGAAGAGAAAGCAGCTCTTATGAAGATGACCCAGAGTTTTTGTCAGACCACCAACTTAAGTTGAAAAGTGAATGTGAGATGAGAAAATGACAGTATCTCACACCAGTATCTGGAGCTACCTTCTAATTCACATTTGCAGGTTGGTCTTCCAGGAGTGACAGGCAACTACCTCCAAGTTCAAGGTATTCTGTGGGTCTACACAGATGAGGGACTCATTAGCCCCCATCAGTGTATTTACTTTTACAAGTCAGCCAGTAGAGAAAGTAGCTCAAAGCAAAGCCATGCTAGGCACAATAACTACAAAAACTTTCTCACTTCCACACAAAAATGAAGCACACTTTTCCACAACTACCACCACATTAGTGGGAAGAGTGAACACACCCTTAAAGTATGCCAAACAAAAAAAAAAAGGTAAATGCTTGTTAAATGAAAAAAAATTAAAGGAAAATAAAATAAAATGAGGTGTTAGACTCAAAGCTCATTTCCAACACTCAGAAGAAAATAAAGAAATAAACTTAATGTGATATACACCCAAAGACATAATTTTTCAAGGGTGAGGGATTTGATAGTTCCATAAGAAGCATGGTGTGACAGAAAAAGTATTGATGAAAAGTTGGGAGTCAGAGTATTTGAGCTCAAATCCTGCTTCTCCTCATTAGCTATGTCACCTTGGATATGTCACTTAAGTTTTGTGAATATCAGTTTTATTATATGCAAAATGAGAGGAGTGGATTATATTAAATGATTATTAATTACTAATACTAATATACTAATAATTATTAAGGTTTCTTCCAGCTCAAACTATCATAGCAGTGATACTTTGACTCTGCTCTGCTCAGACCTCATCTAGAGTTCTGTGTCCAGTTTGGACAGTTCTATTTTATGAGGGATTCTAGTAAATTAAAGCATGTGGGTGGGGAGGTGTGAGAGGACTTGAAACCATATCTCATGAGAATGTTCAGCCTGGTAAAAGAGAGGTCTGGAATGGGAGGTGGGACATGATGATTATCTTCAAGTACTTGGAAGGTTGTCAAATGGTAGAGGGAGCTATTACAGTTAGCTCTGAGAGCAGAAGTGGTACCAGTGGGTAAATGTTAGAGGGTTTCCAGCTCGAGACCAAGAAGGACTTCTTAATAATTAGAGCTGTTAAACAATGGAATGGGCTGTCTTATTAGCAGTGAGCTCTCCCATCACTGGGAGTATTCAAGCAGAGGAGAGATGAATGGATAACTGTTTGTCAGGGAGATTGTGGAAGGGATTTCTGTACTGAATGAAGTGTTGGATTAAATGACATTTGAGGTCCCTTCTAATTCTATCATTCCAGTGTATGACAGATTAGGTTTAGGATTAAAGGAGAGACACAACAGTGAAGTGGAAAGCACACTTAACTGGGAGCAAAGAGATCTGGATTTAAGCCACACCTTCACTGCTGATTCACTGGGTGATCTTGGATGAGTCAAATCCTCTCCATGGGCCTCAGTTTCCTTCTTTGTTTAATGGAAGTATTTGACTAGATAATATCTAAAGTCCTTTCCAATCCTAAAATGACAAAGATGAGTTAAAGATGATTACAAGGATGGCAGATTTGGTCATTAGGAAGTTACTGATGTCTTCCAAGAGAGCATGATGCCCGAGGAAACTAGAGGAGGCTCCAATCAAAGGCAAAGTGGAGAGTGTTAGCCTTGGCAAGAAGGAGGGCTCACATCTTTCTCTAAGTTAGAAGGAGGGAAAAGAAGGATGGATGCAGAGACAGAGAAGTTATGCCCAAGATCATGCCTTCATCTCCATGGCAGTTTTTTGTATGCAACACCTCCCATATGGAGATGTCAGTTGCCTGTGCAGTGTGATTTGGGGAGGTTCCATGAAAACCTGACATGTTTGGAAACTTCTCCTCCAGCCAACCACTCCAAACGATCCCTTAAGTCAGACAGTCCTTTGGATTAAACAGTGCTTTCTTTCTGCCCTCCTCTGCCCAGTAAAAGATAAATACTTTTAATACTTAAAAAAATACTTTTAAATACTGCCCAGTTAAATACTTAACAACATAGTATACCTTGCTCATAGTAGATAATAAATGTTTGTTGACTGATAATAATAATGGTGATAACACATTTTGATTGTTTTTCACAAAGTAGTTTTCTCACATTAACCCAATGAAATACTATGATGGGAAAGAAATTGGAGCCACGGAATGCTGGGTTTGGATTTAGAAGATAAGTTCTATTATCAACTCTTCCACTTACTACCTGAATGACCTGGGGAGATCACTTCACCTCTCCAAGTCTCAGTTTCTTTCATCTGCAAAACAAAGATGTTGGACTGGATGACTGCTAAGGGCAATTCCAGCCCCAACTCTTTGACCCCCATTTTAGACAGAAGGAGCTGAGTAGGAGACTTGCCCAAAGGTCACATAGTTAGGAAACATGGAAGCCAGGATTCAAATTCAAGTCTTCTGATATTCAGTCGTTTGCTTATTCTATTTTAGTTGGATAAATTAATTTATTAGATCAGCAAATGCCACAGAAGGGTGATAGGTCGCGAGACCCTTTATCGTCTCCGCTCTCCACTAACAATATGTGACCTTGGGCAAGTTACTTCCTCTCTCTAGGTGATCGCATTTATAAAATGAGGGGTGTTAGATTTGATTTCTAGTTCTAACATCTTGGTTTTAATCAAAAAAAGATCCTTCTTCTTGAACCAGAGGGGAATTTTTCTTGGTAGAAAAAGAGTACTTAAATAAGGAAGTCACTAATACATAAAATTATAGAATCACAGAATGTTAAATGTGGAAGAGATCACAGAGAACTATTCCTAACTCCTTCATTTTATTTTATTTTTTTTAAATTAATTTATTTGTTTTCAGTTTACAACTAAGTTTAAGTTTTAAATTTTCTCCACCTCCTTCCCCAAGATGGGAGGCAAACTTATATGGCCAACCCCTTCATTTTAAATTTAAAGAAACTGGGACCCAGAAAGGGGAAGTGGCTGAATACCACCATCGTACTAAATTATAGAGCTAGGATTCGAACCCAGGGCTTATGCTTCCTCTGCTCCAAATGGCAGAACCCAGAAGGGAGCGGTGTATAGGACTTCAGTGGTTGTGGTGAGAATAACTTCATCTGGAAACTGAGGGCTTATCAGCTGTCATTATGGCCCTGGCCTGGGCCCAAGGTCTTGCCATCACCAGAAAGAGGGGAGGACCCTCCGAGAATGAATCCTTCATTGAAAAAGAGGATGGTTTCCATTTCCCTAGCCAGCCTGCTGAAATTTCTGAGCATCAGAACATTTCTCAGGTCAGGAGGTGTGGACTCAAAAGGGACAGAAGAGAGTCTAGGGCTCCCTGAAGTTGGCTGTGTGAAGTCAGTGAGTTCCTTGGCAAAGGCAGAGATGAAAAATCACAGATCATAGATTGCTCTCCAGTGGCCTCATCATCCAGCTCTCTGCCTCTGGCCGTGTTGCCCCGATGGATTCCAAAGAGATTGTTTCTCCTCCTCCAAGGCTCAAGGGGAAGATGGATTAGACCCACCCCTTCTCTCTGTTGGCTGCTTCAGGGCCTTCCATTCGTACATGTCTCCAAGAAGCCAGATGGAACCTTTGAGATTGGCTACTCTGACCTATATCCAAATGGGAATCCTTTCAATCATGTTTGGCAAGCATTTCATCCATTCCATACTTGAAAACCTGCAATAACAAAGAACTCACTACCTTTTTAGCTGCCTTGTCTGTTTTTAGACAGCTTTCAATGTTACAAAATTCTTTTTCCAACCCATCAGAAACTTCTACCTAATTGTTCCTAGTTACGCTCTCTGGGATGAAGCTGAAGATGTCTAATGCCTCTTCCAAAACATGACAGCCCTTTAAATATTTCAAGGCAACTCTCATGCCTCTCTTGCTTCCTCTGCCCTCCTACCCCCACCTTTTCCAATCCCCAGTTCTTCTCTGTTTCTGTTTTTCTGGTAAGAGGATCAAAATTAAATGACTCCCTCCTTTCCTCCCTCCATGTCCCTGCAAACTCCCCTTGCTGTGATAATTAATGTCACCAGGGGGCTTGGCATCCCTGATTACGTCAGTCCTCTCCAAAATAGGAGAGGAAAAACCGTCACTGACACCCCTATCTCTTTAGAGACAGTTTGGTAAAAAGTAGGAGGTGAATGAATCAATCTGACATTTCCATTACCAACCAGAGATCAGTGTGTGGTCCAAATGCAGGGGAACGATGCTGGCCGCTGCTGGGGCTATTTATTATGTTTAACACTGTCAGAGAAATGAAATAACTTCTATTATTCATCTTCCCAAGACAGCAAGTGATCTGGGAACATTAGCCCAGCGCAGAATCTTATCAGAGCCCTCTGGCCTCCCTCAGTCGTTTTGTAAGATACAGACCCTTGCTGGGAAAAGAAAGCCTTCCTGCTTCCAATCCCTCCACTTTAGAAGACTGTAGATTGTAAACCTGGAGGGGACATTAGAGGTTATCACAATTAAGCCCTCATTTTTACAGATGAGGAAACTGATTCCGACCAAGGTTCTCTGACAGTAGTGCTTTGGCCACTGGTGGAGCTGAGTCAACGAGACACTGAGGTCTCTCACTGCTTCCTTCTAGGGAGTGTGCTTGTGAAATAGGGCTGGTGGATCAGGGGATTGGAACCAGGCAAGGAGCTTAAAGATCATTGAATCTAACTCCCTTTGTTTGACAGATGAAGAAACTTTGTGGTTATAAGATGAGTGTTCGATCACCGGAAATTGTCATAAAAAATGGCAGTTGATCTGGTGGAAAACACTGACTTAAGTCCAGGTTCTCTGGTACCAGGGGAGCAGGGAGGGCAGCAGGAAGGTGCACCAGAGGAGGGTGTATGTCAAGGAGTTCCCTCCCCCTCTTCCCTCATTGTTTGGAGAACGGAGAATGAACACCCAGGTTCCCTGAGCAGGGGCTGGCATATGAGGGATGAGTTGAGGGACTGTAATGGGGGGGGTGGGGAGGAAAGAAGGGAGGGAGGAAGGAAGGAGGGAAGGAAAAAAGGAAGGAAGGAAAGCAGGAAGGAAGGAAGGAGATATTAAGCAAAGGTTCCAAGGCTCAAATCTAAACACTATCTGTTGGGATAGACTGGAGATGGCCCCAGATTCTCTGGCCATTTGGGGGCAAGGGTGGGGGGGTGGAACATGTAGATATGAGCACTGGGTCCAAGGTCCAGAGTGTGGAAGGCTGAGCAGAGGAAGCTCAAACCACCACTGGCCTGTGTGGTAGGAAGGGATTGGGTAGATCCGTGTGGACTCCTCTCAGACTCCTCAGTTGTCATGGAAGACAGTTCTAGGGCACCTGGGAGCTGATTCCAGTCAGCTGGGGCTGGCCCAGTGTGACTGGACATGAACCTTCAGCCAAATGGACTGCAGAAAATAAAGCTCATGCTGTCTAGTTTGAAACAGCTGAATCATGACTGTTAGCTGCTGGGCATTCACAGATCATTTAATCTAACCTTCTTCTTACTAAGGAAGAAGTGTGGTATGATAGAAAAATCCTAACTGGAGTTGGGGAGGTGGGTTGGAATCCTGTCTTTGTCTTTTACTATCTGTGTGACCTTGAGCAAGTGGTTTAACCTTCCTGGGCCTCAGTTTCCTCATCTGTTCAATGAGGGGGTTGCACTAGATGATCTAAGCCCCTTCTTGCCCTAATCTATGATCTTTTGAGCCAAGAAAAAAGTCATATGGGCAGGAAGGTATAGAGTCAGTATTTGAATCCAGCTCTTTGACTGCAAATCTGTGGCTTTTGCATCATTTGGCCTTGTCTATTATCACCCCACACCCTCACTGGGATCCCAACCCTTGCCTCTTCCTTCTTTACTCTGTTCCAGGCTCCTATCTTTAGCCCTCAGGCCAAGAAAACTCATGTCTTTCCAGCTCTGGATCCTAACCACTGCCTGGTAAGAATTTCTGCCCTGTGCACTGACCCCATCTCCAAAAAGGTTTAATCAGCACTATGAGATTTCCTCTGCTGTAGCCCAGACCCCTCAGGCCTGGAACCCAGCAAGGATGGGGGGAGGGGTAGCTACCCCACAGGCTAGAAGAGCTCTTAGTGATATCTACACAGAGGAGAGAGAGAGAGAGAGAGAGAGAGAGAGAGAGAGAGAGAGAGAGAGAGAGAGAGAGAGAGAGAGAGAGAGAGAGAGAGAGAGAGAGAGAAAGAGAGAGAGAGAAAGAGAGAGAGAGAGGAAGAGAGAGAGAGAGGAAGAGAGAGAGAGGAAGAGAGAGAGAGGGAAGGAGAAGGAGGGAGAGAGAGGGAGGGAGAGGGAGGGAAGAAGAGGGAGGGAGAGGGAGAGAGAGAGAGAGCACCTCTAGGTGTGAACAACATGATATAAAGAATGAGTCAAGAATCAAGAAACTAGAGGACCCTGCTGCTTCCTTGGACAGGTCATTTCAACCTCAGTTTCTTCCTCTGCCCTGCCCTGTCTCTCTTGATCACAAGAGCTAGCATTTTTATAACATTTTAAAGACTGCAAAATGCTTCACACGTATTATCCCATTTGAGCCTTTCAGCAACCCTGGCAGGTGGGTGCTGTTATGATCCCCATTTTACATATGAGGAAAGTGAGGCTGAAAGAATGCAGCTAATTAGTATTTGAGGAAGGACTTGAATTCAGGATTCTTCCTGACTCCAGGTCCAGTGCTCTATCTACTATACCACCCAGTTGCCTCAGGATTGCTATGAGTTTCAGACCAGATAATTGATGTAAAAAGGCTTTGGACAACGTGAAATATGATATAAATGTCAAATTGTTATTACCTTTTGGGCACCCATTGCATTTTGGGATAGTAGCCATTCTCCAAGGGCCTTTTCAAACACAGGGAGTCTGAACTTAGGTAGAGACATATGTGCATGGATTGGGATGGGGGTGGTAGGAAAAAATGGAGAGAAGGGGAAGTAGTTGATTTCAAGGGTCATTTCCTAATAGAGTCATTCTAGGATATGGGAAATCTGGATCCCTAGGTGGTACAGTGGACAGGGTCCTGGACTTGCAGTTAGGAACACCTCACTCCATTCATTCAATAAACATTTATTTTGATCTTGGCCTCATTAAAAGGGCCATGCCCTGACTACTTCTTAAACAGGCCTATTCAATGAATGGGCGTTACCTCATCCTAACTGAGTAGCTGCAAAGACCTTGGCCTAAAGGGTCCAAGATCTCCCAGTGCATCCTGGGTCATCTCCAGTCCTCCTGATGAATTTCTGTTCACTGGATTCAGAAGGCTCTGGAGGAGAAGTGAGGCTGGTGACCTGCACAGCCCTCCCTCACTCAAATCAAAGTCAAGTGCAAGTCATGTCATCATTTCTCTGATGGCGTGGTCTTCTTCGGCAACAAAGGACGAACACAAAACAAAAACATTTATTAAGCACTTACTATGTACCAACCACTGTGTTAAGTACTAGGGATACCAATATGATAAAAGAAAGACAAACCCTGTCCTCAAAGCAGAGTTCAAAACTGGAGTTCCAATCTAGCCTCAGATACTTACTAGCTGTGTGATGATGGCTAAGTCATTTGAACTCATCTCGTCCTCAGTTTCCTGATCTGTCAAATGGGGATGATGGTAATAGTAGTACCTATCTCCCAGGGTTGCTAAGAGGATCCAATGAGATAATATTTGTCAAGCTCTTTGCCAACATTAAAGCATTATACAAATATTATTATCATTGTCATTGATAATGAGGGGGATCATGATGTTATCAACCAAGATAATAATGATTCAGGAAGGTAACAGGTGGGGAAGAAGGAAGCTTCAATTCTAAAAGAGATTTAGAGCTCATATAAATGCCCCACTATACCACCCGAGCACGACTCTTCTTGATTCTATGTCCCCCATCAAACTGCCCATCTGGGACTTCTTTTTTCCCTTAAGCCTACCCTGGATGTTCACTGAAACCTAATTTCACTGTTAGAAAAATATCAAGGAGAGGGAATACAGAACAGAGTTCCCCTAGAGCCCCTTCAACGTTTAAGATGAGCCCTAGGTCCTACACTTCCCATGCTTGGATCTCAAGATAGTTCAGTAGAATGGGACCTGGGAAGATGGTGGGCAATGTGGTGTACTGGAAAGGGTCTCAGACTCAAAAGATCTGAATTCTAGTGTTAGATCTTCTAACTGCATGAGCTTCAAAAATTCCCTTTCTCCCCTTTGGGTAGCATTCTCATCATCTGTAAAATAAGAAATTTGGATTGGATCACCTGTAGGGTCCTTTACAGTTCAAACCATTTCATGTTCTAAGGTTTAAAGACCAAAAATTCCTTGCAGCTCTTATGTTCTAAGGTTCCTCTCAGTTCTAATATTCTATATTCACAGTGTGGATCTTCCTTTTCTAATCAGGTTGGACTTAGGCAAAGATATGGGTGGATCAAAAAGAAAAAAAATTGGGTCATTCCATCATTCCTTACCAGACTCCAGACCCTGTCTTCCCAGGAGGAGGAGAAGAGGTCAGATAATCTATAGTCATTAAACCCTGTTCCACCCACATGGCTAATCTCTCTCACCCATTTTATTTTCTCCAGCTTTGAGTCTTTTCTCACTCCCCTCCCTGGAGTCCTTGTTGTGGTTTGTTTCATAAAAGGCTTTTGGAAATTTTTGAATAATGAGCCCCAATGATGACCTCCTTCTCCATACCCAAATAAAACTGCCTGGAAAAATTCAATCAGGGTAGGCAGCAATGGAGTGCTTTGTCTAGTGACTGCAATTCATCTGGCTGGTAAGTAAAGAAGGTATTGTTGTTAAATGAGAAGCACGAGCCTGATGCCTTGAAGACCAACCATCTCCAAAGAAAAGCCATCTGACCTAGCAAAAGTGGACTTCATTCTCCTCCTGCTGGGAGCACAGAACCCTAGAATCAGGGATTCTTAGAGCTGAGCAGGGATTCTGAGGCTGGCAGCTTATTATGGCAAAAGGCCCACTTGTATGCAGTTGCCTTTCTCCACAACACATCTCCTATCTGACCCTTTTTCTCCACTCCCATTCCTTCTTACCTGGACTCTTACAATAGCTCCCCCAATTCAATTTCCAGTTTTCAGTTTCTTTCCTCTTCAATTCATATTCCACACAATTGCCAAAACAGTCTCCCCAAAATACAAGTCTGACCATTTCTCTCCTGTGCTGAAGGATCTCCAGTGGCATGCTAATCACCTACAAATAACAAGGAAAATCCTCAACCTGGCATTCAGGTTGAAGGAACTGAAGATGTTTATCCTGGATAAGAAAAGACCTGCAGGGGTGAGGGGGGGGGCATGATGCTTTCTTCACGTATTTGAATACCTGTCGCATGGAAGAGGGATTTGAGTTTTTCTGCTTGACTCCCAAAACAAGAACTAATAAGAAAGAATGGAAATAGCAAAGTGGGTATATTTAAATAGTTTTGCTGTTAAGGGATAACTTTCTAACAATTAGAGCTATTCAAAACTGGAATTGTCTATCTCATCACCCTCAAGCAAAGTCTGGGTGACCACTTGGCAGGTGTGCTGTAGAGGGAATTTCCCCACCTTGAAATGGCTTCTATTGGATAGTCTTTGGAATCCCTTGGAGCTATGAGATTCTGGGATTGTGGGAAGTTCAGGAGAGGTTCTGAGCTAGGAGCCAGTTGCAATTGCTGTTTCCTTCCTGCCTGGGGTTTTCCCTTCTGTTCCATCATCATTGTGTCCTGTTCTGAGATGGGAAGGAAGCTTTTCCTTGCATTGAGCTGAAATTTTTCTCCTCGGAACATTTATATATGGATGCCAGTGAGACCAAGGAAGACAAGTCTCATATCTCCTTTCCTTGGCAGACCTTTAGATATTTGAAAAAGGGGGTCATGCCCCCCTTAAGTTCTCATGTAATTGCTGACTCTGAGAGTTGAAGGGAACCTCAGAGAACATCTCCAGGAGTGGGAACCTGCAGCCTCAAGACCACATATAGCCCTCTAGGTCCTCAAGTGCGGCCCTTTGACTGAATCCAAACTTCACAAAACAAATCCCTTTAATATAAGAATTAGTTCTGTAAAACTTTTACTTGGTCAAAGGGCTGCACTTGAGGACATAGAGGGTCTCATGTGGCCTTGAGGCCACAGGTTCCCCACCCCCTGAACTCATGTCTTCTAACTTGTGTCATCCCTAACAAGTGCTCATCTAGTTTTCACTCAAAGACCTCCAGTGATGGGACACCCAGAGGTGTCCCAAAGGACTCATAATGAAGTATACTATCTACCTCCAGAGAAAAAACTGATATTTTCTGAATATAGACTGAAGCATATTATTTTCCCTTCCTTCCTTCCTTCCTGCCTTCCTTCCTTCCTTCCTTCCTTCTTTTCTTTCTTTTTCAAGTCTTCTTGTACAGAATGACTGATATGGACATGTTTTACATGATTGCCCATGTATAACCTATATCAGATTGCTTACTGTTTCAGGGCAGGGGGAGGGATGGAATTTGGAAATCAAAACTTTAAAAAATGTAAAAATCATTTTAACATGTAATTGGGGAAAAATAAAATATTTTTTAAAAAAATCTTATTGCCTTCTTCTCTTGCTTCTAAGTCGCACTGCACCAGAGCTGACACTCCAGCTTCTCTCCTGACTGCCGGCCTGAACCTTATAGCAAGACCTCTGTTTTTGCATCAGAAGACAAGACTGGAGAGGTATATTGGTACCTGACTATCATATTTTGGGAGATTCATTTTATTAGCAAGGAAAAGTCATTGAAGATGTTTGGGAAAAGTGACTCCATCCAAACTAGGCATTAGGAAGTTTAACTTGGCAGTGTGTGTTGGACTTGCAAGAGTGATTTGAAAGAAGAGGGCCTTGAGCTGGTGAAAACTTCCCAAGGGACATTCCTAGGGCCAACGCCAGCTCTTCCAGTCCCCTCACTGTCTTCTCCAGAATGCCCCAGACCTCAGGCTTCCTGCTTTGCTTCTACCCTGTCTTCTACCTAGGGACTTCTTTTTACAGGTTTGGAGAAGGGAATGGGGAGAAAATACAGGATCCTAATTATCCTTATTTTTATATTTGAAACAATAATTCCTACCTTAAAGTTTGCTAGGGGTTTTCATTGCTAGTAATTACAGGAAGTCAGCCAGGGGCTGAAAATAACAAACCAAATGGGAAAGTTACTGCTAGTCTATAGTAATAGATATATTCCCGAGCTTTATTCAAATGTAATTGGGTCAAATCTAAATGTCCTTGCATGCCTATACTTGATGGAAAATCTGGATGCCATACCAACCTCTATCACTAACTTAAGAATGCTGAGTCTTAGTTTACTTTTCTGTAAAATGAGTAAACTAATACTTGCCCTGCCTTTATCATGGGGGTACAGGTATAACAAAAAAGTTACAGTAGATTGTATTCATGATTCAAATTTGAGTTGGATTAGATGACCCTATAAATGGTTTCCAAGTCATATTCAAAGATACCAGGATCTCCCCCTCTGTTTGATAAGAGACCAGTAGGAAATCTCATCTTCAGTGTGTCCCACCCCCACTTCTTGATATGGATTCTAAGGGAGAGGAATGAGAGTTGTTAAAAGGTAATCCAAGTAGAATTCACTCCCATCTCAGGACATTTCAGATTCTAGGTTGAATTCCAGTATTCTCTTCTTTTGATGAGAAAAGTTGGAGGTTGATTTCTTACAAGAGGTTGAGGCAGTTAACTTCTTAGAAATCAGTCAAATTTGACCAAAAAAAAAAGGAAAAAGAAAATTGAGGTCCAGAGAGAACAAGTGACTTTTCAAGGCCACACATCTAGTTAGCAGAGCTGGGACTAGAATCCAGGGACCCTGACTCAGTGTCCTGCTGTTACCTTATATCCCACTGCCTAGGATTCTGAGAAGTCACCCACTTGGTTAGGCAGGGCATTAATTTATGCCCCACCATACATCTGCCTCTGTTTAATGTCTCATTTAGTGGCTCTCTGTGATGTAGAAATGACCTGGATTCCCAGAGACTATGATAGTGAGCCTTCAAGTACATGCCCATGACAGGTTACATGTCCACCACTAGTTCAGAGGTTAGCTCATTGGTGCATTCTTTGGCCCCCAGAAACTCCTGAAGACTGCTTCTGACTGTCCAGAAGTGGAGCCCTTGTGAACAAACCCCTGTGGCCATGCCATTGGCACAAGCATGTTTTTAGGAATTCTCTTGAGTCTCTTCATCAGAACCAGTGTTGCAAAGGTAGCAACTAGACTAATTATGTGTTAAGGAATAGGGGTTGCAGAACTCTTATGGAAAGTATCAGGGAGAGAAAGAGAGAGAGAGAGAGACAGACAGACAGACAGAGATAGAGAGTGACGGAGAGAGACAGAGACAGAAAGACACACAGAGAGACAGAGAGAGAGATAGAAAGACAGACAGAGATTCATGGCTGGGGTATATGGAAAGAGGGAGGCATGAAATGCTTTGAGGTGTGCAAAAGAGGCATGACAACGGTTGTCGATTGGCAATCAATCAATATGGGGCCATCATAATTCTTTGAAGAGTCCATTTTGGAATTTTAAGTTATGGTTTTTGACATTCATCTATGAGAATGCCTTCAGAGATCATAGGCCCTTCCCAGTTGTGTGGCCCCAGGCAAGTCACTTATCTTCTCTGAACCTCAGTTTCATCATTTGCAAAATGGGATTATTTATTGCTACATAATGCCACCCTTACAGGGCTGGTAGAAACCCTAAAGCACACTTGAACATGAGCTATTGTTATTGTAGCTGCTATGTACAGAGGTCCGTTTTACTCCTAGGAGAATTTCTAAGATCGCTCGTAGTTGACTATTCCACTGTAGAAATTTTAGAAAGAAATAGCAGACCCATTCAAAATTTTGTTGGGTTTATAACCTAAAGATACAAATGCCTTAGAGGTCATTATGTCCAAGTCTCTCATCTTCCAAGAAGGAACTTAAGGTTCAGAAAGGGGATATGACTCCCCAGGCCCCCCACCCTTCCTCAGAATTCAAAACCAGGTGTCCTAAATCCAAATTCCATGTTTTTGGGGTTTTTTCTTCATTCACTTTTCTTCTGATGAAAAAGGCACAGGGATTGTCCTCACCAAACACACATAAAAAAGGCTTTCCTCCCTCGGTTTATGTCAACTTCATTTCAGACTCCCAAGTTGAAGAACTGGGCTTATTAAGAGCCCACAATTTTTTATTTTTATTTTATAAATTTTATATTTATTTTGTAAAGAATTTGTCCTAACATGGATTTCTACTAACGTTGAAATGGAGAGGAAAACCATTTTGCAAAAGTCACTTACTTGTAGAGCTTAAACATAGTCAATATTCAAACCCTCTGGCAACATTCATTTTGTAACTCCTTGTTTGTAGTATTCTGAAACTTCACAAGAACTTTGTCAACAGATGAGAGTTTGGGGGCAGGAAATGGGAGTCCTACTTTAAATTCTATCACTGGGCCTCGGGCAAGTTACTTCCCCTCTCTGGATTTCCTCCTCTAGAAAATGAATGTTGGATTTGATTATATCTAAGGTTTCTTGGACATTTGATGTCCTAGGGTCCTTCTTTGATTTGAAGGTCTATGACCATAAGGGTAAAGGATGGATGTGACATTGGAGGAAAGAATCAAAGAGGGTGAGGAAAGTGTCAATGACCGCTAGTCTCAGAGCCTTGTTGTTAGGGAGATGGTGGCCTAGCAGACCACAAGGAATTCAAGAGAAGGGACTTGGTAGACAACGTCCAGTGTTGTAGGGGCTTGTGACTGGGGTGATCAGGTCCTAAACACAGTGCTATCTTCCCTGGCTCTAGGAATCTAGCCCTCTTCTTCACATCTCCTCTGACCTAGTACTAACTAGGATAATTTTCTAGGAGTAATTCTTGAGTAATTCAATCCTTTGAGGATCTATGATCTCATCATTGTGAGTACTCCCTCTGTTTATGGATCTTGACCTTTCTCTAACTTCCCAGAGGGTCTTTCAAGGTTGTGGTTAAAAAAAAAAAAGTGATCACTCTGAGACCAGAATAGTAATAAGCCTTCCTGACTTTAGCTAGGCTAATACTCAGACAACAGGCATATAACAGTGGGGATATGGGGACATAACGCCGTAGGAATAGTGGAAATCATGCTAGTTATGTGATCAGAAGACCTAGTCTCAATTCCTAATGCTGCTACTTCCCAGGTACGCGACCTTGATCAAGGCATTTGACTTCTGTGGGCCTGAGTTTTCCAATGTGTAAAATGGGGATAATAGTATTTAACACTCCCTGTGTGGCTATGAGGAAAGTTTTTTGAAGCACTGTGGGATTAGGTTCTTTGTTAGTATTAGTTGTAAAATAAAGAGCATGGATTAGGATTAGGGAGGAGTTACTGATCAGGGCAGATGATCAATGCAAGTGAGGCCTGAGCTGAGTGAGAAAGGTTACTGGATGAGGTCATGTGATGAAGGAATGTGTCGGCAAAGACAAAAGGCACGGATGTATTTGTTTTTAAGGAATATGAATACTGTTCGGTCAATAATGGACCCTTGGCTTCTAGCTTCACGTGAAGACAATGGGAGGGAAGGGAGACAGATTGGCCAAGAACAGTGATCTCCAGCCTCCTAGGGTGACAGCAGCAGAAAGTCAGCTTCTCATGTTTGTCTTCTCTGGGGTTCCAAGGCAGCCCCAACACAACTAGGAAAACCTGTGGCCTCTCTGGCGCTTAAAGCCGCAACCAGGATGACTAGGAATTTTTCTTGATGATTTGAGTATTCTCTGTCACTCTCCCCTGAGAACTGAGGACAATCCTGAGCTGGGAATCCCTGGGAAGAAAGAAAACTGGAGGGAAGGGATGGGAGGGGGAGAGAAGGATGTAAGAGGACCTACAGTCTGGAGAGAAGGAAATCAGCAGTGACTCCTTGTCTAAGCAGATTAGAGTCCCAACAGTCTACTTTCCTTCTGCTTTTTCATCAATGGCCTTTGGAGGAGAAATGGAGGCCCCTCAAGGGAACATGGTCATAATGCAGCTTCATTAACTTCCTGATTAGTTCTGGGATTGTCTTGGAGCCCCTTGGGGATGCCCAAGACCATTAGGGGCCCTTCCTGAATCCCAGAAGTTTCCTTAGGCTTGTCACTGAGATTCCCCTGTCCCCTGCTTATAGATCATTCCCATGATGATGCCTATAGATGCCTACCTACTTTCTATTCCACTAAAATGGAACCAAGAGGGTTCAGGTAGTTATTAATATTAATCCTGAACTCTCTATACTTCATGTTGGGATGGAGGCAGCTCTGACTTCTCATAGGCAGTGCCAGGCAAGCATGGTCTTGGACTGGAAAAGCTCTGAGTAGCAGCCAGGGGATGGATTCATCTAGGAACCTGTCTGAGGACATGCCTGGCTAAATTCAAGGAGGCTCATCACCAGCTTGGCCTAAGGGTGATGAATTTTTCAGCCCCAATAATTCCTAATGCTCATCTACTAAAGCACAGAGGAGTTTCAATCTGCAACAGTCGAGGGAGGAACCCACAATGACAAAATCTCAGGTTCTAGAAATCGATGCAAATAAGAATAATACGAGGGATGTGGAAGATAATAATAACAAACACATTGTTAGAGGATGTAAGAGGCCACATAGGGGCTGATGTCTAGAATATAATAAAGTAGAGGAGAGGGGATTTCATCAACGTAGGAAACTCCTAGAGGAGAAAACTCACTCTGTTAATGAAGGTTTGTAGTTTCTCTGCAACTTTCGGTCCTAGTGAGTTGCCCAGGGCATTGAGGGTTAAGTGACTTGTCCAGGGTCACTATAGTACTTGTCAGAGACTGGACTTGAACCCAGGGCTTCCTGGATCCTAGGCAGGCTCTCTATCCACTATGCCACACAGCCTAATATAATCTATATAAGTTGTCAGGAACTTCAGAAGGTATCCAACCCTGCCATTTTACAGATGAGAAAACTGAAGTCCAGCAAAGTTACCCAATGTCACACAGGTAGCAAATATCAGAAGGAGGGTTCCAACCCAACCCCTCTGATGTTTTTCATTGCACCAGTAGAACATAATGAACAGTAATGCCACAAATTACCAATATACCATATTATATACAATATATTTATACTTTACCATATTATGCTTATATAATACAATGTGATTGAAATTGAAGGGAATAATGCTATTTTCTTGCTGTTTTTTCAATCTTTTATTGCTGTCATTTACTTCAACTTCAAATCTCTGGGACTCAGTGGATGTGGGTGGTCTCTCCACTGGGGCAGATTGCATCTCCAGGTCCATCCTGGCTCTTACAGATTAGTTGTGTGACTGTGGGCAAGTCACTTTTCTTTTCTGGGTCTCAGTTTCTTCACCTGTAAAATGGGGGCTCCAGGTCACAGAGAAAGAGGGCAGCAGATTTAGGGGTCTGCCCTAGATCCTCGGACTCTAAATTTGACACTAGGCCTTCCAGTGGAGGCCTCACTGTGCCCTGTCTTTTAAACTGGTTTGGATCAAGGGAGGGTGAGAAGTAACAGCGCATCTGTTGTGAGGTTGTGAGGTTCTGTTTCCTGGGGGTAGGGATGGCTCATATCCTCAGGGAGCCTCTGAAGATTCGGTGGACAGTGTTTGGTGGTCTTAGAGACAGAGGGAGGGTGGCCGGAGATGTTCCCTACTGACTGACTGAAAGAACTACCCTCTTCTATCCGATAACGCTTACCCAGGAATAAAATCCCCAGAAAGGGATGAGAGCTGGTGCCTACAAAACCAGTATCAAACATATACAAATGAAATGAATCTGATAAAGAACTCTCTATTTTTAGAAAAGCAAAAAATGACAATTACGCCCCATGGTCCACAGGAAGAGCAGACGATGGGGGTCTCTCTAGGGTCATTTCCAGGGGCAGGAGCATCTCCTTCCTCAGAGCCAGGCCCCAAGGTCACAGAGGAGTTTCCCAGACTGTCACAGTCCTTGGTTTACAGCTGGCAGTCCCTTTGGTTCTAGGAGCTGGTGTGGTGGGCTGGCTGCCCCAGATGGAGCTGCAGGAGGGAGGGATTCTCCAGAAAGCAGGGGCAAGGACTGTGGGTGCTTCCTGGCTGGAGGGGTCCTCATTGTCTGGAGTTCCGCTTAGGATATAGCACCTCTCATGGCAACAGGCAGAGGCTCCGGGTCTCCCTGGTGCAATACTGCTTCTTAAAGACTGCTTCTCTCCATGGATCTCCTCCTTCCCTTCCTGGTCCAAGGCGTGGCATTGATCCAAAGGGACCAGCATCCTATATTGAGAAACACCATGGTGAGTGTACCCTGTTCAGTATTAGGTTCTCTACACTTCAGATCCATAACTGTATCTTGGTATCCTCCTCTCCTCCTCACTGATGAGAAAGGAAACGGATGGGCAGACATTGAAAGAGGAGTGCTCTATTTCAAGAGACTTTAAGGGGAACATTTGGAATGAACAATCTGATTTGCCCAGGGCATCGCTCATGCCCATCAACAGTGGGGTGGTCTCTGTGCTGGGGGATCAGAGTGGTGGATCCTGGACTAACAGTTATGCCAGCCCAGAGGGGTGAGACATGCAGCCCACAACATTACCAAGGCTAGCCCGAATCAGATTAGAGCATAATTGGGAGATTATTAACAAAATAAATAAAAATGCAATAAATAGATACTATTACATATTAAAACTAGGTGACATATGGCCTGCGGGGATCCTTTTGTACGGTTTAGTGGCCCCTGTTTCTATATGATTTGAACTCCACTGCTGTAGCCCATCCTGGAAATTTTGGCCAATGGATATACTGGGAAGACCAGTGTCAAGTTAGGGGTGCTAGGGCGGACACAGATTTCCAGATAAGGTAGGACTGGGGACAAAGGATCTCAAGATGTGGACCAGTGGCAAGAAAGGAGATGGGGCTTATGTCAAAATTTCCAGTATTTCTTCAGCAATAAATTCCACTGAAGATCACTCAATCCATCCAGTCATCCATCCTTTTCTGAATGCCTACTATGTGACTAGATTGTGTGTGTGTGTGTGTGTGTGTGTGTGTGTGTGTGTGTGTGTGTGTGTGTGTAGGTGTGTAGGGGGGGATCAAAGGAAGAGAAGTCACTCGGTAATTCTGTGGTACAGAGATTATTATTCCTATTTCTTGGCCCATGTGTCACTTGCTCCTTAGCAATGCCCTCTTGCCAGAACCTGCCCGACTCCCCACACCCATGTTAGTGGAGCTAGTACTCTAGACATTCCACTTTTCTCTCCCTCAGGCCTCCAACAAGGGAGCTCCTCTACTCAAGCTATTCAGGCTGGTTTCCTCTTTCCTTCTCTACCACATCCCACCTTCACTCACACTGTGCTTCTCATGTCCTCTGTAGGTCTCAGTTTCTTTATCTGTAAAATGAGGGCATTGAACAGATGGCTTCTAAAGGCTCATCCAGTTCTAGATCCTAGCAGGTAGCTAAGTGGTGCAATGGTTAGAGGCCTACACTTGGAGTCAGTAAGACCTGAAGCTGTGTGACCCTGGACAAGTAACTTATGGACAAGTCACTAGCCTCAGTTTTTTCAACTGTAAATGTTGATTGTAAAGTGCAGTGTTGTTGTGAGGCTCAGGTGAGATGTTTGTAATGCACTTTGTTAACCTTAAAGTGCTATATGAATGCTAGCTGGTCCATCTCAAATTTGCCTGACCTTCAAGGCCTCCCTCCTCAAGTACTGCTTCCTAATAACTCATCGCTCTTTGCCCCTGTGCCTGGGGATCACGGGCACCTGCCATTATTGTCTGACCTATTTAAGGTGTCTCTGTCTCCCCAGCTAGAACGTCAGAACTTCTGGGGCAGAGATACTGCGTCTAGCTTAATTTTGTGCCTTTCTAATCTTTGTTTAAGGCAGGCCCTAGCATAGTACTAGGAACAAAGACTGTGTCCAACAAGATTTTTGTTGGCTGATGGAATGAGTCGGGTCTTAGTGTTGTTCTCAGCTGAAAAAATTTCTTACTCTATAACCATGGAATCCTAGAGATGAAAAGGAACTTAGAAATGATTTAATCTTTTCCTTTCTTTGTTCCTTCTTTCCTTCCCTCTTTCCTTGCTGCTTTCCTTCTTCCTTCCTTCCTTCTTCCTTTCCTCCCTCTTCCTTCCTTCTTTCTCCATTCCTCTTCCTTCTCACCCTCCCCTTCCTTCCTTTTCCTCCTTCCTTCCTTCCTTCTTTCCTTCCTTCCTTCCTTCCTTCCTTCCTTCCTTCCTTCCTTCCTTCCTTCCTTCCTTCCTCTTTCCTTCCCTCCCTCCTTCCTTCCTCTAATCCAGTCACCCACACAATGCAGTAATTCCTGCTACAACAGCTCTGACAGGTAGTCAGTCATCTATCCTCTGTTAGATCCTTCTAATGATAAAGAGCTTGGCAGCCAGAACACTGCATTTAGAGTCAGAGAACATAGGTTCTCATCCTAGCTCCACCCTTTACTACTGGTGTAACTTCAGACATATCCCATTCTCTTCTCTACACCTATTTCTCTGTCTGTAAAAGGAGGGAGTTGGACCAGCTTAGCTCTAAGGTACCTCTCAGTTCTAAAATCCTGCAAAGAGCCAGCATAAACTGGAGAGCTCTAGTAGTTTGGAAGTTCTTCCCCTTGAGCTGAAATTTACCCCCTTGTAACTTTCACACTGCCTTCTAGTTTTGCCTGAGGGATGCAGTCAGTCAGTAAATATTTATTAAGTGCCAGCTGCATGCCAGGCACTATGCTAAGTGGCAGGGATACAAAAAGAGGCAAAAGACAGTCCTGGTCCTCAAAAAGCTCACGATCTGATGGGGGGAGCAAGCAAATAAATATGTACAAACAGGCTATGGACAGGGTCATTAGGAAATAACTAAAAGAGGGAGGACAACAGAATTATGAGGGGTTGGGAAGCTCTTCCTGTAAAAGATGGCATTTTAGTTGGAACTTAAAGCAAGTCAGGAAGGCAAGAAGTCCGAGATGAGGAGGGAGAGTATTCCAGACCTGGGTTACAGTTGGGAAAATGCCCAGAGTGTCCCATTCATTGGAAGTCTTTGAGTAGAGGCAAGAGGGCCACTCGTTAGGGACATGCTAGAGGGATTCCTGTCCAGCTATGGGTTAGATATGGGATGAACTTTGAGATTCCGTGGTTCTATGACTAGGTGCCAGTAAAGTTACCAGCAATGAGAATTTAAATCATTGCTCATCTCTGATCTGTTCACCGCTTCCCAGCCCATCTTCCTTCCCTAACCTGCATTGCCTGGAGTCTGGATAAGTTATCAGTAAGGAAGAGGCTTTAGTAATTCCATATGGGCTCTCATACAAGGCCCATCTCCCTTTGGGAACTTGGATTAAATTCCTTAGTAATAGAGGAGCTGAAACATTCCACAGGGAGGCTTCTTTTGGGGAGATGAATTGTGTCCTCCTGTGCTGGGAGCCTGGGGGTGATCAGTTCCCGTCAATGATGACACAACTCAGGTCAGAGCTTTCTGCTTCCTACCTACCTCTTACACCCAGAAGCCTCTTCCATGCCTCCTCGGCCTCTGTGTCAGCCAGCTCTGCTTCAGAAGAGGCCCTCATGGCCCACCAGGAATGGTCCCTGGAGGGACTTGTCTCTTCGGGCCTTGTGCTTTTGCTCCACGAAATCACCCAGTGACTAGAAGCATTGGGGTGTGACTCTGATGGAGAAAGGGCTCATTGGCTTTAGAACTGGAAGGGACCTTAGAGACACCCAATCGAAACCCCTCATTTTACAGATGAGAAAACTGAGGTTCAGAGAAGGAGTGACTTGCCCAAAGTTACACAGGTAGTAAGTGGCAGAACTGGTATTTGGTCCTATGTATTTGGACTCCAAAATCAGGAGTTTTTCCATTACCCTGTACTGAGTGATGGTCTCAGGGACTGAGCTCCATCTTGAGAAAACTGAACTGGAGGCCCGCTCAAGGATCCAAATGACTCTTGGGGCCACAAAATCTAACATTTCCCTGGACCTCAGTCTGAGCTGGGCCAGGTTGTTTCCCCACTGAACCGCTGGACCTCAGGAAAAAAGCTTGGGATTGGCCGCTCTGTATCCAAGGTAGGACTTCTGGTTGGTTGGGCTGGTTGCCAGGTAAGGCCTTGGGTTGTCTGGGCTGGAACCGAGGCTCATCTGGTGATGGGTTGGGCTGGGAAAAAGTTAAAAACTCAAGGAGATGGTACTGGATACTCCATGGATTTCTGGATGGGCTGAGCTGAAGTGGTCAGATGCTGCTGGGCCTTGGTTTCTGCCACCTTGTAGTGAAGGGTGGGAGGACAAAGGGGAACATCTCACAATACGGAAGTCTTCTAATGACACTTAGCTCTGCTCTGTGGAACTCTTTCAGCTGGGTCCTGAAGAGACGGTGTACTGGGGGCTTGGTCTGATGGAAGAGACTGGGATGGTTGTTAGGGCCATGGAGTCAAATTTTCCTGGAGATTTTGTGTCATTTAGAGGTGGGTATTCTGCAGTCCTGGGAAAGACAGAAGCAAATACAATTAGCTCTTAATTTCTCATCTCCTAGAGGGGAGTTCAATATGCATGACCATAATATGATAGGAATAGGAATAGGAGTAGTATACATCTGAATTACATTTTATTGTCTACAATGTACCTTCTTATCCATTACGTCTTTTGATAGTGCCCTTCTGCCCCCACCAGACACACATACACCTTATGAGGGAAGCAGGGCAAGGATTATTATCCCCATCGTACAGATGAGGAAACTGAGACACAGGGAGGTAGCAAGACCTTGGCAAGACTCTAGCTCCAGGACTCAATCATCCTTCCTTCCCTTGAATCCTATAGTTCTATCTGTAATAATTAAAAGCATGACAGTTCCTATTCCTCCAGAGCTTGAAGGTTTGCAAAATGCTTTCCTCACAATAACTCAATGAGTTAGGAGGGGGAAAATATTATTACACCCATTTTACAGATGAGGAAACTGAGCATCAGAGAAATGCAAAGTGGCATAGCTACTTATCTGGTATCTAGCATACATGTGCTCGTGTGATTTATCCATTTACATCTTTCTATTCTCTGATGTCCCATTGTGGGTGGTACAGAGGTGACCCTGGACCCTTAAAAGCTATACCAATGGTAGGTGAGTCTTAGCAGGTATCCTCAAGGTTTCAAGAGTAGATGAACAGCTGGACTGTGTCTACTACCTGAGGATCAGTCTGCTAAGCTTAGAGAGGCCCATCATCACCAGAGAACTGACTACTGGATGGCAAATTTTTTTATCCTCTAGTGAAGATTGGTCTCTTAAGGTGTGTGTGTGTGTGTGTGTGTGTGTGTGTGTGTGTGTGTGTGTGTGTTGGGGGGCCAGGGCAGGGTTTTCTCTGAACTGCACAAGTAAAAGGAACATTCACACCAAGGAAGTCATAGCACCTGGAGTATTCAAGAAGTAGGTGTGTGGCTCCTGTCCGCTTCTAGGTGATAAGCCCCTTAAGGAGAGAGGGGGAGATAATAAATGTTTATATAGTGCCTACGTTGTGGCAGGGACTGCATTAAGCACAGATATGATCTCAATGCATCCTTGAAAGTAGCAGCCCTCTCCGGGAAGTCTCTTGATCTCTACTGCCTAGGACAGAGTCCTAAATATAGAAGGTGATCAATACAGGTTTATTGAGGATGATGGCAGGGAGCTGAGGCATACAGGTGTGAAACAATTAGGTAGCCTACTGACCTGTGGCAAGTTGTGTGACCCTGTTACATACTGAGTACAGATCTGAGGGAGAAGAGCCTATATTCACTCATTCATTCAAACATTTGGGAAGCATTGTTTGTTCAACACCATATTAGATGTTAGAAGGACACAGAGTTTAGATAAGACAGTCCTTATCCTCAAGAAATTTATAATCTGAAGGTGAAATAAGAAGATATGAACATATAACTAAAATCCCTAATTGTACACAGTGAATACATTAGAAAGTTGCCATTTAAAATGCTATGTGACATCCTGGAAGGTGGTCATGATCAATGGGATGATGAGAATGGAGGAAAATTTTCAACACTTCACAGAGGATGTGGAATTTGTGCTGAGGCCTCGAAAGACATCACGAATCTGAGCAACCTTACTCATAAAATCAGAATGATTCTGACTAAGCAGAGAGGTTGGCAAGAATAACTGCTGGAAAAGTGAAAGTGTTGAACAAAGTCCAAGAAGAGCTGATATCAATTACCTAGACAGCACCTCGTCCTAAGTGCTGTACATAGTAAGTGTGCAATTGACTCTTGCTAGATAATTCACAATGTTCAGTGGCAAGAGAGCTTTTAGATTTATTTGCAAGTTTTCCTGCCTACACTGTGGCAGTGTAGACTCACTTGGAGACACTTGACGCTGTAGGGCCAATCTTCAGGCTACCTCTGCCCCACTGGGAATCTGACAACAACTCAGGGTCCTGCTGATTTTAAAGGGAAGAGAGTTTGGATTTGCTTTAAAGGGGATGTGGGAAAAGAGGCTGAATATATGCAATGGAGGAATTCCGGAAGGAATTCCAGGAACCCCTTTAGACAGTGCTCTGGTAGATTTCTTTGTTCAGTTATATCCCACTATTAACTATAACTATACTGGGACAGCTATTGGCTCAGCAGATAGAATGCAAGGCCAGAGTCAGGAAGACTCATCTTCCTGAGTTCAAATCTGGCCTCAGGTACTTACTAACTGCATGACCTTGGGCAAGTCACTTAACCCTGTTTTGCCTCAGTTTCCTCATCTATAAAATGAGCTGGAGAAAGAAATGACAAACTATTCCAATAGCTTTGCCAAGAAAATATGAAATGGGGTCATGAAGAATAGGACATGACTAAAACAATTCAAAAAAATAATTTTACAGTCCCCATTTATATTATCTGTGTGTGTTGTGTGTGACTGTGTAATCTGAGGTTATTGAAAATGATAGTGATAATTGACATTTCAACAACACTTTTGAAGTTTACAAAGTACTTTCCTTATAATAGCACTACAATGGTAGAAAATAGAGGCATTATTAGTCAATTTTATAGAAAAGGACACTGAGTTTCAGAAAGGTGGAGTGGCCAGCCTGTAAGTCATGCAGTTAATAAAGTGTCAGAATCAACTTGATGTGCCACTGTGAGCAAATAGCATCCTCTCTGGGCTTCTCTGCAAAATGAGAGTACCAGGACTTGATGCTTTCTAAGGTCCCTTTCAGCCCAAACATTCTAAGGTGAATGGTAACCTAGGGAGTCTTCAAGTACTTCTAAGGCCTTTCTGCTTCTGACTTTCTATATCCTAAAGTCTTTTCTAACTCGAATATCCTATGTTCTAAGACTTCTGTGAGAATTCCTGCTCTAAGGGGCTCTAAGGCCTCTTCCAGCTTTTGGATTCTATGAGCCTATGGAGAAGTAAAGAGAAAACAGTTTCCCTAGAGCAAATAGAAATATAATAACCATAGCCCCAAACAAATTGAATTGAAAACTCCAATCTCTTATTCAGACCTCGGCCAGGGAACTGACCTCCAGGACCAGGCACAACAGAGCCCTAGATCTACTAATTTCATTCTGCCCTCTAGCTAGAGCTCTTTGGCTGTTAAAAAGAACCCCCATCCAATTATCTCATAATTAGATTCATAAATTATAGACTATTACCTCTCATTTTACAAATGAGAATGAAACCCAGAAAATCCAAGATTTCCTACTCTGAATTCAGGGCTCTTTGTACCTACTCCACACCATTCATTCCTATGTCCCGGAAAAGCCATGGTTAACTTGTACTCCCTACCTCCTCCCCTAAGACTTTGTGGTGTCTCATCAATGAAGAATGCCACTACCTAAATTACTACCTTTCTTCAGAGCTAGGTGTAGACTGCCCAGGGACCCTGTACCCAAGAGCCCTCGGAATGGCAGCACTGATCAGACCAGTGACCATCCTCGCAGCCTAGCCCCCACAGTCACGGTCCTATGGGGCAATCCTTCCAAAGAAAACTTGCTTCAACAGGAGACTCAGCTTCTGAGACCCAGAAAAAGAAAATTTTTGGTGGCAAAAGCCTTGACACTACCAAATGGCTCAAGATCAGAAAGAGGTTTTATGAGGAGAAATATAAATATGGAAGAGGCATTGTCATATGACTTGCCACTGCACCCTAAGGACCACTAGCCTTTCCACCTGATGTGCAGGTTTCCTCTATGTGCTGCCTCCACCACTGGAATGGGGGCACTTAATACTTTTTCCTTCATCCGTTCTTTTCCTTTCTTCTGTTTTAAGTCTGAATTGGGGCTTCACATACCCAGGGGGTTTGAAAGGCTGGTTAGGCAAGATCTAATCTTTTTGTTTTTCAGGTAGTTTGGTTTCCGGATATGCTATCTCTCCCTTCATCCCTGAAATTTCCATATTTCTAGCACCTATGATCAGACTGAGTTCACTTACCCCTCTGCACTGTCATACGCAATTAATCCAAGGTATACACATTTACTCCTAGGGGAAATATAAAAGAGAGAGAAACAAATACGCCTAACATGAACCTGAGATATTGTCTTAATTCAACTGTGCTGTCCCCCTCTGTAAAGGGTGAAGCTACGTATCCTTCAAGACAGTTATCTACATCTGATGCAGAAATACAGTCTGTTTTCATTTTAATAAACTAGCCAACTTCAGCTACAATATACTGAATTTGATTTTGATCTAATAAAAACAGCAAGCTGGTCTGGACCCCTTGAGAAAGCTTTCCTTAAAATCTTCCAAGCTATTTTCAGGGGAGAAGAAACAAAGAGGAGTCTGCAGCTGGATCCAAGAAGCCCTACTCATAAATGATGAACTGACATCCTCTCACTTAGGCTCACCCTGTTGCACCTGGAAAAATAAAAGTCTCGTCTCCAGCATTAACTTGACAGCTGCAATCATTTCCAAATTCTAGCTGCCGCTGAAAGCAAAGCTCAGCTACCAGGAATGCCTGTCATACTTTCTCTGGCATTTTCTAGATCAGAAGTAAAATGTAACCAATTTGCATGTTATTTGGTAGCATCTTACAAGCCCCAGTTGGGAAAAGAGAGTATATTCCAAATGAATTGTTGAGAAAACTGGAAAGCATTCTGTAAGAAAATAGGTTTAGACCAGCATTTCACACCATGAATAACATCAAGTGCCCAAATAGATACCTAACAAATATGAAAGGCCATGTCATTTTTTAAAAATGCAGAAGGATAGAAAGAGATATATTTAACAACTACAACTAGGGGAAAAATTTTTAACCAAATATGAATTAGAAGACATAATAAAAGATAAAATGAGTAATTTCAACTACATAAAATTAAAATGTTTTTCATGAACAAAATCAACGCAACTAGAAATTATCTAGGGAAATCATCACTAAGAAAAAAAAATCTTTATACCAAATATCTCCAAGAAAAGTCTGATATTTAAGATAGATAGGAATTCGATCAGTAGAAAATCAATATGTACTGGGTACTATACTAGTTGCTGGAGATGAAAAGACAAAAATTAAACAGTCCCTTCCCTCAAGGAATTTACAGTTTACGAAGGGGACACTTAGATCAATAGGTATACACTTATATAAGTAAGTATACACAAAATATAGGTCTGTTCAATTCCAAGGGACTTGTGATGGAAAATAGCAACTATATTCAAAAAAAGAATTCTGGAGTATGAATATAGATTAAAGCATACGATTATCACTGTTTTTGTCTTTTGTTTTTTTCTTTTTCATGGTTTTCCCCTTTTTTTCTGCGTCTTCTTTCACAAGATGACTAATGTGGAAATATGTTTAACATGATTGTACATGTTACAGTGTACATATGCTGGATTGCTTGCTGTCTTGGGGAAGGAAAGAGAGAACAATTTGGAGCTCAAAAATCTTACAAAGATAAATGTTGAAAACTATCTTTACATGTAATTGGGAAAAAACTATTAAGTTTTATATATGTATATATACATACATATATATATGTATGTCTATATATATGTATATAGTGAGTCTTGTTTCACACATGAGTCAGAATCCTTTGGGAAATCCTACTTTGAAATGTTCCATAAGCAGTTGGAGACATATAACTGGAGCTCAGGAGAGAGAATGGGGTGGATATATATTTGTGTGTGTATATATGTGTGTATGTATGTGTGTATATGTATGTATGTAAATGTAGAGCCAATGCAATACACACAGTAGCCACTATGGATATGCAGGCATGTTTCCAGGGTAAATTTGCAAACATAAACTCTCTTCTTCAAAGATGGAACCAAAATATTTATTCAGATACTAGAAAGCCAATTCCACCATGGTAACAAGGAAGTTTATACATATTACCAATAGAAGGTCCTCTGCCATCCCCAAGTCTTTCTTCTAGCAGGTCTCTCCACAAACAAGTTCCCTTAGGTAAAATCACTCCCTCTCTCACCCAGGCTAGCTGCTCTACTCTGTTCTGCCTGCTGCCTCTCTCTTGGCTCCACCTCTCTCTGCCTGCTGCACCCTTCCTGCTATACCCATTCAGCAAGTTTCTCCTACCATGGGATTCGTATGACTCAGGCTGTGGGTGAGTCATATGTGGGCTGAGTCAAAGCTTGAAGCAGATCACATGGACTATTAAGGGGTAGGGAAGATCTTCAAATTCTGTTAACATTACAGTATGTATGTATAGATATGCATGTATGTATATATATATGTATATATATATTCGGGAGTCATCTGCATAGAGATTATAATTAAACCCAAGGGAACTGATAAAGCCACCAAATGAGAGAATGTAGTGGATTAGAAGAAGACCCAGAGCCTTGGGATACACCCACAGTTAGGGGGTGTGATATGGAGGATGAATCAACAAAAAAAGCCTGAGAAAGAGACATCAGAAAGGAAAAAGAGTCCATCAACCAATCAATTAATCAATCAACCAACAATGACTTATTTAAGTGACTTCCATGCGCCAAACACTGTGCTGGTGGTAAGGATACAAACACATAAAAATGAAACAACCCCTACTCTCAAGTATTTTATACTCGAAATGTAAGACAACAAGCGCATAAACATACATAAGTACATATTCTGTCTGCATGGAATAAATACAAAATAAATACACGGTAGTTAAAATACGAAGTAGTTTGGAAGGAAGCCTAACAGTTTGAAAAACAGGAAAGGCTTAAGCTGGTGTCTGAGCAACGCCTTGAAGAATGAGAGGGGTTCAGTGAAATAGAGGAGGATCACAGAACTGAAGGATCTAAGAATGTATAGCCTGGAGAAGACTTAGAGGGGCAGGGTAGTTGGCATGAAGTATTTCATGGGGCCATCCTGTGGATAAGGATTGACTTGTTCTCCTTGGTCCCAGAGGGCAGAACCACATGCAATGAATGGAAGTTATAAAGAGGTGACTTTAGGCTTGATTTGTAGAAAAGTCCCCTAACAACTCGAATTATACACACATGGGATAGGCTGCCTGAGGAGGCACTGGGGCCTCACTGCAGGCCTTGGAGCATAGGCCAGATGACCATGTGTTGGAAATGTTGTAAAGGGGATTCTTGTTCAGGTACAAATGAACGCTATATGGCTTCTAGAATCCCTTCCAACTCTAAAATTCTGTGACCTGAATCTGTCATCAGAATGCCAATCCAGAGCTCTTGTTGCCATGCCTTTGTCCATCTTAGGCCTTGGGGTTATGCCTTAGTTATTTCCCACATGCGTGGAAAAGAGCAGCTATAAGAAGTGTACATATCTTTTACTTCCATGGCACCTAGAACCTGCTCGGCACCTTCTTCATGGCTGCTGAATGTATGACTCCTAGAATCCTAGAATTGGAAAGAATCTTAGAGATCTTCTAATTCAACCTTGTTTGAGCTCTACATCTTTCCATTCCAATCAACAAACATTTTTCTACACAATGGGCACATACCAAGATCTAAGTACTAAGTGCTGGGGTGCTAAGATAGAAAATCATACAATCTCTACCCTTAAGCAGTTCCCATTACAATCTCCTAGTTGGGGTGGTGGTGGTAATGACATACCTGCAGATTGGGCAATGGGGACATGCGAAAAATCCAAATTTAGAATTTGTTGGATTTGATCAAAGCACCACACTTAAGGACCTAGAGGGTCACATGTGGCCTTGAGGCTGCAGGTTCCCTAACCCTGCCCTAGGGGATTGGGAAGATGGTAATGTCATCAAAGAAAATTGAGAAGCTGAAGAGGTAAGGCAGATCATGAAGCCTATGCCTGACATAGAGGCATATTTTAGCCGCCAGAAATGACTAATAATAAGATGAGAGGGGGTAGAAGAAGAGAGGGAGAAAGATTGAAAAGGACAAGAAATGGGTATCATTCTCAGCTCTCATTAACTCACTGTCTGACACTAGTATATTATTTCCAGTCTCTGAGACAGGGAAGATTAGATTCCAGCTCGAATATTCTATAATTCAATGTCCCATCTATCTCTGAATGTCCAGCATATTATATTTGAGCTTTTAGCATTCTATGTTCTAATATTTCTTATGCCTCTGAATGTCAACCTGTACTTGGGCAGGAATCCTTTCTACAACATTGCCTATAAATGGTCATCCAGCCTCCGCCTGAATGCCTCTAGTGATGGAGAGACCCTTTCATCATGGTCCAATCCACTTTGGGGCAGCTTGGATTCTTAGGAAGTCTTTCCTTGCATCGATCCTGCATTTGTCCAATATTCTTTGGTTCTAATCTGTCTCCCAGGTCCTGAGTTCAAATTTGACCTCAGACACTTGACACTTACTGGCTGTGTGACCTTGGGCAAGTCACTTAACTCCAATTGCCCTGCCTTCTCCCTCCCACCTCCAACCCCAGATACTAGAACACAGAATGTTAGAGATGGAACCAAATCTCCTCTGAGTCTCAGAGACAGGAAATAATTTACTGATGCTCTTTCTTCTATGTCCTAGAGTTTCCTGTACTTCCAACATTCTGTGTTTCATGCTCTAAGATACTAAGTTCTAACAGTTTATATTGTGTGATGGAGGAGCAGATACCCAAACAGTGAGATCCAGGCTTAGGTCTTTCAGAGCCTTGGCTAGGAATGACGTCTATAGTCTCTGAGCCTTGACCAGCACTTGACCCAAAGATCATCAAGGAACTTGGCCCCCTAAAGGCCCTGTCCAGCTGTTTTTATAACAAGAACCAAACACTGTGGATGAAGTATGACAGGCTGCACCATGAATTTAGTTATATACATACACACACATATGAATATATCCCTCCATCCATCCGTCTATCCATCTATCCATCCATCCATCTATCCATCCATCTATCTATCTATCTATCTATTTATATATATAAATGCATATGTATTATATATGATATATACATATACCATATAATACACACAGACATATATGATACATTACGCACACATATATGTATACAGTTTTCCTTTACATAAGTGAACCATTTGTCAGACCTCTATGTAAATTAATAATGCACATTTGCCTACAGAATTGAGGAAGGGAGGAAGGGCTGCAGGGAGGGGGCCTCATGCCAGTGGAGGTGGGGACAGCTCATGGTTCAGGGACATTTGGGTGCTGGGATAGAGAAGCGAGAGTAGGAGGAGGAACACTGGGTGCAATCATCTGGGGGTCTGGCTGGAACTGAGAGGAAGAATATGTGAGTGTGACGGCCAGACAGATGTGGGGGCTGCCCTGACAGACAGAAGCAGAGGCCTGACAGGGCAGATAGGCAGAGCAGGACAAAGGTCTCCTCTCTCAGGAGTCTCAAACCAAGCCCCCAATCCAGCAGCAGCCCTGGCTTCGTTCTTTTGCTTTCACGTGGAGGATTTTTTTTAAAGGTTGGTTTTTTCCCTCTTTTTTGGCTGGGGCATGGGGCTGCAAAGCCTGCCCAGTCAAAGGGCAGGAGCAGAGACAGAGAGCTCAATACTGTACAGTACAGTTAACATAGGTATGTTTTTGGAATACTAATATCTTTCCTTAAAGTTGAATTTGCATAATGCAAATTTACATAAAGCCAGCACTGTCTGTATATATGAATATATGTAATATGAATTATGGCACTATATTATATATATTACATATATCCATAGCACATGCACACACATGTATATGTGTCTGTGCGTGTGTGCGTGCATATGTGTGTGTGTATTTTTCCCCCTTTCATCTCTGCCAAAGCAGGCTTAGAGACATTTCAGCTAAGAAGTCGGCTCAGTGGGTAGTTAATTCCATCCATGGGGGAGTATAGCCCTTGGCCTGACTCTTGAGCCATTCATTAACTAAACCACCATGCTATCCTCGGGTCCGCTATTGTTCCACACAGTTGGACTCAGTTCCCTGTTTTATTTACTGGGACTTGTTCTGAAACATTCACTGCACAGCTTGGGGGTGGGGTGGGGGGCATTTCTGCTACGACTGTGCAGCTAATCAGTTGGGGCTCACCTGGAGAGAGCTGTAAAAAGACTTGGGCAGTGACTCTCTGGGCTAGAGGGGCTGGTAGGGCCATCTGAGATCATTTAGTCTAGCCTGAGCGGGAATCCTCTACAGCACTGCTGACAGGTGGCCATCTGGTCTCCACTTGAATACCTCTGGCAATGGAGAGATCCCTACCTCACAAGGCAGCCCAGTCCAAGTTAGGACAGTTCTAATTGTTAGCAAGCTTTTCTTTACATTGAATCCAAATCTGCCTTCCTTCACCCATTGCCCAACATTCCTACATCTATCCTATGTCTAATCTTTCTTCCGTATCCCTTAAAATACTTGAAGACAGCATTCCTATCCTCTCTCAGCCTTCTCTTTTTAAGGTTAAACTGCCTCAATTCTTTGACTGATCTTCCTTTGGTATGGTCTCCAATCCTCTCACCACCCCAATCATCCTCCTTTGAACATGCCTCAATTCCTCAATATCCTTCTTTTGGGGGGAGAGGGGTTGGGGTGAGGAGGCAACTGGGGTTAAGTAACTTATCCAGGGTCACACAGCTAGGAAGTATCTGAGGCTGGATCTAAACTTGGGTTCTCCTGACTCCAGGCCTAGCGTTCTGTTCTCTGCACCACCTAGCTGCCCCCTCAAAAGTCTTCTTTAAATGTGGTCAGCAGACTTAGGTCACAAAATACTCCAGATGGTGTCTGACCAGGGTGGAGCACAGTGGGACCAGGTACCCATGGAACATCGTCAACCCACACGGACATTCTAGAGGTGAGATCACTTACGATTTGGGTATCGACTGTGGTGGCAGTCCAGTCGGAAATCTTCATCCTCAGTCCCATCCCCCTTCTCATTCCTGCAAAAAAGAACATACCTGGCATGAATGAATGAGCTGTTCTATTTGTCATTTAGACATATGCCATGTCACAACCTGGCCCTAAGCTACCACTTCAGCTTCATGACACGTCAGAATCCTATCTCATAGGATCATAGCTCTAGAGCTGTACGGAACCTCAGGGGCCATCTCAGCATCCTCAGAAACCCCTCTTTTAATCTGCTAAGTGCAGATAAGGCTTATGCTACTTACTACCTCAAAGAATTGTGGGCAAAGTACTTGGTGAAGATGTGTATACATACAATATACACCTATATTATACACATGCATACATATATTGTGCAAAGAAACAGCTAGGTGACTGGGTCTGGAGTCAGGAAGACCTGAGTTCAAATTGGGCCTCAGATACTTACTGGGTGTGTGACCCTAGGCAAGTCACTTAACCTCTGTTTGCCTTAATCCACTGGAGAAGTAAATGGCAAACCACTCCAGTATATTTACCAAGAAAACTCCATGGACGGTATTGGCATGCTATGGGTCCATGGGGTCATAAAGAGTTGGATACTACCAAACAACTCAATAAGAAAATTACATACATATATGTATATGCATATGCATACATATAAAGTATATGTATACGTATATGTGAATTACATTTGTGCATATGAATGAATTATTATTCGCTTAACCCCATGATGACTGATAATAATTTTGTTTCCTGAGCAGTCCAGTGCCACACAGACTTTCCTGAAAACGTAACGTAGACACTATCAATATCTATTGTTTCTCATGTACCATTGGAGATACCCTGGGTTATGCTCAATCCCTATTCTCTTAAACCTTGGTAATCATCATATCTGTAGTATATAATGGACTTGAGCTGGGTCTTGAATTTAGCTCAGAAGAGGAGAGGTAGAAGGTATTCTGGGTTTGAGATTAACGGTAAAAAAGCAGAGGAAGGAAAGGAGTAGTTGAATGTTGGAAGGGTTTGGAGTTAGGACTTATGGTTCCCAACTACCCCTTCCTGGATATGTGCACTGAGAGGAGAGATTCCTCAGGAGAACCCTACCTATTACTACCACTACACTAAAGGCCCCAGTGTTCACACCTTGACTTGGAGAATTGTAGGAAAAGAACTGCAAATGAAGGGGTGGGGCTAGACATTCCTCTGGCATTTCTTCAACATTTAAATCTATGCTCCTGTGATCACTCTTACATGCAATCAGTTGCCAAGCCTTCTTTCTTCTTTCTCCATAAAAATCCCTCTTCTTTCTACCACCCTAGTCTAGGCCTTCATTAGCTCTCATTTGGACTTTTTTTTTTTAACCAAAACCTATAATTGGTCTCACTGCTTCCTGTCTCTCCCTATCTCCAGTACACCCTCCACATAGCTGCCAAAATAATGGTCCTAAAGCATTGACCTGACCATGTCCATTCTCTGCTCAAAATCTCCAGTCTCCAGTGTCTAGCTTCTAGACTAAACTACAAATTCCTCCTTTGTTGTTTTTTTCTTCTGGTTCAGTCACATTCTACTCTTCATGGTCTGATTTGGGATTTTCTTGGCAAAGATACTGGAGTGGTTTGCCTTTTCCTTCTCCAACTCATTTTACAGATGAGGTAAAACAGGGTTAAGTGACTTGCCCAGAGTCACACTGCTAGTAAATATCTGAGGCCAGATTTGAACTCAGGAAGATGAGTCTTCCTGACTCCAAGTCCAGCACACTATCCAATGCACCATCTAGCTGCTCCCCTTGTATAATTTGTCCTACCTTTCCTTCCAGCTCTAAATTTATGATATGATACTTATTTCACACTACTCCACATTCCAGCCAAAATGACTTACTTTCTATTGCCCATATAAGATACATGACTTCTCGTCTTCGCACAAGACATGCTCCAAACTCGTAATGCTCTGTGTCCTCACCTCTGCCCTTAGAATCCCTAGCTCCCTTCAGAGATTGGCCTAAATGCCCTGTCCAACATGAAGGTCTTTCTGTCGGATGATCCCTCTTTTGAAATCACTTGGTACTTAACTTTGAATATTTCGTATTTATTTATCTGTGAATATACTGTTTCTCCCCAGAAGAATATAAGTCCCGTGAGGACAGACATTTTTCATCTTTGTCTTTGTATGCTCCTTCATGGGCACTTACTAAGTCGTTGCTGAACTGAATATAGAAATAGAGATGTTTATTGCTTTTTCGTTTCCTCTTAAAGAAGAGGGTTAATATTTGTGCTAAGCTTACTACGCTTCTCTTTAGCCTTCATTGCCAACATAACTACAGTAACATTGGACATAGTGTGGATAACATATAACATACATAACATTTACATAACATCTCTGGCTATACTTGTGGCTTCAAATCAGTGTTCATGTATTTCTGCTCACCCCACTGTCTTTCGTTCTCCTCAGATCACATCTAGGCACCATATTTTTGGAAGGATAGTGACAAATGACAGCCCATTCATAGGAGGGTAAAAAGTCTGGGGAGAAGATTCAAAACCATATTGTATAAGGATCAGTTGAAGAAAATGGAAGTGTTTGACCTTGAGAATAAGTCAAGTTGGTTTTTGGTGGTGAGACGGTCTGTATGCCCCAAGTAAACCAGATTCAATCACACATTAATTCTAGAAATATTTACTGAGTCACAAGATAACATTATGCTAGTAGATTTTTGTGTAAACTACAAAGCATGATAAACATAATTTCTACCTTCAAGGAGAGCATGGCATAGAAGAAAGGGCATGGACAGAAACCACCTCTGGTTCTGCCACTAACTGACTCTGTGTGTGGTGACCTTGAAAGAGTCACTTACCTTCTTTTGGATTTAGATTCCACCCCCACTCCATTCATATGAGAGGTTTGAACTCTTATGATCCTTAAGATCTCTTCCTTCCCTGGCACTCTATGTGCCATCACACGTGTACATAAAAGGCAAACAACTACATGAATTAAGCTAACGATGTAAGATATGTCACAAGATAGTTATTATATAAGATCCCAAAGAAGTACTGGACTTAGCACCAGAGAAAAGAATTAGGAAAAAGAGATGGAAATTACAAAGAGGAAAATTTAAGCTTAATATGAGGAAAAACTTATTCAAAAGTAGAACAGGCTGCCTCATGAAGAAGCCCCTCCTTCACTCGAATGGGGGGTGTCTTCAGACTAAGGCTGGATGACCCCTTGTTGAGGGAGGAGAAGTGTTAGAGAGGGGATTCTTGTTTAAATATGAGTAGGGCCAGGTAGCCAACTGAGATCTCTCCCAAATGTCCAATTCTGTGATTTTATGAGTGATACGATAAATAGTATTGTAGGAACTCAGAGGAAGAAATGGTTTCGCTGGGCTGGTGGGACCAGAGAAGATTTTAGGAGAGAGTGAGTAGAATTTAGCAAGGTTAGAGTCTTCTAGGATTAAGAAATAACGTAGGTAAAGACACTACAGAAAAATGTGAAGGGACTTCTGGGGACGTTGAGTAGAGAAGCCTCTCTCAAACAGATGGGAATAGTAGGGGGAAAAGTAGGTTGGAGTCAGATCATGAAGAGCCTTGGACTCCACGCTGAGTACTATGAATTTTTTCCTATAGCCCAGAAGGAATCATTAAAAATTTTCAAAGAGAGGAACAGCATGTTCTAGAAAGTGCTGTTCTAGAAAGACTGATCTGTTGCTTTGTTAGGAGTGGATTAGAGAGGAAGAGGTCAGTTATATCACTGGTCTAAGCTAGAGGCAATTCGCAAGGGAAAGATGGGAAGAATCGTAGGAAGAAAGGTATGACAGGACTTGGGGACTGATAAGATGTTGGGAGCAAGCGGGGAAGGCTTTCAGCAGTGGATGGGAGACTGGTAAAATCACTGACATGAATGGGGATGTCTGAGCAAGGAGCTGTTCAGCGGCAGAATGAGTTCAGTTTTAGATAAGGCCAAGTTTGAGGTGGATGACAGCAGTAGAAATGTCCAGCAGGCAGACACGGTCCAATTTAATTCCTCAGGGAGGGAGCTGATATTTCTGCTCTCCTTGACCTAGAAATGTTTGTTGTTTTTCTTTTTCTTTTCATTCTATTGGTGAATCAGTGTAGTAGGTCAGGAGGCAAAAGGCCAGCGTTTGAACTTTAGCTCTGACGCTCCATAGCTGTGTGACTGAATGGCTCTCAGTTTCTACATCTGTAAAATGAGGACAACAATTACATTGTTATCTTCTGGGGGTGTTGTTGTTGTTGTTGTTTTGTGTGTGTGTGTGTGTGTGTGTGTGTGTGTGTGTGTGTGTGTGTGGAAAGTGCTATGTAAACACACTGAGTCAGAGAGAATCAGTCATGTGCCTAAGTGCAGAGATTTCAAGCCAGAAAGAATCGAGTCTAAACTCCTCATTTTAGAGATGTGAAAACAGGCTCAGAGAGGATGAGTATCCAAAATCACATGATTAATAAGTGGTAGAGCCATCAAGATCGCTTAAACAGAGGGCAAGGTGAAGCAGGTTTCTCTCTCCGAGCATTAATAGCATTTAAAGTGGGAGATAACAACTCTAATGGAAGGAACGCTGGAAACTAGGGTTAAGAAAATTTGCTTTCTGATCCTGACTGTTGCTAAGTACTTCTATGACCTTGAGTAAATAGTTCTAAAATTTGGGTCTCAGCATCTTCATCTGTAAAGTGGGATGATCTGACTTCTCTCAGGTCCTTCTCAGCTCCAAATTCAATGATCTTAACAAAGTAAGGGACAGTAGCTGGTATTTCTGTCACTCTGGGGTCAGGAGAAACAACAACAGAACACACACACACACAAAAACCAATCACTGGTCATTTTGAATTCTTCAGATGGATTGTAATTCCTCTATTCCAGGCCAAAGTCCTATATACATTTCTGACTCCCATAACCTTAGAAAGCAATAATGAAACTGGAGAAGGTTCAGAAAAGGGCAAGTGAAAGGACAATTGGAATGGAAGAGCAACCATGCGAGCACATCTGGAAAAAAATGAATATTTTTCAATCTGGAAAGACAAAGACTTACGAGCACCACTGATCACATAATATGCCTCTCCTGTCCCTATTGCTCTACCTGAACAGAGTAACTTATCTGGCCAAAGTTCATTCTTCCCATAGATCATAAGATCAAAGAATTTAGAGCTACAAGGGGCCTTAGATGTCATCTAGTTTAACTTCCTCTTTTTAAAGACAGACCTCAAGTGACTTGCCCAAGGTCATGTAGCTAGTAAGTAAAAGATCCAGATTTATAGGCAGTAAAGACTAATAATAATTAAATAACTACTGAATGAATAGCCAAGAAAGATGAATAATGTGGTCTTTCATGAAGTTAGAAGCCTAGCAGGCAAGATGGTTGGGTGGCCAAGTACCCACTCAACAGTCACAATAAACTCTGTCTCCTTTGTCCTGAACCAGATTTTACCTCCTGAAATCCCCAGAAGGGTCATAGTTCTGAGATGAACACTGGGAGCTTCTTGTGGTGTTTAGAAATGAAAGCCTTGATAGGAAGAAGGGCTTTGATGAAGCTTTAGGAAACTCGACAATGCAGAACAGTTCTAGCCAGCACCAGGGAAAGGCAGAGGACTTACTCATCCATGGTCTGGGGCTTTTGATGTCAGTACTCACTATGTGGGCCATTGTCATGAACAAATGATGTTAAGAACAAGTCCTGGTTCTGTAAAATTCCACTGACTTTTTTTTGTGGAGGGTAGGGGCAAGTCATTCCAAGCATGGTCCCTCTCCCTCTCTTACCACTTCTTAGCCTGGGCACTAAGAAGTAATAGAACCAGAGAATATTATAGCTAGAAGGAACTTTAGAAGCCATTTAGCCCAATCCTTTCATTTCACAAATGAGGAAACTGAGAACTGGAGACTTGTCCAAGGTCACATGATTCATTCAGAGGCTAGGATTTATTATGGGATCTTCAATGACACTGGAAATGCTTCTGATGCTGGTGATCTTTTTCCCTGCCCCTCATTTTTGTTTTAACTGACCTCCTTTGTCTGGATGTCAGGAAGGTGAGGTGAAATAACAAGAGCTCACATTTATGTAATGTTTTCGAGTTAACCAAGCAGCCCCTTTCCCTCACATAAACTCATAGGTAAATATAGATAAGACTGAGAGAAGGGTTTGCCTGCCCATGGAATCTTCTACTCTGCTATTAGGTACACTGTAGAAGCTATGGGGAGAATTCAGGCTGAGATAATGCGGCCCATTTATCATCTGGACATGAGAAGTTGGGAAATATTGATTCCAATATATTTACAATAGCTACATGTGTCTGCTTCCACCTGGAGTGAGGGTAGAGGTGGGGGTGATGGCCATGCTTTTGTAAAGATGATTTTTCTATCATTCCAGGGTAGAGGAATAAGGTCTGATGATAGACAAATATATAGTACAATAGGAAATGAGGTGGAAATTTAAAGAAAACCAGGTTTGAAACAGGGTTGATGAAATCTGTTTAATTTAGAGATTATACAGGAGAGAGAATATTAGTTATCACCAAATATTAGAATTTGAAGGGACCTTACAACATTGAACATAGAATGTCAGAGCTGAAAGCTTAAAACATATGACAAGTTCTGACAAAGAAAGGCAGGGATGGGTCTAGAATCAAAATCTATTGTTTCCATTACGTAGCGTTCGGTTCTTGTTTTCAGGTACTCTCCTTTCCCAGGGAGGCAGGCATGTGCTCTGCCCTTTGGGGGTAGAAAGAAGCAGAAAGAACTCTGCCAGCATCCTTAACCAAATTTAGTTCCCTCTCTCTAATCTATGAGCAAGGTCTGAGCATACAAATGAACAGAGAATGTGGTCAGTTTGTTCAAGGCAACGATTTTCATACATGATGCTAGGGTAGAAAAACTACAACATATTTCTTCATGGTATAATAATGACCATACATGAGCAAATGCAAAGTTAGCTTTCCTCCTTCCTGTTTTGAGTCATTCTGCCAATATGCACAGTCTTTTAGCATTTCTTTGTATGTAGGAAATACCTGATATAAAGTGTACCCTGACATCCTTCTTGTTCTCCTACATTGGGAAGACCTGGACATGAACCCCAGCCTAAGCTTTAAGTAAATCATTCCTGCAGAGTGGGGTGGGGTTTAATAAGTCAAAGAATGTCAGCAAAGGCAGTCTAGCCCCCTTCTAACTGAAGGTCAGGATACCCCAGGACTGAGCCTGGTCTGGAAATGGGTCCAGAGTTCAGATAGACTGCTTAGTAGAGAATAGTTGCCCCAGCCCCCTGGGTCCTGTAGCTGGTACTTTATGTTATTATGGGAAGATATTCAGGACCCCGTTGGTGGCTGGATGAATGAAACAATGCTGGTTGGCGGAAGAACTAAGGAAGAGTATCTTAGGCTAAGGCTGACGTTTGCAGCATGTAATGATTTCAGGTGGATGAAAGTGTGGTTTTTGTTGGGTTTTGAATGGAAAGAAGCAGTTGCAAATGTCACTATCTGACAATTGCTTCTGATTTGAACTGTAATTACATGCAGGAAACATTCCATGCTTTTTGAAGCAGGCTTTTAAAAAATGACTGTGACGGGAATTACCTACAAATCTAAACAAACACCTTGAAGGGTCAACTAAGAGTGTGTTATGGGGGAGTGGACAATGAGGGCCCATTTCTGGGAGCATACACAATGGATGGGCTTTAACCTGCTGCCAATCCAGGGAGCCTTGGTGACTGCATGGGGATCCTGTGGCTATTTCTTGTCTGCTTACTGCACGGTGAGGAAATGCTTTTTAATTGGCTCCTGAGCTGAAACTGAGGGTGCATATGAAAGACAGGAACCTGTCAAAATGAGCTCTCTGTTCCCTGCAGGTTAACAAGTAAGAACCACAGGCCTTTGGATGGGTAGCTGATGGCACCAGAGGTCTGCTCTCTAAAACGTCACCCTCAGGGCATGATGTTCCCATTCCTCTGCCTCTTTGTATTTGTTCTTTCTAGTCTTAAATAAATACATGTAGATAACCAAATGGAATAGGCTCTAACTTTGTGAGATGTGAAAGGCTGGAAGAGCCACTGAAGATTCAAGATCTAGAATCCATACCAGAGTTGGACAGCAGTCTCTCCCAGGGAGTGAGGCTTGCCCTGAGGAGTAGTGAATCAACCTGGCAGCAGAGCCATGTCCTTCAAACAATGGAATGATTCCTTCCCTTGGCTGTGCTTCATGTAGAACTGAACTTGGTGGGTGCATGTTTGTGGCCACCATCTTAAATTTGAGACCACTCTCCTAGATACCAAGGTAGTAGAGGGGTAAATGTGCCCTTGGTTCTGGAATATATATTTACATTTCTGTTCCTGGTATAACCCTTTGTAAAAGCTGATGATGTTAATTGGTTATCTGAGATATTGAGGAGAGACTGATGATTTAAATGAGATTAGCGTGCTACTCATTGGTGATGATATTAGGAGGGGTCTGTCAGAATGAGGGCTCAAGAGAGCATTAGAAGAACCCCATTGTACTTTATGGGTATTCCTAGAACCCTTGAGGAGGAGTGTAGCTAGCTAAGCTTTGGGAAGTTGACCTGCTAGTGTGTATGCATGTGTGCATGTGTGTGTGTATCTATGTGCGTGTGTGCGGGGGGGAGGGTGTTGAGAGAGTAAGTTCAGAATTTCTCTAAAAATAATTGAGAAATGATTTCAGGTGGATGAAAGACACTGCCCAAGTACAAATCAATCTACTACGTCTGGGTCTCAATTTCCTCCTCTATAGGAGTGAAAGTAGTTAAATTAGATGAGTTCATCTCATCTAGCTATGGCTTTCCATATTCTACATGGAATTTCTGGTTCTGACATTCTAGATTCTATGTTCTTAGTTCCCGTTCAGTTCTAACATTCTAAATTGTATGCGGTCTAAAGTCCTTTCTACCTCTGACATTCTATGTTCTGAACATTCTCCTAGCCCTAACATGCTACCTTTGAAGATCTCTTCCATCTCTGATATTCCGTGTTCTATGTTGCCTGGTCCCTTCCACCTCCAACAACTCTACAATATTTAATTCCATATCTTAGTATATGAAATCAACCAACATTTAGGAACAAACATTCATCAAGTGCCTGCTATGATGCCAGGTCCTGTGCTAAACTCTGGGGATGCAAATATAAAGAATGAAATCATTCTTGTTATCTTTAGCCAAAGGATTCTTACACATTTTCAGTGTAGTTGCAAACTAAGAAATGGGAGTCCCCATTTGGGAAACATCCCTTATCTTACTTCCTACACTACACCCAAACATGTGGTTGTATATATCAGGAGCTCATGACAACAACAAGAGCCAACTAGTTTTATAATTTATGAATGGAATTGAGAAATATGACATGTAGAAAACGAAAAATTGTTTCCTAAAGTTGTAGCCAAATCAAATCTTTATTAGATGATTAAGTACTTCTACCAATACAAGAAAATTATCAGAATTGAGGGTACAGGCTATTCAAGGGTACAGGTTAGTCAAAGCTGAAACTCCAGGTCAAACTCTAAAATTGAACAAGAGCATTAAAAAAGGCAAAAGTCTAAACAGAAGTCCTAGAATACTTAAGTGTTACCAAGAAAGATTTAGAATCTCATTCTTTTCTTAATTGAGTAAACCTTACAAATAGTCCAGGAAATAGAGAGAAACCAATTCCAGGAACTCAGTGGTGATAGCTGGGCTCATTTGCACTGGAATTCCAAAATGCCCCCCCAATCCCCCTCAAACAACACGCAGAGAAATAAATATCCACTAGAAATATAATGAAAAGGAAAGAGAACTGGAAAAATGGAAACTCTTTAAAAACCCTGCAGGAAAGGATAGTGACTCATCCATACAATCTTGTAAGTTTCTGAGACAACGTTGAGGAAGGAGGCCCATTTCTGTGGTCAGCTTCAAGACTCCTGTTGACTACATCATTCAAAAGACAAAAGATGATGATGGCCTTTCAAGAAAATGAATCGCAACCAAGGTGTAGAGGGCTCTAATCCCCACAGGACATTCAGACAAACCTTACTGAAGATAGTGCAATTCTGGAGCAGAAGTTTCCCTTGAATCCTCAGGACATTCATTGTCTCTTGGGATATTATCAGGTACTATCAATGCTCCACTCCATGACTCTCCATACTCAAAAACTTTTGTCATCTTTGATTTCTCCCTTGTCTTCACCGCCCATATCCAATCAATTGCCAACTCCTGCCAATCTTGCCTCCCCAGTATCTCTAGCATCTGTACCCTTCTTTCTCCTTTCAATGCTGCCCATCTTGGTTTCTTTGCCAGCAAACTTTCCTCTCTCCAATCCATTCTTTACCCAATTGCCTAAATAAGCCTCTTCATGCATAGATCTGATCATGTCACTCTATTCAAAATACTTCCATGAGTCCATACATTTTGCATGGTAAAATACAACATTCTTTTTTCAGTTAACTGGAGTGACCAGGAGAATAGAAAAATGGAAGGTTGGAGGAGGTACAAGTTTAACAGGGAAGATAAATTCTAATTCTGACATGCTAATTTCTTAGGATCCTATGTTTATTTCCTGCTATTCTCTTCACACATTTTATGTTCTTGCCAAACTGGAATACTCAGTGATTCTTGATTATGTCCCTCCCTAACCTGCTTCTGTGCATTCCTGATCCCTCCTGATTGAAATGTACTCCTTCTATACCTCAGCTGGTTGAAATCCTTCAAGCTCCAGGTAAGCTGCCATCTCCTCCACAAAGCTCTCCTTGTTCCATAATCTGACCCCCATGAAAGTACTCTTTTTCTCCTCAGATTTCCAGAGAATATGTTCTCTGACTCTCTATCTTTATCACATTGTACTTTGTATGTTACTCACTCTTCCACGTGTAATATTCCATTAGCCTAGGCATTTGGAGGGTAAGTGCTGAGTTGTTTTACATCGTTGCATCTCCAGCACCTAACACCATGCCATGTTCCAATGCACCCAATATGATACATTGAGGACATTGTAGGAACCCCTTACCTGGGGCAAAATGAAACTTTCTTCTTCACCATGGAGGCCTATATTTATATTATTGGTCTATGAAGCAGCAATGTCTTAATTGGATAAGAATGCTTCCTAACTACAACTATGCATATCCTTCTACCACAAATTTGCCCTGGATTGATTAAATAGACCATCTGGAAGAGGGAGCTTCCAGCTAAGGCTATGCTATTTGCTATGTCCAAATAACATAAGCAAGCCATACCACGGTCTAAGGCCCTTCAATTGTCATGACAGACTGGCCCTCTACAAGTTAGGCACACTCACAAAATCTAGTGGCACAATTCTCCCCTATGCTTAATGATGTATCTTGAGCAGATTCTACCAAGTGTATCCACAGTACACAAAGAGAGAAACCCCACAATTGCCTCTGATTTTCTAGTCTCTTATTGTAACCTAAGGATTTTTTAAAAACTCTTCCATCTCCTTCACTATTCCTAGCCAACTGCTTACCAAGTCCTATCAATTTTCCTTCATTATATCTCTTGCATTTTCCTGTCTTATTGATTCCCAGGATCACTACTCCAGTATGGTCCCAGATTACTGCTCATTTGGCCGATTGCAACAGATTTCCAACTAGTCTTCCAATATTCAATCCTTATCTCCTTCAAACCATCCTTCATAATGTTGGCAGACCAGTCTTTCCTATCAGATCACTCTTGGCTCACCATCTTCAATTCAACAAACACTTATCAAGCAAATGTGACATACTATCTTGTACAAAATACTGGGAATGGAAAGATTAAAAATAAAATAGCCCTTGGCCTCAAACCCCCAACCCAAAACAGCCCAACTTCCATTCTACAGGGAGCATGCCACAGGCAAGTAAATAAAAAGGGAACAAATATAAAACACGAAAGTAAATAAGTAAATACAAAGATAACCTGAGAACAAGGAGAGGGAGGAAGGGAGGCAGAGAAAGACACAGGGACAGAAAGAACACTAACCACTGGGGGAATCAGGAAAGTCTTCACAGAGGGCAGGGCAAAGTGAGCAGAGTCCCGAAAGAAATTAAGGATTATAAGAGGTAGAGATGAAAGAGAGTACACACACACACATACATGTACATACACATGTATGTATATGTGGATGTATACATATATATGTATATGTGTGTAAGTATATGTGTGTATATATGAATATATATGTATGTTTTAGAGGCAACATGGAACTACTGAAGATTTTTGAGAAGAGGAATGACTCAGATTTGCAACTAAGAAAGATTATTTTGACATTTGCATGAAGAATAGATTGGAGTGACAAGAGATTAGAAGTAGGAAGACCGGTTAGGAAGTTATTACAATAATATAAGTGGAAGGTGATAAAGGCTTGCTAGTGGCCTTCTGTAAACCTTCTTCCTCCAAGCTCCTGGATAAATTTTTTTGGATTGGAGTGACTTCATGTGAGCACCAAGATGGAGGACTAGACATTTTCTTAGATACAAATGATGTCTCAGACCTCTCCCAAACAGAAATTATATGCCAAAGATGAAGCAACTTTATCTATTTCTGTGGTCTAAGATACCCCAAATCAAAACAAAGGTTATAAAAGACCCATGAACTTATGTTCACTGACCCTGAGCTCATTTAGTACCCATCCCCTAGCTCCCATGCAACTGGCATTGGGACTGAAGTGGCAGATTCAACACAGGTTTAAGATAGAATTCATCATCATACTCTGGTTTCCCCTCCCTCTTTCCAGTGCTATGGAGAACCCAGCTACAAACTGCAGAAATATGCTCAGGCTCTTCAGGAGCAAAAAGTCTTCTAGTGGCTACAATCCTATAGCACTGCAAAATTCTGAAATGCCAGTGCAGGATCAAAGAACTAAGGAACAGAGGGAGTGAGAGAGGACACCAGGACAAGACACTGTATGTAGGAAGTGGGGAAGGGGGAGAGGGGTGTGCAGCACTCCATTAAGCCTGATGGAAAGAACACAGGATCCAGCTGGGTCCAGTTCTGACACCCTCCTCCAAAAGGTCACTTGTGGAAGAGACTTAGGCTAGCATATTGTGGTTTGCCCACTGTGGGAGGAGGCTCAGATACTTTGAGATTCTGTATCCAAAAAAACAACAACAACACACTATCAGAGGGGAGGGAGTCAGAAAGTGAATGACAGAGAAAATAAATGGGGAGTGGGGGAGTGCTGAAATTACCTGATTTTAGGAAGAAGAAAACTCTTAACACCTTGAACATAAGTAGATAAATCAATAGAACAACAGAAGGATATATAGCCTTCAGATCTAGTAAATGAGTTCAGTAATCTATGAATAAATACTGCATAACAAATGAAAATTATGCAACACTTGATGGGACAGAGGATCCTGTGAAATTTGAAGAGAGCATGGAATTGCAACACTGTTCCCTGAGCGGTTCAAATGAGAATTATGAGAGCAAAGTTTATTGGCCTACACAGCAAAAATAAATTACAAAATATATCAAATGCAAAGCTTCACCAAAGAAATAAGAGAAAGAACAATCGATTGGGAACGCAAGTACATAGAAGTGAAGGACAATCTAGAAAAAGAGAAGCAAAAAACAATAACATTCAAAGAAAATATGCTCATTATACAAGCAAAACATACTATGTTTTATTATACATAGAGACAACCTAAAGATCATGTCTCTCAGAAGAACACAACAGGACAGAAAACCTTAACACTATAATGAAGGAAATAGTAGAAGACAATTCCTTGGAATTTCTGACTAAAGAAAATGAAATATCAATTGAAAGAATTAACAGATCATTTCCACTTGGGAAAAAAAAGGGCTACTCTTAGACACTTAGTGGTTAAATTTAACAGTTCAATTCAGAAACAACAAGCTCTGCACGTGAGCAGGAAAAAGACCTTCAAATACAAAGGGAAAGAAATTAGAATAAGGCAGGACTATTCTGCACCCACTAGAAAAATTGGGAGGGAATGGAATATTGTGTTCTGAGGATCAATGGAACTCAGGATACAGTCCAGATAGACCTATCCAACAAATCTGAGCTTAATCATACATTAAAAAGGATAGATGTTCAATAATACAGGGAAAACAAGAACTGAAGAGATCATTTGCTTCTCAAAGCCCTAAACAACAGAAATGCAGGAGGAATGAATAAAAGCAGCAGCCAAGGACAGAAAGAGCAAAAGGGGGAGAGCAGAGAGATCGTAAGAGGTTTTCTCCTAAGGGGTGAAGGTGGAAATCTAATAGAGACAACTGTAAAGTGGCAGACACAGGGCATCAAGGACAGAGCCTGGTGACATCATGACTACAGGTGAATTGATGCTTTTTGGTGGACTACATTACAATATGGAAGAGTTCATGAAAAGGGAGAGAACAGAGTATGTAGCATGCTGGGGTCAAATCAAGGGGAAGGGGATCTCTATGGCCTCAAGAAGAAAAGCACATACAGGGGAGTAGGTAAAGAGGGAAGGGTGAGGAAAGGAAGAAAGACTTACTTTGGTAGTGGGAAGAGATTGCACTGATGAAAGCTCCTAGAAGTGAAAAGAGATAGTCTATGAAAAGACATGAGGACCTTGCACTGGGTTTGGTCTAAGGGATTTGATGCTTGAAAGGTCTATCCATCCTTCATCAGTAAAGGTGGAGTTAGAGCTCCTAGCACAACTGGCATGTGGAGGAATGGATAGCATGGACTAAAGGAAAAGATTTTGTGGGAAAAAAGGTAATCAGAGGGAGGGTATAAATCAGAGGTGGATTGCATCATCAGGGACATGGTGGAAGGTGACACCTACCATGCAGCAATGTCCTCTCTAATATCTGTAATAATTGACTTTTTTTTGGGAATTGAGACACAACAAAAAAGGAGAGTCCCTACAAGGTGGGGATAGAAACTGCCTAGAAAAGAGAGCCTAGAATAGATACCTTGGAAACTCTGATTGCATGAAAAGAGAGAGACCAGATAATTAAAGGGATCATGAATCACATAATGAGGATCTACAGTAGACAGAAAGAAAGGATGGATAATGAAGACAGTAAGAGAAATCCATCTTGGAAAAGGGACAAAAATTAAATTTTAAAAGAACCTTAATAAACAGGACTAATTGAGAGGCAAGAGAGGAAGGGGGAATCTACTTGACTAACAGAGAGGGATAAAAAGGGGGGAAGAATTACATATCCAGGTAAAAGCTGGAGAGAAAAAGGAATAAGCAAAACCCCAAAGGGAAAGGAGCTACAAATGAGAGGAAAGGATCAGGGGGTGACGGGATGAGAGCCAACGGGAACAAGGGCACCTTACAGAAAGATAAAAGTAACTGAAGGAACATAATCCTATGTTTACAGCAGAACAGGGAGAAAAAAATCCTAACTCTTCACCTCCGCCTCTTAAGTGTCCCTTGCTTCCTTAGGAGCACTGCTCAGGTACCCTCTCCTATATAAGGCAAGTTGTTAGCCTCTCTCTCTCAATCACTTTGCTTTATTTTGTCTATAGAATCCCAGCTTTTGAGCAAAGTTGGAAGGGCTCTTAGCAAGCGGGATGTAGGCAGCTGGGAAGAAGCCAGTACAAAAAGAGAGACTGATGATTAGAGACAGAAAATAAGTTAAGATGAGACTTCTCAAGGAGATGGAAGAACTTGCAATCAAAGGTACAAGTATAGGAGTTAGCCTTGGCAAGGAGATTTGTCAGATTCTAGAGCAGAGGAAGATAAAATGGAGTTGATGTGAAGGAGTTTTAAGGGGAGGGGTAGGGAAGAAAAAGGTGCTCATGGAAGATGGTTTCAATAGCCTCGGGAAAGTAGGATCTTCAGGAAAGTAGCAAGGTCCTCTGCTGGGAAGGATGTGGTGATCTATTCAAACCTATTGCCAACTGAGTAAAGTTAAAACCCTGTCCTGGCATTCAAAGCTTTTCCCTAATTAGCACCATCTTACCTGTACTTCCCACCCTCCCCACCATTGATCCCATACATCATGACTTCTCCCCCAACCCTAGGACATTGTACAGAACTAACTTTTGTACTTTTCTTGATACACTGATCAAGATACTGTACGTGTCTATGTCACATCTCTCTCCTAAACTGTTAAGATTCATGACAATACCAGACCTATCTTGGCTACGTTGTATTTTTCCTAATATACTTAACACAGAATTGTACACAGCAGACACTTAATGGACATTTATTGAATTGAACATTTGTCTTTGAGTGGGGGAAAGGCAACTGGATTTGTACTTGAAGACCTGGGGACAAGTCCTGGCTCTACTGTTTGTTAGCTGCATGACGTTAGTTAAGTCACAGAACCTTTCTGGGACTCAGCCCCTCTTCTGTAAAGTTGGAGTGGGAGTATTGGACAACATGGTGTCCATGGTTCCTTGCTAATCTAACTTCAGTGATCCCATGAAAATCACAGAACTGTAGACTCTCGGTCAGGAAGCAACCTCAAGGGTCATCGAGTCTATCTTGCACCTGAATAGAAATCACTTCTCTGGCCACATTCCCAGCCTTTTCCCACATTCCCAGCCTTTTCCCACTATTTTTTGTTGTTGAGTTATTTTTCAGTCTTGTCTGTCTCTTTATGATCCCATTTGAGGTTTTCTTGGCAAAGATACTGGAATGGTTTGCTATTTCCTTCTCTACAGAAAATTTTTATTCTCTATTTCCTTCATTTTACAGACGAGAAAACTGAGGCAAAGAGGGCTAAGTGACTTGCCCAGAGCCACGCAGCTAGTAAGAGTCTGAAGCCACATTTGAACTCAGGTCTTCCTGACTTCTGCTCTGGTGCTCTATCCACTTAGCCACCCTTCCCACTATTTAGAATTTTTATTCTCCTTTCTTTTCTTAGATAAGTGGTGGCCAGAAAGAAAAATGAAGCATCTAAAGAGTCTGCAGCAGGGCCAATAAATAACTGGCCTTGACTAGATGAAAGTTGTTGCCTTCCTGGCTGATTTCACTCCTTTGCCTCCTTGCCCAACTGTCTCCCTTTGGGGTACCTAGAAGGCAGCACTTCCCTGAAATCCTATAACACTACCAGGCATTTATATTTAAATTCTCTGTATAGCTCATTTCTTCCTGTTTTAGCTCATCATTTGCTCATCTCCAGAAATAATGATAAAAATAACTAGACTGTTCAATTCTATATTCTTATATATAAGTTAGGTATATGTGGGGGTGGTAAGGGAAGAGTTACTTACAGACCTGTATAGACTTATAGCTCCTGTTTTCCTAGGATTTCAGTTCATAACTTAATATGGTACAGAGGTTGTTTTTTACCCCACTGGCATCGAAACCTGGTGTTTTCTTAAATGCAAAAGAACAAGGAAAAAAATCTGCTTAATAACATTTACATGTAAATGGCTTATCTACTCACTGCACCGACACTATCTTTCCATGGAGGGAAAGGAGTATTGCTTCAGGAGTTTATACTAATATGATTTTGTTTCTACAGAGCACTGCCATGGCAACCTGGGGCTTCTCGGAGCCTCAGCCCCACCCCCTCCACTCCCCCTTCACCTTTCCCCTACAGAAAACCAAAATGAGAAGAGAGCAGGGCTCTGTCCAGAACTGGGGCTATGGCTATGGTAGTTCAACGTTGCTCCCTCTATTCCAAAGACAAATGTAAATGCCTTGGGACTGCCTATTTTATATTAGAGGATCATGGAATATGAGAGCTGGAAAAGACTTAAGGGATCACCTGATCCAACCTCCTCATTTTACATAGAAGGAAAGTAAGACCCAGAAGTGATATGACTTGCAAACAAAGCTAGTAGTAGGGCAGAGATTCAAAGTCAGATCTTTTGACTCCATATCCAATGTGTATTTTCACCTATATAGGGTTTAGGACAGTTTTACTGTCCTAACACTTTTGGGACACCCTGTATATACTGTATATCGCCTTACCCTTTTCTTAAATATGCCACAGTTCAAATCTTAGTCACTCTTCAAGGACCTATTTTGCCTTGTCGACAAGCTTTCCCTGATTCTTCTAACCCACAGTAATCACTCCCTTTGCTGACCCACACAATTATTTGTATCACTTAATGTAATTTATTTATATATTCTTTTATATTTTTAAGTGATTTTTCTATAATATTTAGTATATAATTAATTTATACATAATTTTTCTGTTCTCTCAAGTTACCCAGGTCGAGTGATTTAATTTCTCAATCAATAGACATTTAACTCAATGCTCTAGGCAACTCTCTAAGACTCTTAAGTCTTATATAGATCCAAAGTCTGAGGCTTTGCAGGGTATACAGTGCTGGGCCTGGAGTCAGGATGACAAGTTCATATACAGCCTCAGACACTTCCTAGAGGTACGAACCTGGGTAAGTCACTTAACATCTGTCTGTCATAGTTCCCTCTGCTGTAAAATGAAGATAATGGTAACACTTATCTCTCAAGGTTATTGTAAGGATCAAATTAGATTAAATTTGCAAAGCACTTAGCATAATACCTGGCATACAGTAGGCATTTAATAAATGCTTCTTCCCTTCCTTTCCCATTGTCTGTGAGAATTTCCTAATCTGAGAATTCCCTGTATCAAAGAATTGCTGGTCTAGTCCCAATCCTTATCCTTTTCCATGTGTATCAAAAGGCAGCATGACCCATTGGGAGAAATAATAGCCTTGATTCTAGTCCCAATAACTCACTATGTGACCTTGGTTGGGCAAGTTGTTCCACCTCTCTCTGGGCACCCCTCACTGTCATCTGTAAAATCTGGAGGTTGGTGTATTGATAATGCATTTTTGCTTATTGTTAATATAATTTTGCTCCTTAATGGGAAGATCTTACCAACCCATGAATAGACTTGCCCATTAAGGGGAGTTTGATTAGGGAAGATTTGTAGGAAGGCCCCCACCTTTTGTTAATGAGGCACTGGTTCTCAAGGGTTGTGATGCCCTCTGGCTCTAAAAAATATATAAATACTCTGAGGTGAGGTTTTACTTTGGGGCTTACTCATTGGAAGTGTTTGTTTGGCCAGACAAGACTTTGGGCAGTTGCTAAGGAACTCCCTGGCTTTGAAAACCCAGATGTTGGTGCTTCTCTCTCTGGTAACTATGTATGTCTGGTCAGACAGTTGCATCTGTCTGTTGATCTATGATGCATGTATTGCTTACATCAGGCAGCTGGAAGCACTGTCTGTTGATCTTGATTCTGTATTTTCTCTGAAGTTCAGAGTACTGACTCTTCCTCCTGAGCTAAGGGAATGATACATGTGCTTGATTAAAGTGATTGTTGACCCTCCAAAAGTTGCCTTTCCTTTTAGAAAAGCAGATCAAAGAACCTGTACAGCTACAGTAGACTTGATTGATCTGAGGGTTCTTCTAGATCTGAGTCTACATTTAATCATGTTTTGTTCCTAGCTATGCATAGAGCATGGTGATGGGTCCACTGGCAGACCCAGTCCACACTGCATGTATAGCTAAAGTTTCACTAACAAGACATTAGCTGCATCAAACACAAAGTGCTGAAAAACAACAACCACCACCACCACAATGGATCATCTAGTCCAGTGTCACCAAACTCAAAAAAGAAATGGGGCCACTAAAGGGCACATAAGGATCCCTGCAGGTTGAATATTAGCTTAGAAAACCACATCTTGACATTGTGTTCTACTACATTTTTGTTTATTTTTTCATTTCCCAGTTGCATTTTAATCTGGTTACTGCACTCCTTAGGATTGCGGTAAACGGCAGGTTGGATGTCTCTGATTTGTCTACCCCCTATTTTATAATGAGGTCATCATGGCCCAAAGAGGAATGGTGACTTGCCCATGGCCACACTGCTAATAAGAAGTTGGCATGGGACCCAGATCTTCTGATGCCAGTGTCCTTTTCACCATACTGCAGATGGTACCTGATCTATATATCTTTTGCCCTCTTTATTGCTGTCCAGCACAGAGTTAATCTAGTAGTAGGTGACCTTGACGTCCATTACAGACAAAATTATTTTTTAAAATATTCTGACTGATAACTTGATACTTTTTGTTTTTACATCACCTACATTTTCAAATAGATGCCTCTCCTCTACCTAATGTACCAAATGAAAAAAAGCAGAGAAAAAAAGCACTTCAGCATAACTAACCAGCTGAAAACAGAATGTACAATGTTCTATACCCAATTTTCTACCTCTGAAAAGAATGGAGGCTGATACATTTTCTTCTCTCTTCTCCAGGGCCACTCTTGATCATTAAGATTATACAATATTCAGTTTGAGTTTTGTGTTATTTCTTCTTACAAGTGCTCTGTTTTCATTCAAAACCCTTCATAACCCAGCCCCCTCCCCTTCATAACCCAGCCCCCTCCTATATTTCCAGTCCTCTCATACCTTACTCTCTGATAGGAAGACTTTGATCCTGGGACACTGGCCTCTTGGCTTTTCCACAAACAAGACACTCCATGTCTCCACTCTGGGCATTCTCTCTGGCTGTTCCCTATGCCTAGAACACTCTCCTTACTCTGCTCCAACTACTGACCTCCCTGGCTTCCTTCAAGTGCTAAATAAAATCCCACCTTTCCCCTAACCTCTCTTAATTCCAGGGCCTTCTCTCTGTTCATTATTTCCTTTTTATCCTGTACATAGTTTGTTCTATATGCTGCGTGTGTATGTATACATACATACACATATATATGTATATATACACATATATATATGCTGTATACAGTATATATTGGTTTGCATGTTGTCTCTCCCCATTAGATAGTAAGCTCCTTGAGGCCAACGACTGTCTTCATCTTGTTTCTTAATTCCAGTGTTCAGTACAGTGCCTGACACACAGCAAGTGCTTAGTAAATGTTTATTAATTGATTATTGAAAAATTCTGCAAAAGATTACTAAAAAGATACCTTGAGCACCCTAAGAAGCACCCTTCACCCTAAGAAGGAGAAATGATGATCACTCTGAGCCACTCAAAAACAAGTCAGGGCAGACTAATGACACTGCCTTTTTGGGCAAGGTGATTTGAAGGGGGTAGATAAGAAATGCTGTTAACATGATATACCTAAGTTTCAGCAAAGCACTTGACAAAGTCTTTCATTCTCTCCTTGTAGGTGATGGAGAATTGTAAGACGAATGATCAAGTCTGGCAGATCTGTAATGGGTTGAATGACTAAACCCAAAGAGTAGCAAATGATTACTACACTGTCTCATAGCTCTGTCCTTAGCACACTTCTGCTGAACATCTTTATCAATGACTTAGATGAATGCACAGATACGACGTTTATTGAAATTGCAGATGATACTTGTATAAATGGGATATCTAATATGCTAGAGAACAAAAATCAAGATAAAACGACTGACACCTGAGAACGATTGGTCAAACTAATAAAATGAATTAAATGAGAATAAATGTGAAGACCTGCACACGGATTAAAAAAGATCAACTATTTAAGTATAGGATGAGGAACATGTAGCCTATCTTTCCCCTTCTGGGCCTCAGTTTCCTAAGGCAAGCAACCAGGAAGGTGAAGGAATTTGGAGCCATACATGTGAGGATGAGGTTAAGGAATTGGGGTTGAATAATCTGGAGAAGTGAGGAGTTAGGGGAGACATGATTGATGCATTCAAATATTTTAAGGATTTTGATATAAATAAAGGATTATTGTTCTGCTTGATCTCAGAGATGGACGGAAGTTATAGGAAAGTCAATTATAACTTAATGATTAAAAATATTCATAACAATTAACTTTCTAAAAGTGAAATTGTGTGGCCTTGAAAGGTATAGAGTTTCCCATCATCGGAAGTCTTCAAACAGAGGTTAATTAGCTATTTTGGGGTGGATAATGTAGATTTGAGTTTTGTAGGGTTTGGATTGAAACATTCTCTAAAGTTCCTCTCAACTTTATGTTTCTATGAATGACAGAGTAGTAATTAATAATTTAACATGTTTTTAAATGTTTAGGTAATGGAGTAGAATCTCATTATAATGTTGGTGCCAGAGACCAAGGTTAATAGGGGGCATTAATAGTTTACCATACTGTAATAAGGTAGTCTCTCTGCACCTCACTTTGTACCCAGATGGGGTATATGATTTTATGTAGCTGATTCCCTGGAATGGTGAGGCGATCGATAATGAAATTTTATAGTTTTAACTTCTTTCCTCTAAAAGAACTGCTAACAGGAAAAACATTAACTCATTTGCGATTTCTCACTGCTCGCTTCCTTAATTTCCTACTACCATCCCCCAAAATCAAGACACTAGTGAACTGTGGCTGAGGACAAGAGGGTGAAGGAGAAGCAAGGGTCCAGGATAATTTACAAAGTATACACTTGTGCTTTAGAATAATCAATAATGAATTGTAAATTTACAGAAGTCTACTCATGTATAAAGATTTTCAAAAGTGGATAGAAGGATGTCATATGAAGGACAGTGAGTAGGATGGGTCTGAGGACAGAACTGAAGATAGGTGTTAGTTGCAATCAGAAGTATTTAGCATTTAGCTTAGACAAGCACTGAAAAGTCTTTAAGTCCTTCAATGTTGGACCTAAGAGGGATCTTAGAGGCAATCTATTTCCTCTGATTTTATATTGGAGGAAAATGAGACCCAGAGAGATCCAATGCCACATAGTAAGTTACTGGCAGAATCAGAACTAGCAGCTAGGTCTCTTGTTCCTGGTCCATTGCTATTTCTATTGTCAAAGAATCTTAAAGTTGACAAGGACTTCAGAAGTCAATTAGTCCTCTCATACCTGAATAAGTAGCCCTTCCATGGTAGATTTCAGAATCTTAGCATTAGAAGGGTCTTTCAGGGCTCTCTCTTCCAACTCAAGCCTGAACAACACATCCTTAAGAAGTGGTAATCCAGGCTCAGGATGAAGAATTCTTCTCCTACACTCCCCTCCAGAGTGAAAGGTGATCTACTACCTTCTAAAGCAATCCATTGCACTTTGGGTCAGTTTCCATTGTTTTCATTACACAAAGCCTTCATTTGCCTCTCTTCAGTGTTCACCCACTGCTGTTAGTTTTGTGTTCTGCAACCAAGCAGAAAGAGTCGAATCCCTCTATTATATTTCAAATACTTGAAGGCAGTTATCATATCATTCCTTCTAAATCTACCCTCACCTCCCTCCAACTCCAATACTTTTCTTCCCCAGTTTAAGCATTCCCCAGGTACACTTAAAACTCACATTTCCTAGTCTATAGGCTCTTCATTAGCTTAATCACCTTCCCCTGGCTGAACTCCAGTTTGCCACTGTCTTTCCTAAATATCATATCTGTAATAAGGTACAATATTCCAGAAGGGGTCTGATCAGATGGGATCATTACATCAGAGTTCTAGGGACTATACAACTATTAATACACCCTACAATCACGTTAGCTTTTTTGGCTGATATGTCATACAAATAACTTGGTTTGAGCTCAAGTTCACTAACTGTTGGGGTCCCCTAGACCATTTACGGGAATCCCTGACCCCGACCCAAGGCTCTTGTCTGGCAAGAGGCCTTGATCTCGTGAGTAATGAAATGGGGTGGGAGACAAAGGTGGTGAAGACTCCGTTTAATTCATCTAATTCACATGCATATATAGTCTTAACTACGTAAAACATTCCTAAGCCTTACCATTGAACCTATCACCTATCACCTTTCACATTGAACCTATCACCTATCACCTTTCCTTATATGGGTGTCTTCTCCACTGGACATCCGGACCCAGGACAAAGAACTGCCACGTTGCAAACAAAGATGAGACCCTTCCTCCTGAAATCCATCTAGTTCCACCCCTACTGACAAGCCCCTAGGTTACCTAGGCAGGCTCTCAGTGTGGCGTCCTGAGATGGATAGGGGTTGGCTCTAACTCGTCCCGTTACAACTAACATCCCCAGATCTTTTTCACAAACTGTCATCTGGCTATATCTTTCTAACTGGACTTCTAAAGTTGATTTTTTGAATCTAAACATACAACTTTATATTTATTTCTATTAATTACATTTTCTCATTTAGATTCAGTCCAAGTTGGCACTAACTCATCAATGGCTATTTTCTAGGTCTGGT